>NC_143395.1:144497109-144802949 GCF_052110815.1 Crocodylus siamensis | reverse complement strand
TGTTCTCTCCAACACATGCACCAAGAAGTTGTCTCTAATGCTCTCTAAAAACTTCATGGATTTCATGTGCACTGCTGTATTGCCCTCCCAGCAGATGTCAGGTTGACTGAAGTCTCCCATGAGAACTAGGGCCTGTGAGCTGGAAACCTCCACTAATTGTCTGAAGAAAGCCTCATCTACTTCATCCTCCTGGTCTGGTAGTCTATAGCATACACCATCACAACATCAGCATTATTGTTCTCCTCTCTAACCTTAACCAGAGATTTTCAACAGGCCTATCTCCAGTTTCATGCTGGAGCTCTGAGTAATCATACAACTCTTTTACATGCAGCACAATCCACTCTATTCATATAATACTTCAATCACGGGTGCACTCATCCATCACATGAGAGAGTCTTACTCCATTCCTTCCTCTACCTGAAGGCATTCAAGGCCATAACTCACCTTAGAGGAGACTATTCTAACTGACTATTCTGGGGGGAAGATGGACTACTGTGCAGAAGATAACTGAAGTTACATTGGACCAGACAGAGACAGCACAACTCCATAGTCTAATGGTGAAATCAGTCACCTACAAAAAAGGAGGTGGGAGTGCCCTAGGTTATTACCAGGTGCCCTGGTAATATATTTTATTTAATTACTGTAAAATCCTTTGTTTTAAAGTATTTGGAAAAGTGACTAGAATCTAAAACAGATACCCTCTACCTTCCCCCACACCATGTAGTCGCTTTTGAAAAGTATTCTCATCCTTTTTTATATGGACACATCAGCTGGATAGTTAAAATAATTTTGTAAATATGCATGTTTTATTTTAAATGACGTTCCTTAAAATAAAAATGTAACAGACAATATGTTTGCTGCACCTTTAAACAGATCTGTATAATTTATGCTTAGTTTTATCATCTTTTCCCCACAATACCAATGCACATCATGAATACAAACACACCAGCACTCACATGCTGATCTAGGGTGCCTATACATGTGCTCAGGAGTGGTGGGGGGAGCATTTTAATTGGAGCAGTTCCTGGATAGCTGTTATACTTAAGCTGGCTCACCATCACATATACTGAATCCCCTGCACATTTTAAAATGACTGGGAGGCACTACCTAAAGTTCATTCAATGAGGTTTTGATGAAGTGCCCTCATGGCCATTTTAAAATGCATGGAGAGTTAATACATGTGCTGGTGAGGTGATGCAGAAGAGTTCCAATTAGAAAGTTAATAAGTATGTGTATAAGCAGCCCTAGTTTTCAGGCACTTTCCCTTCCACATGTCACATATATAGTTTTAAAATTAACTACTTTTATTTCTTTTCAAACTTTCTGCTAAGCTAGCCAGACTACACTTCTCCTAATAGCATTTAATTGAAGCAATGGTTACTCGTACTATCTTTATTTTAATGCACGTTTCATCTTAAAAATAGAATAATCTAATTTCTCCTTGAAACCACATTATCTTACAAGTAGAATATCAGCCCATCTATAACATGCAGTTCAGCATAAAGGTGACTAGGCTCAAGTGAGGCACATGATTAATTTCGGTCGGACGGTTTTCTCTAGAACAATGGTTCTCAACTTTTGTTAGACTCAAGGCACTCCTCAGAAAATGTCAGATCTTAATTTTCACTCAATTTTTGACTTCAGAAAAATAATAGAACAATTCTTCTTCTACAAACAACTCAGAAAGACCATGTAGTGGAGCACTAGGGTGCTCGCTACTAATGAGGGCGATGCAGGCTCAGCTACCAATTTCCAGGGCAGCCCAGGTGCCAGTTGCTGGGGCAACCCGGCAGGTCATGTGGCCAGGAGGGGGCAGGGCCGGGCTTTTATCAACAGCCCAGGCTGGAGCCTAGCTAGCAGTTCCTGTCCGGCAGCCTGAGGTGCAGGAGCTCTGCAGGAGAGTCCAGTGGAGCAAAGGCGAGCGGTGCACCCTGATCACCCAAGGGGCTGTACCATGGCGAGGGTTGAGAGGACCCTGATTAGAAGGCCTCACGAGACAGCCAGGTGGGCCTAGAAGAGATGCTTTAGCCAGGAGGCTTATTGTTATGTTACAGCCAGCAGGCTTATGGTTTAGTTTGGTTAGAGTTACACCGGAGGATGGGGTGAGGCTGTAGGGGTGTGAGGAGGCGTCACGGGAGCTCCCTAATAATCTGGGGGTTCCTGGTGCCCAGCGGGGCACAGCTAGTGGTGCCGGGTAGGCACAGCTGTTTGCACCAGTGGGGCACGTGTTGAGGGGTGTTGACCCCCGCCCTGTGGGGCGAGACGAGAGAGAAGCCCTAGTAGGGCAAGGGACTGAGACAGTGGTCCTGGGGGCCAGGCATGGCTGTGGCCACCTGAGCCCCAACTGGGTGTAGGACCAGGATAGAGTCCCGGAGGGCTCCCTAGTGCTGGGGACTTTAGTGCCACAGTGGGCATGGCGAGCGAGCGCCGTAGAGGCGCTCGGCGTATAGGGGTTGAGGCTCCAGCCCGAGAGGGTGTGCAGCACAGGAAGCGTGGGAGCGAGGCCCCAGAGGGGGCAATGAGCATGATAGGCACGGCATAGGCCGCAGAGGGGGCAGCGGGCGCAAGTAACTGTCAGACACCCAGTGGGGTGTGGACTAGCAAGGACCCTGAAGGGTCAAGGGGCCAGGTAAGGCTCAGGCAGCCTGAGCCCGATTGGAAGAGTATCGCTAGCGGGCCCGAGAGGGCTAGCAAGTGCAGGGGCACCAGAGAAGGGGTGCCAGGTGTGAGACAAGCCCAAGGGCACCAGAGGGGGGCACCAAAGGGCAAGGACTCAAGAACATCCAGGAACAGCTGCGAGGCTTGGGGCGTGCTGAAGGGGAGGCAGGAGGCACGCATTGCCAAGAAGGCTGGGGTAAGAGCACCCCACTAGGAACGGAGGTAACATCGGCACAGTGTCAGTCAAAGGTGCAAGTAGGCAGCCTCCCATAACTGAACTCATAAGATCAAAGACATGGCGGGCGAGTCGAGGGTGCTGGATCACCTAAATTGACACAGCAGGGGGTGCTAGGGAGCTTCACAGCCACTCCCAGGTCCCACCCCGTGACAGACCACAACAGGGCAAACTGTTTCTGACCCTATGTATTCCTATGTGAAGTCTTGGGTTTATCTTGTAAAGCATGTTTGCACTCTTTTGTTTTGTGGAGCTGTTGCAGACTGGGTTAAAACTCCCCCCCCACCCTATGGCTTGCTAAAACTCATGTGGATTGGGCCATGGGTGGGGGGGAGCTAGTGTGGATGTGGAGAGGCAGCAGCTTCAGCCACCTCTGGCCTATCCTTTTACCCTGAGGAGGGGCTGGAGCTGCTGCCTGGCTTGAGCATTGGCAGCCAGGTGTGGGGGAAGTGGCAACAGCTGGACAGACACTTCTGTTAGGTGCTGGAAAAAGTGGGACCTGGTGGCAGGCACAATCACCTCCCTCTTACCACTGCTAGAACCATTCATGCTGCAGTCACCCATTCCTCCCTGCTGTCCCATCACCAGATGTTGCCACTCATCATGGCCAAGGCAAGTGGATCTGGAACAGTCACTGCAGGGACCCTGATACCCCTCACAGGGTGGGCCAGGGCCTGGGGCTATGTGCTCAGCCCAGGGCTCAGGTCCTGCCCGCCCATTAGGCCAGGACTAGCTGTGATGGCAGCCAGAAGGAGCCACCACCACCAGGGCTGTCAGGAAATGGAGTCTGGCCATAGAGCTACCCCAACCCCACTGTGTGCCCAGGGGCAATGGAAGGTGCCATGAGCCAGATAGTGTCTGGACCAGGTGGGACTGAGGAACCTGCCATGGGCCAGACAAAATCCCTCCATGGGCTGGATCTGCCCCAGGGGCTGTATTTTGCCCACCCCTACTCTAGGACTTCTAGGACCAGTGATAAATATCTCAGAAAAAAATTGCTGTTTACTTCTGTAAACACAAACTAAATTCCTAGCATAAATGAAACCCATACCCTCCGAAGTTAAAGAATTAATGCAAGGCAAGTCAAAGGGGAAAACCAAAATGAGTTTTCAAAATATTCAAGACTCATTTTAAACCTATTTGAAAAATAAACACTTATGTTTCAAGAACAAAAGACTTTTTGCTCCATTATATTTATTATATTCAGTAAAAATCAATTTTATTTCACTTATTAGACTCTGGTCTTAACCTAAAAATAAATATTAGCCTAAAAATATAAACATAAGAAAATGGCTTTGTTTTTGTTTTTTTTCAGAATGATAAAGTTGATTGATTGATGTACAAATATCTCACCTTCAGGGGAAAGAATCTGCAACCAATCTTCTGTAACTAATAGAAGGAAAAAAAGTTTTTTAAAAAACAGTCTGATAGGCTACGGATATGAAATCTGTGTAGGAACCTACACACCATGGCTTACTAATAAAGCATGGAAAATTATTAAAGAAAGTTGTTGTCTTACATGGAGAGTGTTTCAGCAAATGAATGAACAGTTAAATACTCAATTACCAGTTAGCACTTACTTGGGATCTAGCTGTAACGTACTATATAAATAAGCATAGTGACAATTTGGGCAGAAATAAATGAAATAAACATATGGAGATTCCCTGTGGCCAACCAAGATTAGCTTAAAACTTTAGATTGCAGCTGTATGGCAAATCTCAAGTGGAAAATATTGTGACCTCTTTTTTTCTGCCACCTCCTGATTTCTGTTTTTTTTTCTACCATCTTTTCTACGCAACGTTTACTGTCAAATGCTAAGCATTCTGCCACTGAACTGAGTTCTGTGGAAGGAAAGAGAAGCTGGTGGCTACTGCCATTAACTTTAACAACTATGCAAGACTCTGGAAGAAAATTATACTTCTACTACTTCCACAAAGGAAAAAAAAAATCTTCCACTGTACTATCCCAAACCCTACCATTCCTGTGTGAGCCTTTCACTTCAGTGTGAAAGCATAGTCAGGACAGTTATGGACAGAAGTTGCATATAAACCAGTTTAAGTGATCAGAAACCAGTTCAAACCTGTAACAGAACAGAAGTTCAGTGCACGTAAAACACTTTCAAAATGGCTGAACCCAATTTAAGATAAATCTGAAAGGATGTAGTATTAGATTCAACTGATTTAAGTTAAGCCAGTTTATGGAACTTATGTTCCAGATCCCCTCCTGACTCAAGTTAACTCAGTCTCCCAGCATCCCAGGATGCTTTGCAGCTCTGGGCTAAGCTGTCTGCTCCAGTGGAACAGGGTTGACTCCATCCCCAACTGTTTCAGAGCTGAACTAGTAAAGCCTGCGGTGGAAATCCTAGCCATGTCATCAGGCTGGGGGTGGGGGGGAAGTCCTCATGGTGGGAACTTTTTCCCCCTGCACCATGCAGACTTCAGCTGGGGAGGGCTGACGCCAGGCTGGGGAGATGCGTTCTCCTCCCATGTGTCTGTCTCTCGGAGGTAGGTGGCTAGGCAATCCCAGGCTTTGGAGGGAGGTGAGGGGAGAGGAGGAAAGACAAAAAGCAGACCCTGGCTGGGAAGGCTGGTATTAGGGTGGGGATGCATTAACCCCCACCCTAGAGAGGCAGGCAGCTAGGAAGGGGGTGGGGCTGGGGAAAAATTTTCTCTTGGCTCTCCCCTCTAGTGTTGCCACGAGACATAATGCATATGACTACCCACAGCCTCCTGGCCTGGGCCAGTGCAGGCTTCTGCTGGTCCTGGCCACCTAAACACTGAATATAAATTCATGTTTTTTTGTCAGCTTAATCTACAGTTTAGAAAAACCTATGAAGATGTAATTAATTCTTCCTTGGGCTTTTTGAACCTCTGTACTTATGTTATAAGGTAATTATAAGAGCACACACATACTCAGCTTTGCAACTAGGGGTAGACTTGAGGACCATTGTCCTCCAGACTAGGGGCTTTAACAATGTGACCCATGGGCCAAATGCAGCCTGCATATCCCTTCCATGTGGCCCATCATCCAGGACTGCCCTCTGAACAACCCTTTGCGGCAAAACTTTGGAACCCCTTGCTCTAGATCTGTGGTTTTCAACTTATGGTCCACATTCCCCAGGGGTCCACAGATTATGTCTAAGGAGTTTGCAAAAGATGACTATGATCAATCAGAAATATGTGAATACTCACAGTTACAATTCAAAGGGGTCCACACCACAATTTGTAATTTCCAAAGAGTTCCACACATCCATTAGAAGTTTTTTAGTGGTCCACAAATGAAAAAAGGTTGAAAACCACTGCTCCAGATAATTGAGTTAGGACTACATTATGTGTTCCTTCTCTTTTTCCAGTAAACTACATGCCCTTGAGCTCGAGGATGGATTCTTCCCTTACACACTTTATAAAGACCTTTTCATAATTAATATATGTGAATTGCTTTCTAGTAACCATCAGATACTAGTTCCAACAGAGTTGAAGCCTTGAAGATCATGAATAGTCATATTATTCTATCTCCATAATTGCTTAGTACTGCATTGTGACCAACTGTGGAGTAGTGTAAAACATGTCTAAACACAATACAGTACTAAACATGCCTGACCTCCCCTCCCATCTGCCCCCCTGCCATGGCCAGGTCAGGCAGGGCCCACCGCTCCCTTCCTCCCACTGTGGCATCCTGGCTCCTCCCCACCCTTGGGCTCAGTCATCCCCTGCATCAGGTCTGGGCCCACTCCTCCCCTTCCCCCACCACTGGAGTGGAGAGAGGGGAACAGACCCAGACCCCAAGCAGCAGGAGTGAAATGGGGAGCAGGCCCGGATGGGCGGAGCATGGGGCTCCATCCCCACTTGCTCCACCCCCCCTTGTCATTCTTGATGGACAGTTGGCTAGTGGACACACACACACACATTATTGGCAGGTGGATGTTATTCAATAGCTCGCTTACCCTTTGTCATTGTTTTCACATTACAGATTACTGGTACATATTGCTAATAAGATCCTCAGCAGAGAATATTAAATGTTATTCACTCCTAGAAACATAGCAAATTAAAACAATTACATGTACACCATAGAATCACAAATTGGTTTTGACACTACCAGAGGCAGCTAAAAAGCCAGTGACAGAAAACAGGAGGCTCTGGACTTTATAATCTAATATAAAATAGACAAATATTAGAAAAAGCAGTCTAGCTTTGTGACAGCTACATCTTGATAGCACAGTTATACTGAATAAAAGTATCAATATTTGATTTGGGATCAACATTTCATCCTGGATCAAATATTGATTATTGATGTGATATAAAGTTTTGTGTGATCATTGATCACATAAACTTTTCAGTCAATTGTCATGTCCTTGCTGCCTGCCAATTTACTCCCATTCTAGTCAGGAAACCTTGAGAGCAGCAGTGGGGTAGGGCACTTATTGGGTGCATCTACATGTGCTATTACAGAGAAGACATAATTTCTGGTACAACTGGCACTGGAATCACTTTGGCAGCACCTTCTATATACGTGCCCAGGACTGCAGCACTTTGAACCAGGGTGGAGCAGCATGTAGTTTAATCGTCATGTGTGACTACATGCAGCATGAGAATGGATAGGCAAGGCTTTTTATTCTTGAAAGAAGCCCTGAGCACAGTGGGCAGGCAGTGTAACCATTGTCAATGAGAGTAATAGGTAATTCCCCCTATTTCCCACAAGGCAAAATGTTTTTAATCAACAAATGTAAATTTGTTGAAGCCACAACTTTTTGTAGGAGCTTGTCTCTTTTAAGGAAACTTTTGATCATGAAGTTTTCTTTGGCCTAATATGTAATTTTTGGTGAAAATGGAAAGATGTCTCCCAGAATAGCATATAGTAGTTAAAACATTCATCTGGGATGTGAGAGGATGGCAGAGCAAACACTTCAACTTTTCTCCCCTAAATCCCAGGCAAGTTCCTTTTTTCCCAAGGAAACTGGGACACAAGTATACACACAATTGTTCATGCAAACTTCAAAAGGTTTTGGTTTCCTTCAACAAAGAACAGAAATAATTTTCACTTGAAAAATGTGAGATGAGAATGCTGTTTGCTGCCTAATTCGTAATGAAATTTTTGTCTGAATAAGGACTTGAGATCAAGCCCACCATTGGCATTTCATATGTTCTTAGTTCTTAAACTTTAACTCACAAGAACAATACCCATGTCTGCTCTACATAATCTACTTTGTCTCCAAATGCAGGGGATTTGAACACTGTGCAAATATTCAAGATTATTCCTAAAAGTTACAGATATTCCTTCCAGACGGATTTTTAGATTCAGAGGATTAATTTAACTAAAACATGGAGAGACTGCCATAGCATGTAGTCAAAAGAATGGCACCAATGGCTCCTGGGAACCCTGCCCTATCATCCTGTTCCTAAAATGGTGCCTAACTGGATGATAACCCGAAAGTGCTATATGGAATATGTGGAGTTTCACTCAATTCTACCTCCATTCCCACAGAAGAGGAATTTCACTTTCAGCTCTAAACATAACACAATACAGTATGAAATATCTGTGAACAAACTCAGTCTCTTTCTAAAATAAAACAGAAGTCTAATAGCATTTAATGAAATGTAGAGAACTGCTTGTGAATACAAGACTTTTTGGGTTGATTTTTCACCTCTTTACACTGGATATGCTGCTGTGATTCAGTGGAAAGGAAACAATGGTTTAAATGGCATGGTGAATCAGATCTATTATATGGCATAGCCAACTCTCATTATCAGCAAGTATTTCTACTTATACTGTTATTAGGGTTTTTTTGCTGTTGTTCTTAGTGAATCTAGGGTGACATTCATCCCATACTCAGAGGGTTAACACAAAACTTAATGTTATTAAAATCCCACTTAAGTCCCGTTTTGTTGGTATAAGTGGGATGCAAATAGTTCATAGGCCTTGTGTTGTCACTTTGTATAGGGGAGAATTTTACTCAATGCTCATCTGCATTACCAGAATCATAGCTCCGGAAAATGTGCTGGTATTTCTGGAACCCCCTAAGCCATTTCCTCATCTTCTTTTCTTTTTTTTTTTTTTTCCTCAAGGGTCACCTTTCCTGAAGTGGAAACATGACTGTTAATGGACCATAAAATATACAAAAATCAAGGTGTTCTATTATCCTCCTTCCTTTAAGAACCAAATTAATCTGAAGGGCATCAAATGTTTTAATAAGAATTTTTCCTTTGATCAGCCAAGATGATAGAAATAAATTGCAAAATTACTATTCAGTTGTACTTTTTGATACTCTGCTGCAGTTTGGATGTCAAACATCAACCACTAAGTCTTTACCTTCTTCTAGGCAAGTGGGTCTCAATGTTTTTAAACTCAAGGCACCCCACCAAAACTTTTATAATTTAGCACAGGGGTGTCCAACCTTTTTGAATATGGGGCCAGATCATAAACTTTTTATCACCCAGTGGGGTGGCGAGCCATATTCAAAGAACTCACAGGAAGCGGTATCACATCACCCCCCACAAAAACAAAAGTACAGTGTTTACTTTTGTTTCCCATTGCAGCACATCGGGCCTCAAAAAATGGCTTGGAGGGCCACATAGCAGCTCGCAGGCCCTGTGTTAGATAAGCCTGGTTTATCAGCATCTATTTGAAAAACTAATATACTTTTATCATTAATACTGTAATATAAACATTGTAATTACATTATTGATATGTTATTGATTAGCTTATTATAATTTTATTATATTCCCCTCACCACCACTGCCACTATAGCCAAGTGGAACTGTGCCATGCACACTCTGTGGAGGCAGGCAGGGAAGCAGCTGTGGCAGGACCATATGTTCTTACCACAGCCCTTCCTAGTCCAACCCTTTACAGTATCTACCTAGACAGAAGTACACAGCACAGGTAGAATAATGCTGCATACCTCTTTTCAAGAGGCACATGAAAGCCCAACTGTGAAGCAGCTGCAGCAGAAAGACACACTAGCCTGAACATTGATCCTCAGTACAAAAAAAAATCAACTTGCACAGAAATCAAGAATAAAAGATAAAGTACCTCCACCCTTTATCTTCAAAACTATCTGCAATTCCTTGATAACTTATTTCACTGACTTAAATTAATTTTATTTGCTTAGCCAGCTCAAGTGTTTTGAACAAAAGTACAAACTGAAAAAAATTGAAAATATATCCATCTTTTTTTCCCCTATAATAAACTGTAACTTTTAGAAAATGCACTTTACCTACAAACTAGTATTATATTGTTTTAGATGTGTATATGTATGGTCAAAATCATTACAATATTTAGGTATTGGTATTTTAGGCAATTTCTAAATATTTGTATTTTATTTAGAAATGTTTCTCTCTGAAGCCTAAACCATTTGACATATACTATGAAAAGGGACCTCGGCGGGAGAGGGGGGAGAAATAAAACCCAGAACAAATATAAATTTCAAATAATGCTCTTTAAACTACTTCCAAAATAGATTTTTTGCCCTCTTTGTGGCTTGTGCCATACAGAAAACATCCTATTACATGATATAATGGGCAGTCAGGAGGGCCAAGGCAGAGTTGGAGATAGGACTAGCTTCCCGGATCAAGGACAATAAGAAGTCCTTCTTCAAATACATAGGGGGTAAAAAGAGGGTCCCGGGTAATGTGGGGCCCCTGCAGGACACGATGGGCAACTTAGTCATCACGCCAGATGACAAAGCTAACATATTTAACGATTTCTTTGCCTCTGTCTTCCTAAGTAGGGACCAGTTCAGCCACCTCCCTGCTGGGCCCCCCTCGGGCCCCGAGAGAGACACGCCTGGGCCAAGGGTTAGTGAGGAGTTAGTTAGGGTACTTCTGGAGAGGCTGGACGTGTTCAAGTCCGCTGGTCCGGACGATCTTCACCCTAGGGTTCTACAGGAACTGGCTGAGGTCATTGCGGGACCCCTGGCACGGCTCTATGAGCACTCGTGGTGCTCTGGCGAGGTGCCGGAGGACTGGAAGAGGGCCAATGTGGTCCCTATCTTCAAAAAGGGAAAAAAAGAGGACCCGGGAAATTACAGGCCAGTTAGTCTGACCTCAATCCCGGGTAAGCTCTTTGAAAAAATTATCCTGGCACACATCCAGGAGGGCCTTGCGGGGGAATGCATGCTCAGGGGCAACCAACATGGGTTTATCAGTGGCAGGTCTTGTCAGACCAACCTGGTGGCCTTTTACGATCAGGTCACCAAATCATTAGACGCAGGGGTTGCTGTGGATGTAGTCTTTTTGGACTTCCGGAAGGCTTTCGACACTGTCTCTCACCCTGTCCTCATCAAAAAGCTGGGAGACTGTGGTGTCGATGCCCACACGGTCAAATGGGTCGCCAACTGGTTGGAGGGCCGCACCCAGAGGGTGGTAGTGGATGGGTTCTTCTCGACATGGAAGGATGTGGGCAGTGGGGTTCCGCAGGGCTCGGTCCTCGGGCCTGCACTGTTCAACATCTTCATCAGTGACTTGGATGAGGGGGTAGAAAGCACCCTGTTCAAGTTTGCTGATGACACTAAGATGTGGGGGGATGTGGGTGCACTAGAAGGGTGCAATAGGCTACAAGCTGACCTTGACAGGTTGCAACGGTGGGCGGATGAGAATAGGATGGGGTTTAACACTGATAAGTGCAAGGTGTTGCACATGGGGAGGAAGAACCGGCACCACACTTACAGGTTGGGGAACTCCCCTCTTGCCAGCACGGAGACGGAAAAGGATCTTGGAGTCGTCATTGACTCCACGATGAACATGGGCCGGCAGTGTGGGGAGGCAGTCAAGAAGGCCAATCGTACCCTGTCATGCATCCACAGATGCATCTCGAGCAGGTCCAGGGAGGTGATCCTCCCCCTCTATGCGGCACTGGTCAGGCCGCAGCTGGAGTACTGCGTCCAGTTCTGGGCGCCACACTTCAAGAGGGACGTGGACAATATGGAAAGAGTTCAGAGGAGGGCCACTCGTATGATCAGGGGTCAGCAGGGCAGGCCTTATGAGGAGAGGCTACGGGACCTGAACCTGTTTAGCCTCCACAAGAGAAGGCTAAGGGGGGACCTTGTGGCCTGCTACAAACTGGTCAGGGGGGATCAGCAGGTATTGGGGGAGTCCCTGTTCCCCCGTGCGCTGCCAGGAGTGACCAGGAATAACGGTCACAAACTGGCGGAGGGTAAGTTTAGATTAGATATTAGGAGGCGCTACTTCACAGTCAGGGTGGCTAGGGCCTGGAACCAGCTTCCAGGGGAAGTGGTGCAGGCTCCTAGCCTGGGGATTTTTAAAAGGAAGTTAGATGAGCACCTTGCCGGGGTCATCTGACCCCGGTGCTCTTTCCTGCTAAGGCAGGGGGTCGGACTAGATGATCTACCTAGGTCCCTTCCGACTCTAGCTACTATGAAACTATGAAACTATGAAACTATAATAGTTTGATTTAAATATCAGTAGTGAAAAACCAGCTAAGTCACTCTGAACTCATACTGATTAAAAATATTGTACCCTTTTTTAGAATATCAGATTCTATAAATGCATGCACTTGGTATTTCTTAATAAAATATATTTATTAATAAAATACAGCATAATTTTAGGGTGTCATTTTAGTATGGCAAGAATACACGTCACACAATCCAGGGACAAGAATACATTTGACAGTATTCCTAATAAGAAAGAGTTCGCATTCTATGGTTGCTTGTACATGTGATGGAATTGACCATTTAAGTGGTTTAATCACCCTTTTTTATGGTTTTAATGTTGTCTGTTTACACTCATGGCAGCGTATTATGTTTTAATTTTGTCACACTGTACATTGTAGGGGTGTATTTCGCTTTAAATGACTTTGCTGTATAGCAAAGTAAAACAAATAACAATGTATTTTAGTTTGCTACATAACAAATTGCAGTAATAATATATCTGGAGAAGGTGGTGGGGATGGTGCACGGGGTGCTGGTTTCCCAGGCGTACCTGGGAAAATTTGGGCTTGGCAGGCTTCCAGCTCCCTGTGCACCATCCTCTCCACCTTTTCCTGCCACTAGCACACTCAGCCACCTCCTTTTGCCTTCCCACACTGCCCCAGGGGCAAGCCAGCCCATTCCCAGGCAGTCTCAGGCAGTGGGAGGGCTGTGGGGATGGTGCACGGGGTGCTGAAAGCCTGCCAAACCTGAGCTTCCCCTAGCACTCCCATTTTTCCAGCACTCGGTGCACCATTGGATTGGGCTAGGTGTTGCCTGTGACCTGGGGCAGCACCCTCTCACTAGCACCCTGCCTCAGGGGTGGTGCCACCATGGAGGGAAGGCACTACCTCCTCCCCCCCGCCCCCTAGCTCTGGGTATGCATGACTTGGCAGCAGCTCATGTGGGCAGGTGTTGCCAAGGGAAAAAAAAAAGTGGCGAGGGACCTGCTTTTTTATTTATTTATTTATTTTTTTCTGGCAGAGCCTGCCTGCCTCTCCCACAGCTTGAGGGTGAGATGCTGGTGGACCCTGAGTTGCAAGGGGTCTCGGACCTTCTGTCCATGGAGGCAGCACCCCCTGGGCAGCACCTGCCCACTAGAAGCCACCTGGGCAATCCTAGGGGGAACTGTCACAGGAGCTGCTGCTGTCTTGCTCAGCCCGAGTTGTGAGGTGACCTGGTCCTTCCCTCCACAGTGGTGGCACCCTCCAGGATTGCCTAAGCAGGGTGTTAGTGGGTAGGTGTAGGGCAGGGGGTGCCACCACCATGGGGAGAAGGACTGTGCCCACCAGCAGCTTCCCCCCCCCAGCTACGGGAGATGTGGGCAGGCTTGGCAGGGGAAGGAATCAGGCCCTTTGCTGCTTTTTCTTTTTCTGGCAGAGCCTGCCTGCAGCTGAGGGGATGAGCTGCTGGCAGGCTGTCACTGTTCTGTAACAGCGATAGAAATCCCTACATTGAAATGGTGGGTTTTGAATTGACAATTAAAAACCTACCATTTCAATTTAGGGAGAACTAAACCCTGGTAACATGTGCAAGTGGCCTGAAGCTCTAAAATCCAAATGCAGATAAACAGTTCTATAACATTCATGATGAAAAGACTGCTATAAACTTAATACAGTACAGGGCATCTACCAGCACTTTGTTATCAAAGAACACAGAACTGTAAGAAGACTAGAACCAAGGAAATAACTTTATTAGAAGTGGGCAGTCAAGCAAGCCAGAATAATCCCAAAAGAGACAAAACCCTTGTATCTGCAAACATTGTATTTTAAACATATGGGCAGTTGCATGGATTTCAAGTAAAATATTTGTATAAGTATAGGTACGTTTGAGGTCCAAGTAATTAAGATGTAGTTTTAAATGTTTATACATAATAGGAGTACAAGAAGATAAAATGATAAACTGCATTCATAATTAGCATATATAGGACAACTTTAAAGTTAGGTTCTCAGAAGAAAAATAATAAAAACTAAGAATTCTCTAGAGTCAGGATCAAAAGTTAGAGTAAAGCTGAAAATTGTTCATTTTATTCCTGTGATTTAATCCACAAAAGGAATATATCCTTTTTTTTTTTTGTTTAATCTCCCTTTCAAGTTTGGGTTGGCTTAAACCAAATTTAGTGTGGCACATTCATTTATAAAATATTTAAACTGTGTTTGGTTATTTGCTGTGGTATTGTTAGAAATTAGACTATTTCTTTTGAGCTTTTTGTTAAAGTATCTCTCTGTCTCAAGTATGACAATGACAGTCTTGGGTTAAGTCTGTCCAGTTAGATTTCTTGGGGTGTTCTGTACAGATGCAGATTAATAATGTTTATATCTCGCTGCAGCAGAGTTGGCATGCTATTTTGTATTATGTCAGAAAATTGTTCGGCGCTCTTAGCTTCATGGGTTCTTAGAATCCTAATATTTCTAGAGGGGATTTGATTTCTAAGCATCTTAATGAATCTACTCAGGGTCTATGCTTGAAAAAACGAAATTTTTTTTTCAATGCATTTCCAATGACGTTCACTTTAGCTTCATCCACATGTTCACAAGTGTTCTCCTGTGATCTGTGTCTGGGACTGAAATTGTGAATTGTAATCCTTTCAATGCTGCTACATGCTGTAATTTTAATATGGACATTTGGTTGGGTTTATAACACCAGGTTCGCTCAATCTGCAAATATCAAAAACCTCTTTTTTAAAGAAGCAGGCAGGGAACAGGCAGGTAGGCAGAAATAAGCAGGTTTTTTTCAGACATCAGTGCACAAACTTCAGTTTGAAAGTTTCCAATTACTGTTTCTAATTAAAAACTTTCTGGCAATCCAAAGGTTATGAAGTCCGTCAATGAATTAATGCAGAAAAAGATAAAATAATACATAAATCAAAAAGACATATTAAATTACAAAATCACCTGACACTTGTGCTCTCAAGGGATGATAATGCCTCTCCTAAGACATGGAAACTATTTCTCTCTGATGTTGTTTTCAAAAATTTCTCTGTACAGCCCTAAATTTTAAAAAGAAATAGAATAGACCCCATTTATTTATTTTTGTATGTAACCTGGGCGCACGCAACTATGTGCTCCCCCTCCAAATAAAAGATATAGGTAGCTAGGCAGAAGTGCTGAGAAAGGGATCTGTAAAATACTGGCCAGTTCCTTCTATTCCCTATAAAGTCATGTCAGGACCAGAAATAGCTTAACTATATATGAATTTATTAATGTTTACAGGGAACCTTAAAAAGATAGCTATTAATATACAGCTGTTTACAGATATTTACAGATTTATAAGAAAGTATTGGTAAATATGTGCAACAACAACAGGAAAATATAGCTGACAGATAAACATGGATATCAACAGGTAAGTTCAGGCAAGAACAATAACAACAATTAGATACGGATAAACCTCAACTTGTTGATGTAACCCAGGCCACATTGGAGGATAATAATATAAGTATATAGCTATAGCTATATCTATCTATTGAATGATCATTTGGTAGATATATATAACTGTTTACAAAATGGGAAGTGCAAGTTTTCCCCCACTCTCCAGGTACCCACATAGCTGAGACTATTGGGTGTTCCCCTGTGGGGACCCGTTCCCTGGGTACTCATGAGTTCATGGAACAGGCTGGGAGGGCTCCCCGAGCTGCAGGTGCCTTGTTGGGGCAACCCAGGGCCCTGCCTTCTGTCCTCCACTGGGGCTAAGGATGCCTCGTGCAGGTCCCCACCACCAGGCCTTGCTTCTGCCTTCTGTTGGGGCTCAGGCTGGTGACCAGGGTCTGGTGGCTCTGTGCACCACCGTGTGCACTGGGTGTCCAGGAACCCACGCTGCCTCCTGCAGCTCACAGGGTTTGCCCCGTGCACCACTCTGTACACCGCTGGGGCTATAGCCAAAGCTGCTTGCTGCTCCAGTCCCACCAAGGGGGTCTTCCAGGGCTCTTCTGGGCTACCAGTTCCACCCATTAAGCAGCTCTCCCTGGCTCTTCTGAGCTCTGCCTGCTTCTTTGTCCCTCAATGCACCTGTCATGTGCTGGGCACACAGCTCCATTTATTCACTCTGGAGGTTCTGCCTCCAAAGGCTACCCAGACCACCAGAACACAGGCTTCAGTCTGGTCTGGGAGGCTCTTTGCCCCCACTCTGTGTGAGGGGCAGGGTTGGCCCCACCCAGCCCTTACCTGATTGGTGGACAGGCTCCACCAATCAAAAAGAAGATTTTCCAAGCCTGTTCAAGCTGGGTTGCATTGGTAAGTCCACCACATGTATCTAGTTTGAAGTTTGTCTTTATATATCTGGTGTCAGGGATTCTGAGAAGAGAAATCTCAGCTTGCTTGAACAATGTCTGCCTAAGCAGTACAGTTTGGAAGGCTCACAGTTCTGTAACATGTCTTTGGGCTTTTACCTATATCTTTCAATGTTTTGGGTCCAGTAATCTTTATCTATGCTATAGACTCTAAAACAAATAATAGGGAATGCAATTATTATCTACCTCTGATCTTAAGAGCTGGAACTAGCTGTCTTTTTTAGACATGCTATTCTGATATGCTATTTATAAGGGTTATTGCCAATTCAGCAATTACATTAATATTTTTTAAAGATATGCCAATACAACTTACACCTAAATTAGAATTATGGACATTGAGCGCATCTACATATGTATTTGATCCGAGATCAGTTTACTTGTGAGTAAATTGCTTGCAAGTAAATGCTCCTGGGATTTATTCACACATGCAGGGATGTGGGAACAGATTTGCTGGTAATGGCCACTGTGTTCCCACTTCCTATGGGCCCTTGCTGCCTCCAGGGGGATATTGAGGCTCTCCCTGGGTGCTAGCCCAGGGGCTGGCAGGGACAACTGAGCCAGGGGACAGCTGTCTCCTGGCCAGGGCTGGGACATTGCTCCCTGCCACCTGGGGACTACCTGCTGCTGGGGAGGGGACAATGTCCCTCTGTCCCAGCAGGAGGAAGGTCCCATCCCCAGCTCCCTGATTTGGGCAGGGGACTTGGAAAGAGCTTCAGGGGAGGGGCAATTCCCAGCTCCCTTCCTGATCTGCCCCACCCCTGAAGCTCTTCCCAAGCCCTGCACCTCAAAACCCTGATCAGGGCATTGGGCTGGGACCTGCACCTGATGGGGACAGTTCCCAGGTCACATGCTATGATTACAGGGTGGGGGTTGGACACTCTGTTCTCCAGCCAGCTCCGTGAGCAAGGAGCTGCGTGGGGAAGAGGCTGGGAAGCTTACTTCCTGCTCAGCTCTTCAAGGCTGAGGAGATCCCTGGCTGTGTAGAACATGGAACAGGCTAGAGAGATCCTTATCTCCCAGTGCCAGCTTCACAGATGTGGGGCCAGTGCTAGGAGATCAGGATCTCCCAGCATCCACTCCCTGCTGCTATCGCAGGGTGACAGAGTCCCTAGCTGGGCTTTGGTGGCAGAGCCAGCAGGCAGCTCCCAGGGGCAGGGAGGAATCTCCAGCTGACCAAGAGCAGATTTGCTCCTGGTCAAGTGTCTACAAAACCGCTAGTGTGCAGTAACTACTTGTGAATAAATTTGGTACTTACATTTTCAGGTAGATAATTTACTCATTATTAGCAAGGTTTACTGTACAGTAAACATGCATGTGTAGACATGCATGCTTACTGCTCAGTAAACTCAACTACTTGCAGTAAAGTGTCTCATGTAGACATGCCGATTATATTTCAACTGTAACTATTTAATGGTTCTTATTATTTATAATCTTTGCACACTAAAAAAAAGTATCATCATTATACACTTAGTTCATTTAGATGCTAGCTTATCCAGATTTATTAATGTTGACAGTTAAATGTGATAGGACAACATAACAGTCTGTATTTATAGATGTATTTTTTGTTTACAATTTTAAATCTTTTTTTTTTTTTTTAACAAAACAGACTAAAGAAGTATTCTTTGATATAAAGTCTGCAATTAATATAAAATAAAGGTGGTACTTGCTAATCGTTTGCTAACCTCCTACATCATTGAGTAAACATAGTGTTTTATGTTTTAAAATTATTACTTGGCCTGAGGAAGAAAAATGTCTAATGGTTAAACTCCTGTCTTAGACAAAAGCTGAATTTTGTTTCTGAATATATTCTGTATGACCCCAGGCAAATTACTCCAGGTCAGATCTCAGTTGCTTTTCAGGCACTTACGTGGCACTTATATAGACACAGAACTTCAGTTATGGTACTTACTGGGCACGTCTACACATGCCCCTGACTGAGCAGTTGTTACTGTGCAGTCATTTATTACTTGCTTTTGCAATGTTACATTTTTCAAAGTTTGCTAAAGCAAGTACTAAATGACTGCACAGTACCCCCCAGGACTGCTGTCCCAGTGGCTCGTGGGTCATTTCCAAACCTACTGCACTGTATCAAGGAGCTACTGCACAGTAGCCTCATCACATGTCACTGTAGCTAGACATGCCCACTCTCAGTTTGGGATTCAGTGTAGTTCCCCTCACTCCGTGCTTGTCTTCTAGGCATGCATAGAAAACTGCATTTTGTCTGAGTAGCTGCCGAGAGGAACAGAATCACCCAGGCCTTCACATGGTGCTGGGCAGGTCCTGGAACTTTACAGACAGCTAAAAGCATGGAGGTGCATGCTTGAGGGATGGGGGTGGGTGGAGGCTCGGAGAGAAGGAGTGCCCCAACTTACAGCCCAGTAACACATAACCAGGAAGTGAGAGATTTGGGTTCCAAGTTTACCCCCACAGTGGGATTTAAATTTCTGTATTCTGCATCCCAGAAAAATGCTTTAACAGCAAAGACTACAGGTCAAGAATTGTCGAAGGGCACCCTTCTTTTCAAATTGGCTCACTGAAAAGCTAGAAGGGTATAGGCAACAGGGGTAGAAGAAAGGAAGCCAGGTGGAATCTGGCTGAGTGGGATGGGACTGTTTCCTAGAAGGGCAGGCCCTGGGATCTACCCCAGGACTCAGTGGTGTAGAAACAGTATGGAAAATAGTTTCAATGCCATCTATCCATTTTATTCAATGATATTAAATGCAAGGTGCAAAGTAGGCAATGTTTAGCTGGTTGTCTGATGGTTAGAGCACTTTGCCAGGAAGCAGAAGACAGGTTCAAACTCCCTCTGGGTTAGAAACCTATAACCTAGGACTCTGTTTCCTAGGCAAGTGCCTTAATCACTCAGATAATTGGACTGAAAGGTAAGAGAGGCCTCCATCATCACCCCTCACCCCAGCTTCCAGAAAATCCAAACACAGAGTGATCCTACTCTGCCACAGTTGGGTATACAATTCCACACCATGAAGAAATGCCCAAATTGTAGTTATCTGGCTAAAAAACTGCAACTTTCACATGAAGGAAAACTAGGATGTTTGTGTGTTAATTCTGCATTTGTAAAATGAGTAACTGTACTTATCATTCAACCCTCACCCCAGGGACAAATTTTCCTGGTTACTATAGCATTTCCCAAACTGTGTGAGTTTATAATTAACTGTAGCATGATTCACCTCTCATGCCCCCTCCCCCCGCCACAATTTCAGGTGCCACTTCCCCACCTTCATTCAGTGACCTCAATTCAGCTGCCACTAGGGGGGAAATCTGTCTACTCCCCTCACTGGCAACAATCCAGTAAAATAATGGTGTGGCAAGCCTTTGTGCTTGGCTCCAAACACGAAATCATGTGCCAGCCTCTTTCTATGAACCAAGAACATTAGAGTTTCATGTGAACCACCAAGGCGGCTCCTCAGAATAGTGTGGAGCAGGAAGCAGAGATAGTGGGATGCTGAAGGACCAAACAACTACTGTGCTGTGCATGAAAGTGTAAATCTATCACGAAGGACTTCACAGTGAACTACTTCAAAGCTGGTCCCATTTTCTCCCCAATCATTTTTTAAGCAAAACATCACAATTTGAAGTCTTCCTTGCCTGCATACATCTGTATCATCACTTCTTGGAGCACTTTAAAAATATGTGGAGTGCTTTATATGTTGTGTCTGTCCATACACTTGGTAAAAAATGTATTATAGATGTGGTTATTGTGCCTTTCAATATATATAAGCCGACACGCTATTTCCTAATGTATGATTTAAGAACTAGAGCTGTGAGGCTGTTTTAAGATGAAAGGGAAATAGGTGAATATATAATACATAGAGGTGTTTTTGTTTGTTTGTTTCTTAACTGAATTTATCTAACTGTTTAAACAGTGTTGTCCAAATTTAAATCACTATTGGTATTTGCATTGTTTATTCAACTGCTTTTCTTTAGTTCCAACCCTAGCCTGCCAGTTTGTCATCATAATGGCAGTAGTTTAACTAGCTGAAATTTTCATTAGAGGTAGTGGTGTTGGCTTCAAGATCATACCCCATTAAATCCCTCATAAATGGAAGATGTAGCAATACATTAATTAATTTTTCCTGCTTTCAAAGATACCAGACAGGAAAGTCATGTTGCTGCCATTACTTCTTTTGACAGATTTTAGATTTATTACTGCAAGGTACCTCATTTCAATGTTACATCTTCCCAAGTTAAAGCTGTTTGAAATTCATTGTGGAAAATTGATTAGAGGAGGTCTATATGCCATCGGAGGTGGTTCAAGCACCTACATGAACACCTTCAAGAGTAGATTGGATAATTATCTTGCTGGGATCCTATGACCCCAGCTGACTTCCTGCCCTTCGGGCGTGGGGCTGGACTCGATCTTCTGAGGTTCCTTCCAGCCCTAATGTCTACGAAATCTATGAAATATTTGTAATGGAAGTGCCTGTTTATCTCTCCTTTTTAGCTGCCTTTAATGGGATTGTGGCGATTGCTGTCCCACACTTCTCCTTTGCCCTTTGTACTTCCAGATCTCATATCTCTACAAACAAGATAAACAGTTGGAGCAAAAACAGCAATCACCCAAGAACAACATAAAGAAAGATGTTCCAGATGAAGGCAAATCCACAAAAATACCCAACCCTGTTTGGTTTAGAAGACAAGCCATTTACCCTTTCCCATGTCACCCTGAACTCAAACATAACAAAGACAAACAACTTAATACAATTTTTTTGCAAGTGCTACATATTGCAGGAGGCAGTTAATATACTAGCTACATAAAAGTGTAAACATTACACATACAAAAAATAATAAACCAGAGCCAGTAGTTAAAAAAACCCAAAACTTCTTGAACATTAAAATAACAATTTCTGCAGAAGCTTCCTCTGCATGAATGTGGTAGCGTTTTAAAAGGTAAAAGACAGCCTTGTGGTAAAGATGGTGAGAAACCCCTTTTCTCAAGCTAGCATTCCCACTTTTCCAGTATAATGTAGAACCTGATAACACAGGAGTAAAAGACCTTAATATCACAACAAACTATCTTCATATGAAAGCTCAACCATCATCTCTGGCACTGTCTGGTAAAACTGTTGCAACTTCAGGAACAAAGAGATTTCATACATACTGGACAGGGAGACTTGAAGACCTCTAACATGGTTTTTCCATGTCTGTATTCAGGCACACTGTGGTAATCAAGAAAAAAAGCATGGCATCATGAAACCTCTTCTAAGATTCAGTAGCAGTCAGCATTCATTGTCTGCAAATTCTAGGACTTTTCATGAACACCAAGGCTAGGGAAAGAAATTACATGTAAACTAGTATAAGTGATCAGAAATGGGTCTACACCTGTAACAGAATAGAAGGTCAGTGCACATAGACCAATTTCAAAATGTTGGACCAAGGTTTTATACCGGGGCAGGCAAAATGGTAGATCTGGTCGGCAGCCGGATTTGATTTCCGGCAATCAGCAATTCATTGTCTGCAAATGCATTGTCTACTAGGAATTCATTGTCTCCATGAAAATCAGCCTCAGCTATGTGGGCAGAAGCTGCTGGGAAATGGACTCCACTGCCAGCCACATCTCACCTGCAGGCCAGACTTTGCCTGTGTCTGTTTTAGATAAACCTGGATGGATGTAATATCAGATATAACTGGTTTAGGATAAATCAGCCTATTAAACTACTGTCCCAGATTGCCCAAGACAAGAGAGAGGGTCAGTGTTCCAAATTGGAAGCCATCTTCTTTTCCTCGAATTGTCCAGCCATTTTTAGTCCATCAAAAGATACTTCACATTCCAGTGCTCATTGTCACTATCTGCCTCTTGATCCTAGGCTATCTACTTCTGTTCCCATCCAAAATGAAGTCCAGGTATGAATACAGTCCATAACCAGCTTCTGCTCTACCAGAAATATTTTATAAGATGTATGTTTTTAAACAGTGAAAAGACAAATGACAGCAAAAAGGAGCATTCAGGAGAAGAGAATTATTTCAAATCTTCATCACAGAATATGGTAATTCCCATTCTCATCGGCCTCCAAATACCAAGTTAATTGGGAGAAGCAATGTCCTGCATTCCTTTCACACACCTTCCCCTAACCACTCCCTTATATCTGTTTCTATCTTTTCTGTAACCAAAGGTGTGCTTAGAGTTCCTGTACTAGAAATAAAGCAATATTTACCTTTCTAGCTAGTTCCCATCTCCCACTTCCTACCTTAAGCATGAATTACAGGAATATAAACAACTTTAATTTCTTCAAAGTCTAATACTGAACCTCTTCAATCTTTACTCTCACTTCATTATCTGTTCTTATTAGAACTTGTAATAAGCTCCTCCTTGACTAGTCCAATGACTAGTCCACTGTACACCACTGATATTTCCTTCATTCTCCGTACTTTCTCTCTCATATTTTCTTGATCTTTCTCCTGGTCTATCTAAGCATTTTCATGGAATACCTCATGGGGCTTCTGTCCTTCTTCAGGCCTCTCTCTGGGCTCTGCTTTCACAACCATATCATTGATCTTCACTTTCCTCCCTCTCAACTTTCTTCTCAAACCACAACTATAACTATAAAATAACGTGTAATTTAGGTGCACTATAACTGCTTACAGATTACAAAGGGAGAAAGGATTTCATAAATTTCATAGACATTGGGCTGGAAGGGACCCCAGAGGATCATTGAGTCCAGCCCCTTGCCCCAGGGGCAGGAAGTCAGCAGGGATCATATCATCCCAGAAAGATAAGCATCCAAATGTGTCTTGAAGGCATTCGAAGTGGGTGCTTGAACCGCCTCAGGTGGCAGTCTGTTCCAAACCTTGGGGGCTCGGACAGTGAAGAAGTTCTTTCTTATCTCCAGCCTGAACTGGTAACAGTGGAGTTTGTGACCATTGGATCTTGTCATCTCCTGGGGGGCTCTGGTGAACAGACATTCCCCCAGATCCTGATGAGCACCTCTGATAAACTTACAGGTGGCCACCAGATCACCCCTGAGCCTGCGCTTTTCCAGGCTGAAGAGTCCAATAGCTCTCAGCCTCTCATCATAAAGTCTGTTTTCCTGACCTCTGATCATGCGAGTGGCTCTCCTCTGCACCCTCTCAAGCTTCTCCACATCCTTTTTGAACTGTGGAGCCCAAAACTGGACGCAGTACTCCAGCTGCGGCCTCACCAAGGCCAAGTACAGTTGTAGAATGACGTCCTGGGATTTGCTTGAGAAGCGGCTATGGATGCAAGCCAGTGTTCTGCTCGCTTTACTAGCAGCAGCATCACACTGAAGGCTCATGTTAATCTTGTGGTCAACCATGACCCCCAAGTCCCATTCATCTGTAGTGCTAACTAGTGTAGCACTACCGAGCCTATAACCATGGTGCAGGTTTTTCCTCCCAAGGTGGAGAACCTTGCATTTTTTGGTGTTAAACACCATCAGGTTCTCGTCTTCCCATTTCATGAGTCTGTCCAGATCTGCCTGGATTACCCTCCTATCCTCAGGTGTGGATGCTTTACCCCAGAGTTTGGTGTTGTCAGCAAACTTGGCTGCTCCACTTCTGACACCAATGTCCATATCATTGATGAAGATGTTAAACAGTATAGGCCCTAGGACAGAGCCTTGTGGGACCCCACTGGTCACAGCGCACCAAGATGATTGGCTCCCATGGACCACCACCCTCTGGGTCTTACCACAGAGCCAGTTCCCTGGCCAGCGGATCATGGTGACGTCAAGGCTGCAGTTAGCCAGTTTAGCCAAGAGGTGATCATGGGATACCAGATCGAAGACTTTTTTAAAGTCAAGGTATACAACATCGATCTCTTCCCCCTTGTCCACATTTCTCTGCTTCCTTTTATGAAATTTTAGAACAATAGATAGTTTTTTTTAGGTATAGACACAAAAGATCTACTTCCAAACCAAATATCACACGCTCAAAATAAATTTTTAGGTTTAAGTGGGATATGGCCATTCACTAATTCCTAATTATTCATAGAAAAATGCAGTATACTCTGGGCACATATACACATGCTATTAAGGCAAATGAATATCCTTTGCACCAGAGTTAATTACTCCTAGGCATACCGTTTGCATGTACACCCAGGACCACAGCATGTTGAGCTGGGCCAAAGCAGACCTGACCGGCAGGGGCCCTGGGGGTGAACCTACCATCCTGGGGCTGCTCCAACCCAACTCAATGTGCTGTGGAGGGGGTGGCTGGGAAACAAAGCTCCTTCAGTGCAGAGCTAGCCAGCAGGCAGCCCCTGCACTGAAGCACCCTCATATCTCAGCCAGGGTCTATATGTGCATTGTAATGAGTGGAGTAAATAACTCTGCCATAGGACAGAATTTGTGTTTGGCAATACTATCCTATGGCAGAGTTGATTAATTTACTTCATCCTAATAGCACCACATGTATAGGTAGTGATGTTTTACTGTGGAGCTAATTAGGCAGCTCTGCAGTGAACCTCTTGTGTAGATGCACCACAGGTAAGAAGGATTTCACTCTTTTTACTGAAGGATAATGCTACTTGATCTATCTGCTTTGGGCTTGCAAGTACTGAGATTTAACATGATTTTACAGATAACGTGAGATAGTGCAAGCAATAGCAGGACACTTGACTTAATGGCCCAGGAAATACCTTTCAGTTCCATGCATCTAAGGTGCTCAAGGATGAGACCTATTTTATACTTATCAGGATATTACAGACATTATTAATTATAGAGAAGTGGCCTTTTGTCGGGAGGTGAGGGAAGAGAAGACAGGACCCTATCATGTACTTGTATAACAGTCATTCCTCCAAGAGCTACTTCTTGTGACATTAACTCACCCAGAAAAAAGTCTCTCTCTTGAGGCAAAAACTTATTTCAATCAAATGGTAGAGAATTATAATACAAACCTGTTTAAAATATGTTAATTTCTGTGTTCTGAAACAAGTTCACTAATAAATGGATCATATTAAATGGTAGGTCATATTAATAATTTATCACAAGGATAATTATGCAGAAAATAAAAGGGGTGAAAAGATCCACTTATATCAGTTTAGAAAGTTCTCAGGTGTACTATGTGCTTGATGGTGATTATTTACGAAACACTGCCCTTTCATACCATGAAGAATGCCTTGGAGTGCTATTAATGCAGTCTTGAAGTATGAAGGAACAAGGTATTTATGAATGGAAGTCAGCATCAAGAATAATTAGTGTTCCATAAAGTTCTTAGTCAAACTAAATGGTAAGTTTGAAATTAAAGATGATGTTAGTTATAAAGACAGACATTTGGGATGAGATCCAAAGAGCCTCTTTAGGTCCTACAAACACTACTTTAGGCAGGTTCTAGGCACTGCCATCCAAAAATGCAAACCAAGAAATCCTCAATTAGGGACTACCTTATCTTTTCTTTCCTCAGTTAGGGACTACCACATCCATTCAGTGCCTACATTTTGAACCACAAAGTTCTTTAAGTGACTAACCTAAACATTTAGGCAGGGAGTTGGACTAGATAACTCTTGAGGATTTCCCAACTATATAATTCTAACTGTAGGAAAGTTAAATTGTGATTGTGCACTAGGCAGCAGTCAGATGCCTAATTCCCACCAAAGCTCCACTGCAAACCAAATACAAGGCAGAGTTGCCCCTAAATTCTACTTAGATCCATGGTACGGTTCAATCTACGGTTCATAGTTTACTGTGAAGTAACCATGTGTGTCTACATGTGCACATGCTTACTTCACAGTAAACTTCCCTAATTTCAAGTAAATTTTCTATCTGCCAATTCAAGTAGCAAATTAACTCAGATTAGTAATGGTGCCATAGTACTCTGTGTTTCTGATTCCAGTCAGCCATCCACAAGGGAGAGGAAGATAACTTCCTGCCTCTGGGAGCCACCTGCTACCATGGCAGGCTCTGCCACAGAAGCCCAGGCAGGGACTGTGTCCCCTGCCCCGGAAGCAGGAAGCTCCAAGCTTCTCACTCCCACGTTACAATCGAGGAATGGGAGGCTGGAAGACCCTTGTCTCCCAGACTGATCTCTGTGATAGTGGGGCTCAGCCTGAGAGAGATAAGAGTCCCATGACTGCAGAGCCTGGGCTGGGAGTTCCCTGCTGGTGGGGGCATGGGATCCTGTTCCCTGCCCAGCTCCATGAGCACAAAGTTGGGGCTGAGAACAAGCTGGGAGACGTTCTTGTACAGCCTGGGACTAGCTGGGAACTGTCCCAGTCAGGGGCAGGTCCAAGTCCTGTGTCTCAATCAGGTGGTTTTGTCAGAGGACTTGGAAAGAGTTCCAGGGGTGGGGTAGGTCCCAGTCCCCTGCCCCAATCTGCTGGTGGGGCAGTTAGCAGTGAGCTAGATGCTAGCTGCCCCACTGACAGATTAGGGCAGGAAGCTGAGACCTGTCCCTCCCCTGCAACTCTTTCCAAGCCCTATGCCCCTGATCAGAGAGCCAGGGCTAAGAGCTCCCTGCTGCCAGAGAAGGGGGACATTGTCCCCACCCCAGCAGCAAGCAGTCTCCCAGGGATAGAAGACAGCTGTCTCCTGCCCAGTGCTCCCTGCCAACCTCTGGGTTATCATCATCCAGGGGGGAACCTGGAGCACACCCCCTGATGGCAGCAGGGGCCCAGTGCAGAACTGCAAGAAACCGAGTGCAAATCTGCTACCTAATCCACACGTGTAGACAGCTGCCCAAAAACACTTACTGCAGAGTATCTTACACGAGTAAATTTGGGCCAGAGTAAATGCATGTGTAGATGTACCTAATATGTATTTTTATGATTCTGGATATGTTTTAGTCCAATGGGTGCCAATTACCTCTGCACTGCCCCCAAATGCACCGTCTCCCAACTCTGATCACATTCCTCTGCCCAATCTGTTCTGCTTTTTCCTTGTGCTGACTGCCTAATCTGCTGCTCTGCCTGTTCCCTTACAAACCTGTCACATGCCACAAGAGGCTGCCTGTGCCAATGCTACATGTTGGCCATCCCTGGTTTAGTCAAAGGAACTGAGGGATACTTATTTAAGACAAAGGAAGTAGGCAAAACTTCTAAGCAACCCTTGCCATTTTGTTACTAGGGCAAGACCAATTGCCATTATAAGACACAGGCTATTGTTAGGATGGCCACCCAAGGTATTATCCATCTATAATGGGGAAATCCACAATAATAAAGGCATCTCAGAGAAATGGGCCATTGGATAGAAGAATTCCAGATGACCCAGGAAGGAAACAAATTTCTGGAGGAGTTTGGATCTCATCAGTAACTGGGACAATGCTGATAGACAGAGGACAGGCTGGCTTGGAAGTATGTAGGGCCATTTATGAGACAGTCATGGTCTTTGGATTATTCTAGGCTTTGGAGCAGTCCAAGTCTTCAGTGGTCAGGGCTGGCAAAATCAGCAGGACACCTGGTGACTGGAAACACTTACAGGATTCTCAAAGGGGCTAGGATATAGTCAGGTGTCTTAGAGAGAGTAAAAACCTTACTCGTCTTTTTTCTTCTATCTTCAAATGTTATGGTCACTTTTTCTAGTGTCATTATTTTCTTCTACAGGATAGATCTTTTTTATGTGTCCCCTTACTGTTTTCTGTAGTAAAGCCTGATCTCAGGGCAAGTGACATTTCAGGCTAGCCCATTCTTTCACAACACTAGGGAAAGCTACCTGGAGGTGGCAGAGATTCTCTTGCTGCAGCTGTGGTGTACAGTATAAGGGCAGCTGAGGCTTGCAGGGTTAAAAAATTATCTGAGGGAAAACCCTGGTCTGTTCCTTAGAATAAGCAGTGGGATAGTAAGAAACTTGGGGATCCAGGGATACTCCACAGATAGGTTTGCAACCGACATAAAGGAGCTGGATAATTATTCTAGAACCATAATCTAATGCTAAATAAAATCAATAGCCTAAACTGAATCATCCCACATCTCCAATTCAGAGCTCATTTAATTAATGAAGAGCCTAATCCTGTACTGTGATGATAACCCTGAATTCCACTGTCCTTAATGGTACAGGAAAATTTTCCTCCCCTCTAGATTCAGTTTTTGCAGCTTTCCTCTAATTCCAGGTGTGGAAACCCTCATTTTGGGTGAAGAAAATATCTAAAAACTGTGAAAATGTACTATCAGCATTAAATGCCTTGTCAATATCTGATTCTCTGCAAGTTAAATTGGTAAACTACAGAGGCACCAGTATACACATTAGTCATGACTTGTTATATGATAGTTCAGAATACAAAATTAATGCAACTCAGTGACCTGGACTTCATATAGTGAAATGGATTTGTCTGTTTCTTTAATAGGAGTTAATTTGTTTCAATAACTGGTCAGAAAATATTTTTATGGACATACAGGAGTAAAAAAATATGTTGACTTATATTTGAAAATTAGTTACAGCTGTTCTTTGGAGAGAACATTATCAGCTAAGCAACAGAACACAACAGCATGCATCTACATGTGACACGACACAATAGCCTGCAGACAGGGGAGACTCCAAACTTTGCTTCATGTTGTTGTTTATCCATACCACGAGGCCCCCTGTGCTGACTGGAATAATACTTCTGAGTTCACAGATTTTTCTACTAGGTTTCTACTTTTGCATTAAAGAACCAAATAAAAATTTTATGACCTGTAAATGCCTGTTGCTCAAAAAGAAAGCAAACTTGAAGCAGCATAAGCAAGCACATCAAAGCAGTGTATATAAATAACAAGTAATTAAGTAACAAGGAATAACGGCCATAAGTTGTTAGAGACTAGGTTTAAATTAGACATCTGTAAGAACTACTTCACAGTCAGGGTGGCTAGGATCTGGAACCAACTTCCAAGGGAAGTGGTGCTGGCTCCTACCCTGGGGGTCTCTAAGAAGAGGCTTGATGCCTACCTGGCTGGGATCATTTGAGCCGAGTTTTTTTCTCTTGCCCAGGCAGAGGGTCAGACTTGAAGATCTACAAGGTCCCTTCCGACCCTACTTCTATGATTCTATGAAAGTAAAACAGATTACAGCCAAACTCCAAAATCCATTGAGATGTTTCCTCCCACCAATTTTACCTTTTTTCTGTATCTTAATCTTTTCCCAGTTAAACTTTTTCTTTTTCTTTCTCTCTTCTGCAACACACATTTCCATTCCCTGTTCATCTTACTCCTTAAGGGCAAGGGAATCACTGAAAGTCACCTTAGGAAAAAATAAAATGATACACAGGGTTCTTTAGCTGTTCAGATTTTTCCTATGAAGAAAAAAAATGTATGAAATCATGAGATGGTGGTTACAATTCCACAAGCAATGGAAAACACAAGAGCTTCTCCAACTTTTTTTCTGCAAAAGCTAATCACAACAAAGGGTCTGAAGGATAGAACAGCCAGTTATGGATCCAGGAATGAGGCAAGAGGCTTTGCCTCCCACTCTTGCAGTGAGCTCTGATTTCAGCAGCTGAGTGTGGTGGGGGCTGGCAATACCCCTTTCCTTCACATGGCTCCAGAGCCCAGAGAGGTGAATGCTTCTGCTGTTTGCCCTTCCCTCTCCACTCCTCCTCACTGAATATAGCATTAGGTAAAAAACAAGACAAGTGGTGACAGCAGCGCTAATCCTCTGGGCTCCAGAGCTGAACAAAAGTAGGAGCTCCAGGCAGACCCCAAGCTGAGAACTCACATGCAACACAGCCAAAGGCAGGTAAAACTGTGCCACTGTGCCCCTAACGATCTGCCCCTGAGAACAGCCATGGCCATGTCATTGTATATCAGCCAGTAGTATCAATCAAATGCATACGGCATGCATCTGGCTCCCATTTAGGGAGTACTTCAGAGGACATGCTGAGGAATATGCATGGCAAGGTTGTGCCTTTTAAGGACAGTACTTCAGACATAGCATGGATTGCATCTGTCTTCAGTGTCACAATATGATTTAATATAACCAATTTGCCTGGTATAGTACTATGGCAGGTACCTTCTCATATCAGGCACACATTAAGCAGTTAATTATCAGTAAACTATTGCTCTTGAATTCATAGAAATCGTCTGGTAAAAGGATTACAAAAATATAAGACTCTCTAAATTACAGTGTCTTCTTAAGCATTATAAATATTGTGTAGGGAATTTCTTTAGTTAAATATTTACTCTCTACCCATTCACCCTGCCAACATATGCAGTTGTGAAAATGGCATCATCATCATCATTGCAAACAATCAATTTGAAAAAAAAATAGAACTTATTTTATTTTGTGGTGGTTTTATCATACTTTACAATGCAAAAAATGCATGAGATATTGCAGCTCAATTAGGTGACCCCTTCACAAGTTCTAATACATTGTAACTATTTCAAATTCAGATAAATTTCCTTAGGTCCTGACAAAGTGGGAAATGCTTTCAGGCATGTATCCCCTGTGGTTTGGCAGAACAGACTGAGATGTATGTAAAACAAAGGAAGCATTCAGCAGGGTTTTAAAGCAAATTAGGTAAAGAAATAAAAGCAATAGAAATAAGTCATCTAGACACACAATTGTCTTTTGACATCTTTAATCCATAACTTGCTACACTCTGAGTGTGGTTCACTGAAAAATAGAATGAAAGTGTATTATTATATTCCATAAGAAGCACACTACCAAAAAAAGCTAACAGTTCCTAATTGACAGTGTTAATGATCATTCTGTTTTATGATTTCTCAGATGGTTAACACTAGCTTATTCTACGTTTAAGGGAATTTATTTTAAAATAATTTATTGTAAAATCTTATGTATAGGGGCTACCTTAAAGTGTTATATATACATATAATCTACTTTGGTAAGTCTATATAGTGCAAATCTACCCTGCCTTCTTTGATTACAATGTCAATATTTACCAACAGTTGACATCCCTGAAATTAAATAATATTTCCTTATGTTATTTAACAGAAAATTATTGTAATATCTCACATACTACGATGAAGTCTGCCTTGGTAAATGTGAACTTTAATAGCAACTGCTGTGTCTACTTGTCAAAAATATTAAGACAGTACTAAATCACTTAGAATCACTCTGGCTTCTAGCATGGGCCAGCTGTTTTAAAGCCCCTGGAAAGACCAAGAAAGACACAGTGTGTGGCACAGCTGTACTTCTAACACTGTTGGAACTGTATTCAATTATCTGGAGATTCTCTAACATGGGTTTTCAAGATGCTGAATGATGACTAATTAGGGTGGTGTGCAAAGGTTTCTCTGCAGTATGTAGTACTTACATTGGGATTTAATCTCAGTTTCATTAGTAGTTAGGATGGGAGATTATAATAGATATTTACTGTCCAAATTATTTTATTGTATCAAACCCCAGCTAAAGCAAAAACTGTTACTGATTACAGAATCACACTCCCTGTTTCTGAACAAACTTTACCTATTAATATAGATAGGATTTGCAAAAAACTTTGGCTGTGTACAAATGAGACCTGGATTCTGTGGAAAAAAATAATTTATGTGATCATATATTTCAGGACTGCATCATAATTTATGTAGGTACAAGGGGGGTAATTATAGTTGAAGAGTTAATCCTGTAATTTCTGAATTCTTGAGTACTTGAGTACTCCACAGCCTTTAAAACATTTTTACTTTAAATTATTTTTGTCTTAAACACACATGAGAAAAGAAGAACACAGAAACACAGCAAATAAATGTTATTCTATTGAACCAAGTTTATGCTACACCAGCCATTGGCTTTATCAGTTCAAATACATTATTTTAAACGTACTTAATGTTCCCATTAAAGTCTCAAGAGTTAAGAATTCATACCATCTTGCTTAATATAAAAAATAAGTAAAATGTATGAAAGTAAATGTATTTATTTAAAACAAATTAAATATTTGAGACCACTTTTTGAAAATATACACAAGGTTAATTACAAGTAAGTAACATTCCATATAAATTTTTTCCATACCAATTTTTTGGAACTATGCCATACCAAAATTGTTTAATTAACTGATTAGTCCCCTTGAGTTTTTATATGATAGGGCTAAGAAAATCAGGGTAAATGTTAAGGTGAAAAAGAAAAGGTATCTTTCAATCTTTCATCTTTCTCACCTTGTCCTAAACACAAAAGACAATAAAGTATCCCATGTAGGCTGCTGATCTGTAGATTTAAATTTAGATTTTGTTCTATATTGTGACTAATATATGCATAGCCTATAGAAAAGGAAATTAGCTTAATTCAATTAGGAAACCATAAAAATATGAAGTGAATAACAATAATCTTAAAGAGCAGTTACAAACAGTTTTCACAATGAACACATTATCAGTTTACTAACCAAAAACCCCAGAGTTTCTTATTTGATGTAGCTCTTTGTATTCCTATGCACTATGCAACTTGCATATCCTTTATGTAATGATAATTATTGCAAACCAGAGTGTCTTTTCACAATATGTTTTCAAGTCTTCTATGAGTTTTTTACTCTGCACTATTTAAAACAGACTATCCATTTCAATACAACTCACTTAAGGTTAAGTCCTGAAATGTGCTGAAGACCATGACCCTATCCACCAAATCAGATAGACACACGTTTAATTTTAACATATATACAGCTCTACAGAAATCAATAATCTCTATAGAGTCAGAATACATCCAGAAGGCAAAAGACTATAATTTTTTTTAAATTACAGTTAAAAATGAAAGCAATATGTTTTACTGGATAATGTACACATATTTAAGACAGCATAATCATAAATTAAAAAAATACCAACAAAATCCACCAATACTTTGGCATATTAAATTAGTTAAGCAAAGGCAAATGACGCCATCATGTTTGCACCACATATTTGGGTAGGTGGAAGTTCAGTATTCGTTACTTCAATAACAAAGAAAGAACAGACTCCCCTATGACTTCCCACCTCATTCTGAGCTAGAGTATGTTTTACACACTCACACTTAACATTTTTATGTTATTAATCTATTACATCATACAAATTCCTTCCCTCCTTCACAGTGGCAGAAGCAATGAACTGAATGAATTATTCTCCAGATAATGTTATTAACATTTAGTGTGGTGTTAAAAGTGTTCCAGGAGTACTAATAAGCTGAATAGAAAGTTCCATTTACAGAATTTAAGGCATTTCTGAGAGCTCAATGGTTGCAAATAAAATCGAGCTATTCTTATTTAAATGTCAAAAAAGAAACCCTTTCTTATGGCTTAATAGATCATTCTTTGCTTCAAAAAGTGGTTCATAATGGAAGTGGAAACTTCTGTGATGACGTTGTGCCAGCCAGTGTTAGTACATGGGGGACATAGGAGGACATTTTTAAACCTCCAAGTAGAGTAAGACTTTTAGGCGTCATCATAAACAACTAGGTAAATTCACCTAATCTCCAGAAGCACGTACAGAATTCTAAGTTTGCAACACTTGAAGTAATGCAGTTTCATAGTTCCTAGGGCCAAAAGGGACCTGAACAGATCATCAAGTCTGACCCCATGCCCTGGGCAGGAATGAGTGCTGGGATCATAATACCCCAGTCAGATATCTATCCAATTTCCTCTTGAAGACCTCCAAGGCAGGGGAGAGCACCACCTCCCCTGGAAGCCAATTCCAGAGCCTGGCATCCCTAACCATAAAGTAATGCCTCCTGACATCAAGTCTGAACCTACTCTCAATCAACTTGTGGCTGTTATTCCTTGTTATCCCATGTGGTACCCAGGGGAACAGGGCCTCACCCATTTTCCGCTGCTCCCCCCTGGTGAGTTTATAGATAGCCACCAGATCCCCTCTCAGTCTTCTCTTGTGGAGGCTGAATAGATTCAGGCCCTTTAGGCTATCCTTGTAGGGCCTGGCCTGCTGCCCCCATGCAAGTGACCCTCCTCTGGACCATCTCAAGTTTAACCACATTTCTCTTGAAGTGCCTGCGCCCAGAACTGGACACAGTACTCCAACTGCAACCTGACCAGCACCACGTAGAGGAGAAGGATCACCTCCCTGAACCTGCTTATGATGCATCTGTAGATGCACAACAAGGTGCAGTTAGCCTTACTGATTGCTTCCTCGCATTGGTGGCTCATGTCCATCCTGGAGTCAACAATGACTCCAAGATCCCTTTCATCCACTGTGTTGTTGAGAAGGGAGTTCCCCAGCCTATATGTATGTTGCAGGTTCCTCCTCCCTAGATGCAGCACCTTGCACTTGTCTGCATTGAATTCCATTCTATTCTCATCTGCCCACCTCTGTAACCTGTCTAGATCAAGCTTGATTCTGTCCCTCCCTTCCAGTGTGCCCACTTCTCCCCACATCTTTGTGTCATCAGCGAATTTGGACAGCGTGCCTTCCATGCCTACCTCCAAGTCACTGATAAAGATGCTGAATAGCACAGGACCAAGGACTGAGCCCTGGGGCTGCCCACATCCCTCCAGGTCAAACATTAGTTTAGAGGATTTCATAACCCAATCCACTCCATGTGCTATTACTAATTCCATGTTGAAAACCCAGTATAATAACTGTGTGAATTTGTTGGGTGTTGACCACATCACTAACCAACACTGCATTCAGAAGTCTCAAAATCTGTCTAATTGCTAATCAACCCCGTGATTAGACAGATTGAAGGAGGTAGGTGCACAGGTTTCTGGGAAACTGCACCTCAAACTGTTCAAAGTAAAACTCATGATATGTGACTTTGTGTGTGTGTTTTAAGACACAGTGGAATGAAAACAGCAGGCATAGTAGCCCCCTCTGAGGGCATGAGGTCTGCCAGGTTCCAAGGAGATTGGTGTAGGGATTTCTGGGAAAATGTACCTCAAGCTTCTGGAAGCAAAACACACACACAAGTCACAAGTTAAGGCACAGTGGAATGAAAACAGCAGGGATGGTAACCTGTAACAGGGGACCTTCCTGGTGCTCAGGCAGAAACAGCTCACAAAAGGGACAGAATGCGCTGTTTCTATGTCCCTCCCCCAGAACACTGATTGGAAGGGGACTCAGAGAAAGATCACAGTCACTGGCCAGCTACAGTCTTTCCCCCGCTGCTCTCCCTCCTTCTCAGTTTCTGTTCCCCTGCAATACTGCCTTCCACATCACTGAATCTCCGAATCTTTTCCCAAATCTTTTCCAAATCTATTCAGAAGGTTTTTTTGGTCTCCCTATTCTATTTGGATTCGGTGATTTGGCTTCTGAATCAGGCTGAATCTTCTCCGAATTGAACTGATGACCAAAGCTGTGCACACCCCTAATGTTTAGCTTTTGACTTGTCTTCCCTATAGGTACCAAGACAATTATCAACCAGTGCTAACAAACAGGTTAGTTCATTGTACTATGTATTATTCACATTAGATGGATCTGGTTACAAGTTTGTCATTATTTGGATAAGAAGGTTCAATATAAGACCCTTCAGAAGGTGTCACAATATTTATTCTACAATTGTTTCATGAGACCTTAGAAAAAGGAGTCATGGTGTTTTTAAGCATTAATACAGCCAGAAGTGATTTTTTTCTTATTTGACAATAATCCTTAAACTTCTGTTCATGTCAATACTCTTTACAGATAAAAAGCAAAACATCATTCAGGTCAAGATAGGGGCTGATAATTATATTCTAGATTCATTCAATATAGATGAACCTTAATAATAATAGGTCATCCTTTATAGTACCTGAACATGGGAATCTGCCTTCATACAAATGTATTAATTTTGGTTGATGTTCTGAAATTGTTGTATCAAGAAAGTCTCAATCTACATTTAACAGTTGCAGTGCTGCGTAATGCATCTACCAGACCATAAACAATGTAGTATCTTTATTATAGTGTCATTAAACTTCATCTTGATAACTTCAATTCAGGTGAAAGGATGTTTGGACAACAGGGTGATTCATTCAGTTCCCCAGGCTTCAGTGCACTTTGCCTGAAGGAGCTGCTTTTGTTCAGCAGAGTCCTGTAGTGCACCCATACTTCTATTGAAAGCACTATTGAAAAGGAATGTCAAGACAAAAATCCCATTGACTTCAACGTGTTCAGGATTTCACAGATGATTTCACAGTTTAAATGAGAGCTTAATAATATACACTTATCTAAAAATCAGAATTATTTCTTTCACATGAAAAAACATCCAAAATAATTAGAGAGCATTTTCAACACTGCCAAGCCAATTCTAGACACACCCCACAACTCAGGGGCCACAATCAGTTGGGGGAGATTTCATTTGATGCAGGAGGAACAAATAGAGGCTGAGACAGTGCAGGAGGACAAGAGATGGATCACACCATTGCAAAGTTCATTTCAAATTACCTTTATTCTTCTTTCCCTGTCGCTGTATCTCCCATTTTCTCAGGAGACCCAAAAGACAATATGCCCCATAAGTTACCAGGAACTCCACAGAGTAAAGCCATTTTACAAGAAAGGCCTTCAAGATGTGATTTATCTTCTGCTGAACTTCCTTAACTATATGCAGCCTTACAAGCTTTGCTAGTCTTGTAAGCACTTGTGGAGGCTGAGGGAGATTTCATTACTGACATATGAACAAGCTATCAGGCACTATATTACATGTCTGTCACTGCTCATTGGCTTTCTTTTTCATCTTTGTTCATTGCAAACTCTGATAAAAGATGTTTTGCTGTATGTGCAAGCCTTTCCCAAGCTATGTGTGGCTTTGAAATTGCAAGAACAGCTTCTTTGTTAGATGAGAAAGTGGTTTTCTTCTTCACAAAAAATAGGGAACAGTTATTACTGTTAAGAAAAATGATGCAAACATCACTAATACACCTAAGAATTGTGTTTTTATACACACAATACATTTCATATGCTCTCAATCTTATAAAAGTCTGGAAAATGAATGAAGGTCCAGAATTTGGTTTTAGTTGACGTGTTTAGAACATGTTGGGGTTGATTTAGACTTTTATCATGACTATAACTTGCCCTCTTTACCTTATAGATAAAAAGTGTAATGTCCAAAATGAAATAGGATATTGGTGTAAAAACAGAATTAAAGTTAGCATTTTTACAGCAAATTACTGAAGAGAAAAAAAAAAAGTTGCTCAGGAATATTACTTTAAAACTTCTGTTTCCATACTATTCTATTTCAGCTGCATTTGATAAATTCCAGAGAACTTCACAACAGACATGTAAGACTCCCACAGATATATCTTTTGAGTCAGCTTCACTGAATCAGTTTATACCATTAGTGCATGGTCACAGCAAATTTAACAGGATGATACAATCTTCATATTTAAGGCCACAAAGAACAAATGCTTCACTTGTAGTAAGTAACAGCTTCTATGATATTCATCAGACAAAGCTGAGTGCTAACGTATGTGATGATGTATGATACATCTCCCAGAAATGATCACTCATTTGTCAAATTAATTACAAAAATGTGGGTAAGTGGGTTTAAGAGGTAATTAAGGAAACACACTGTATCTAATATTGTATGGATTTCAGTAGTCTAGCATTTCTAAATCACCTCTGGTGAACCATAACCTGAAACACACCCTTCCCACTTGCTTCTACTCAGTGCATATCAAACCACAGAAATTAGTGTAGCCAGAAAACCATGGTCTTCAGTACATGTCCAGAGATGCTCACAGGCAAGGTCCCTGCCTCAAGCATAATTCTTAGCACATGTTCAGGGATGTATTAAACAGCCTAACTTCTAAAGCACACTGGACTCACTGTGGAGACAGCTGAAATATATCTTTACACACAGAAGTAGATGGGAACAATGTCTCAGGAAAATCTGATAACAGGAAGCTGTAAGATACAGGAAATATCCCCTTCTGCCACTTCAACCTGGTCCTGCCATTCCATTTACTTTCAACTACTTTCAACTTATAAAGTTTGGCTAAAACTCCTATTCAATGTGTTGACTGGTCATTCTTGTTTTTCCCACTGATTGAAGCAAGACCAGGGAAAGTCACTCTTATACATCTGACCTGCCTTCTGACCTTTCATGAAAAGATGAACCCTTCTAACTAGGATAAGTGGAAGAAAACACGATGAACTAGACACCAAATGGCTTTCAAGTTGGCATGGTGCACTTAATCTTTTTATATTTTCAGCCCCATCCCATTTGACACAGTAGAACTTTATCCAGGCATTATATACATCAGAGGTCAGAGCAACTATTTAGATAACACCAAACATGTTTGCACATTGTATTAACAAATTTCTTCAGCAGAAATTACTCAGTAAGATTTGCCTCATTGCTTATTATGCTATTAATGTATTTTGAATTATACACTCACTCCATTAAAAAGGAACAACAGTCCTACTCCCAAGGAGTCCAAATCCAGCAGGGAGGAATATACTGTGGTTGCTCGAGGAGGGGGGCAGTCAGGAAGGCCAAGGCAGAGATGGAACTGGGACTAGCTTCCCAGATCAAGGACAACAAGAAGTCCTTTTTTAAATACATAGGGTGAAAAAGAAGGTACGTGGGCCCCTGGGTAACGTGCGGCCCCTGCAAGACACGCTAGGAAATTTGGTCGTCACACCAGATGACAAAGCTAACTTATTTAATGACTTCTTTGCCTCCCTTTTCCTGAGCAGGGACAGGATTAGTCCCCCCATGGGACCCTTCTCAAGCCCCAGGGAAGGCGCACCTAAGCCAAGGTTCAGTGAAGATCTAGTTAGGGAACATCTGGAGGGACTGGATGTACTTAAATAAGCTGGTCCGGATGATCTCTACCCCAGAGTATTGAGGGAATTAGCTGAGGTCATTGCAGGACCCCTGGCATGGCTTTATGAGCACTCGTGGTGCTCTGGTGTGGTGCCAGAGGACTGGAAGAGGGCCAATGTGGTTCGTATATTCAAAAAAGGGGAGGAGGAGGACCCGGGGAACTGTAGGCCAGCTAGTCTTACCTCAATCCTGGGTAAGCTTTTTGAAAGAACTATTCTGGTACATATCCACGAGGGGCCAGCAGGGGAGATTATGCTTACAGCAACCAACACAGGTTCATTAGAGGCAGATCCTGTCAGTCCAACCTGGTGATCTTCTATGAACAGGTCACCAAATCCTTAGATGCAGGGGTAGCAGTGGACATAGTCTTTCTGGACTTTTGGAAGGCCTTCGACACTGTCTATCAACCCGTTCTCATTAAGACACTGGGGGACTGGGGTGTCGACACCCACACAGTCAAATGGGTCGCCAACTGGCTGGAGGGCCACACCCAGAGAGTGGTGGTGGATGGGTCATTTTTGACTTGGAGGGATGTAGGCAGTGGGGCTCTGCAGGGCTCGGTCCTCGGACCCACACTGTTCAACATCTTCATCAGTGACTTGGACGAGGCGGTAAAAAGCACCCTGTTCAAATGTGCTGATGACACTAAGACGTGGGGGGAAGTGGGCATGCTAGAAGGAAGGGATAGGCTACAATTGGACCTAGATAGGTTACAGGGTGGGCGGATGATAATAGGATGGGATTCAACACTGACAAGTGCAAGGTGATGCACCTGGGGAGGAAGAACCAGCACCATACCTACAGGTTGGGGAACTCCCTTCTCATCAGTGCAGAGGCAGAAAAGGATCTTGGAGTCATCACTGATGCCGAGATGAACATGGGCTGGCAGTATGGGGATGCAGTCCGGAAGGCCATATGCACCTTGTCATGCATCCACAGATGCATCCCAAGCAGGTCCAAGGAGGTGATACTCCCCCTCGATGTGGCACTGGTCAGCTGGAGTACTGCATCCAGTTCTGGGCACCGCACTTCAAGAGGGATGTGGACAACATGGAGAGGGTCCAGAGGAGGGCCACTCGCATGATCAGGGTGCAGCATGGCAGGCCCTACGAGGAGAGGCTATGGGACCTGAACCTGTTCAGCCTCCACAAGAGAAGGCTGAGGGAGGATCTAGTGGCCTGTTACAAACTAGTCAGAGGGGACCAGCAGGCATTGGGGGAGTCCCTGTTCCCCTGAGCACTACCAGGAGTGACTAGAAATAACAGTCACAACCTGGCGGAGGGTAAATTCAGATTACACATCAGGAGGAGCCACTTCACTGTCAGGGCAGTTAGGATCTGGAACCAACTTCCAAGCGAAGTGGTGCTGGCTCCTACCCTGTGGTCTTTAAGACAATGGCTAGACAATTATCTTGCTGGGGTCATTTGATCCCAGTACTCTTTCCTGCCATGGCAGGGAGTCGGACTCAATGATCTGCTCAGGTCCCTTCTCACCCTACTAACTATGAAACTATGAGCATGTTGAAATATTAACAAATATTATTTTATAAAAATCGCCCTCCAATAATTTCCTTCACTCTGAAAATATATGGAATCCAGTGAAAATATGTTATAGGGCCATAGAAATCAAATGCACCTTATACAGCAAGTCATGCAGACTGACTAGAACTACTTTAGACTGTTGGGGTAGCCCATTTAAAATCTGAGGAGCCCTCAGAGAGATGTTTAGCAATTATCCTCTATTTCAAAGATCCCCACTGGTCTGAGATCACTTCTTACCATCAATGCTGTTTTCATTGCGATCTAATACTCATTTCTGCTGTTAGGTCTGCCTGGTATCTATTTAATTATATCTAGATTGTAAACTTCCTGTGGCAGGGAAACTCTTCTGTACCACTCACAAAACAATGGGCCTGATCTATAACAACCATTACCTCAGTTTTGACAGAAGTATATAATACAAACACACACATGCACATAAAAAATGTAGGTGATTCCCATGGTCATACATGTTTATATGTCATCCAATTTTCAAATATAGTTTGTGTGGCAATTTAATTTATCATTTATTGTAGCAACTGCTTGATGCTGGCTGAGGTATTAGTCACATTTTCAGAGAGCATTGACACTATAATTAGGTTTTTTTGTTTCTATTTTTGCTTTTTTGTAGTTTGCTTCATTGCTTGCATATCATAAGCATATTACCATATTTACTTGAATACAAAACAAGGTTTCCCCCCCACGCCCTACCTTGACATGGGGGAAAAAGCCCTCTCATCTTATAATCACATGCAATGAAATCTCACTAAATACACTGCTGCCAAAAGCAGTGCATGATTAGCAATGGAAACCAACTATGAAGCTGATCAAATGCAACCAGTACTGAACAGGACTATAAAACACATGACTCACACTAGGCAAACATGCCAATAGGAATCTACCACAAGAATAGGTTAGTGTAGCCCATCTGAATAAGACATATCGTAGTGCCCAATAGGCACAATTCCTATCACCATGAACTCTTTTCCAGTTATGTTGAGTAGGGCTGTACAAAGCTTTGGGTGCCGATTCAATTCAGAGGATATTTGGACCGATTCGGTGGCCGAATCTCTGAACCCAAATAGAATCAGGAGACCATTGAAAAGGTCTGAATCAATTTGAAGCTTTCTGAATTGCTTCAGAAAAGTTTCGGAAAGCCTCAGTGATTCGGGCAGTCCCTGGTTGCCGCTGCAAAAAGCTGGACACAGACTCCATGCCAGTAAGTGGGGGAAGGGGGAGGGGACAATGAGAAGACCCCCACCAGGCCCGATCCCCTTCCTGCTCCCTCAGCCGTCCCGAGTGCCTGTTGACTCCCGCCCACTCTCCCAGCTCCTCCCTCATGGCTGCCCCACCCAACCCCAGCTCCCAGCTCTGTGAAAAAAAAAGCCTCGTACTCACCGGCTGCTGCAAATCTGTGGGCTTGGGGGCAGTGGAGGTCAATGGGGATCACTCTCCCCACCTGGCAGGATCTGGTGAGTACAGGCCTTTTTATTTTTTTAAATGAGCCAGGACTCTGGGTCTGGGCAGGCAGCCATTGATGAGATTGAGAGTATGTGCAGGGGATGGGGCCTGTTTGATTCAGAGATTTGGCCAATTCAGCAGCAGCTGAATCTCCTAATCAGATTGGCTAAATCTATTTGGGACAGTGACTCAAATCACCGACTCAAATCACTGTCCCCCAAATCGGCTGAATCCAAATCCAAAGTGAATACTAGCTGCTTGGCACAGGCCTAATGGTGAATCATAACACTGCATATAGTTCACCCAGAATGCCTCTGTTGGCTCTTTGCTCAGCCTGGTGCGTATGATTAGTGTGGTCCTATCCTCCATGAGGTGAAGCCAGATGAGGATACCCTGTGCTTCATCTGCATATATATTTTTGGAGCATCCCAGGACTTGTGACAAGAACACCCAGTTCCTTTCATGGAGAAGGGGAGGGAGATTAGCACATGGATCCTTTTCGGCAAGTGTCTGCAGTACACCCACATTTTAATCAGTGCTCAACTGTGGTTTCACCATGGCCTGAAATGTTGACTGCTGAGGCCAGGCCCAATGAACTGTGTGGTAAATCATAAACCCTTGGCACTGGCCAATATCATGCACAGTTTGTACTACATATAAGTAGGTGCCAAAGTGCTGTTTAAAAGCATTTAGCCTGTGCTGAATATTGAAGCAGTTTCAAAAAAGGTTACATACATTAATTCTGCATAAACTAGATGCATGAGTAGTATATGCAAATTGCAACAGCTTTTTTTAATTTCAAGGTTATTGTTTTTAAAGTTTGCTACTCACTTCTATGTTGTCAGGGAGAGCAGGAGCTGATGGTAAAGAAAGGGGGAAGGGACTGCCAGGAGGGAAAAATATGGGGGAGGCAGAGAAAATATATCTGCGGTGTCAAGTAGCCCCATTAAAAAGGCTGCTTGACACCTCAGATATATTTTCCTTGCTGTAACAGTGACAGGGTACAAATTCAAGTCAAACCTCCAATAGTTAGAGCTATACCTGGAAAATTGTAACAAATATATACATTTTCCATATACAGAATTTAATTACTGGGGGAGTCATCTTATAATCAGAGTCATCTTCTATTCACATAAATACAGTGTATGCGTACATACAGAATGCACAGTATTTGCATAACATTAACCCATGAGGAGAAAAAAATGGATTTTAAATGAAACCTTTTGAAAATAAACTTCTGTTTAATTAGTGGGGAAAAAAGGATTCACAAAAGCTAACTCCATTTAGTGATACTAACAACCTTAAAAAAATATGAAGCTTGCAAAAATCTCCATTTCTACTGGCTCCCCACCCTGCCAGTTCTAATGGATTACATTGTGCAAATTAAACGCAACTAGACATAGGTGACAAGTATTACATTTTGAGATTTTCCAGGGTGAGAGTGGGGGTGGGGAGTAGCCAAGAATTATGCCTCAGTTCTTCAGGCACCCTGTCCACAAAGTCTGATCTCCCTTACTTCTCTAGCCAGCTATGTAGGATAAGGAAAGGTTGTAACCAAGATGAACTAACTTGCTGCTTTGAAACATTTCATCCATCATTTCAAGAAACTCAGATTTTATAGAGGGATGAACTATTTTTATTAAAGATAATAGAGGAACATATTTTTTCAAATCTGAGAAGTCTTCAGATTTGAAGACTGCCTAAATTAAGCCTCGGCACCAACATTTTATTTACTGAATTGCACACATCATCATCCAAGTACCCTCAGGAAAAGTGTAAAATCGAATATTACAGATACTTTTTTCATCTAAGAATTGGCTTCACCTTGCTTTGGCTTATATTACTTCTTTTCTTCATCTTCATGTCTAATATAAGGAAAAAGAAAAACAAACAAACAAACAAACTAGCACTTGTGCTGTCCTTCAAAAGGTAAATAGTTGATTAGTAATTGGGCAGTTTGTAAATATATTTTTCAAATCAAAGTAATCCTGCATTAAAAGTAAAAATAAAGATGAAATGCAGTTGAAAAATGCTATCAGTTACCTGATACAGATCACTAGAAATACCTTTTTAAAGTAACTATACGACATCTAGTTTATATGCAAAACTTAGTGCTCATTTAACCTAGCCAATTAGAGTTAAAGTCTGTGGTGGCAGATTCATACTACCAGTATCCTGCAAAGTGATAACAACATGAAAGCATTACTTGAAACTGAAAATGAATGATGCCTTTGGGACGTATGAATCAGTTCTTATGCTGTAAATAGCTAAGAACGTCAGAAAAATACATTACTGAATGATTTGCACAGCCCTCTGTTGGATAGAATCAGAGCTAGAAACAGTTACAAGCCTTCTACTCAGCAGCTGGCTCCTTTTTTCATAAAGTAGTCAAATTTCTGTTTATAGAGTCCATTGGGAGATAATGTTTTCCAAGGCACCTGTATAATATATGTGTAACTTTGATGTTTATTTAAGTATAGGAATGGGCAAACTCTCACTTATGGATCCAATCTTGGTCCAGAAAAATTAAGATTTGAAACTTCCTTCTCTCTCCCACATACTTGGATTAAGTCCACCTAGTTAAAAAATCTTACAAGAAGCGTTATTCTTGTAAGACTTCTGATTAACACAGTTTGAACATGTATACATATTCAAAATATTTAGAACACTTGAAACAGGAAAAGTCAATCCAAGTTCAGAACATTTTAGGGCCTTGTTGCATCTTACACCATGAGCTGCACAAATATTGATTGGTGTTAGTGTTAGCTTGAGTTTGGAGCAGTTGCACATTCAGGCCAGTGGGGGCCTGCAGGACAGAGGTAAGAATGCTAACCCTTCCTTCCCCTCCCCTCCTGGGCTTCTTCCCTGTCCCCCAGAGTTCCCCCAAATCCACCCCCCATCCCTCAGTTTCACCCCTGCCCTCAGGGCATCACTTACTTGAGGCTGTCTGCACCATCTGTCCCTGAGGACCAGGCAGGAAAGGGTTAATCCTGCCTACACAAACAGGGCCACTGCTGCCAGGCTGTTGCTCTTCTGGCCCATGGAACAGCAGCAGTGGTGGTGGCTGGGCTGGCAGGTTAACCCTTCTCCGCCTACTCTTTGGAAGGTGTGGGAGGACAGGGGGGCTGTGCAGGGGTCTAGGGTACTGGGAAGGGGGGAGCAGGCCCAATCTAGGCCAGCAGGGGGTGACATTTACACTAAGGTGTAGCCTAGAGTGGCTATACCTTGATGGAAGATGACCTGAGTAGCATGGATTGGAGATAATCCTTCCCAGGAATTGTGTAACTTTAAGCCAGGGGTAGGCAATTATCCCTTGTTCCCTCTCACAATAGTTGGCCCCAGTCAGTGCACAGTTTCTTATGGGGCTGTTCCCAGTGTGACTACAGCCAGCCAGATGCTGCTGCACTCCCCTCACCTCACATGGAGCCACTGAGCTGAAACTTCCCCACTATTCACCCACCCAGAGCAGTGCAGCAGGTGAAGGAGGGGAAGAAGGAGCTGCCAGGGGCAACCCAAAATTACTGTGTAACTAGACCCTTATATTTGCTCTTCATTAGCTTTCATGTGACTGCAGACCACTTATACCAGCAAAAAACATGTGCTGGTATTTTGTTTTTGTTTTTTGGGGGGGGGGGTTGGGGGGGAGGGCATTGTTGTTGTCGTTGTTTTATTTTCAATTTACCTACATTTTAAAGGTGGATTTGTAGAAAAATTTTGCTGAAATGCCCACTAAGATCTGCGTACTTATCCCAATAACTGCATACACATTTATAGTTTAGAGTCAAGAAATTAAGCTATTTATTTAGTTGCTGGTAGTGAAATATACCAGCTTGCTGGAGATGGCCCGAGTGGCCTCTAAAGCAAATTCAGAAAGAGTTTTTTCCTTTTTAGTTTTTCACTGTCAGTGTACACATTTCCATTTTTATTGGGCTGTTGAACAAAATAGAAGAAAAATAAAACCCCAAAACTATCAGGACAATTTTACAATCAACTTAAACTTGTAGAAAATCATAAAGGAAAGTCAAAAGAAGTCATAAAACTCCAGTCTACCCATTAGAGGACATCGTGAACAGATCCTGGATCATGGTAAGGGGTGAATGGCCATATCCCCTTCACAACAGCGTGGCACGTGCTCAATGATGAGAGCTCATTGGTTATGCACTACATAGCCAAAGAGGCCCGTGGCCGTACTCCCTTCACTGGCATTCAGGATGCCAGCGAGCTCTCTACCTGTAGAGGCATGTGGTGTCATACTTTTCCTCTGTTGCTGGATTCTGTGGGGGTTGGGGAGGGGGGAAGAGCGGGATAGGTGGGAGGCCAAGTGCAAACAGCAACAGCACTTATCCCTTTGGCTCTGGAGCTGCTTGAAAGCAGGTCCTCCACAGAAAAATCTGTACTGACCATAGGGTGGCCATCATAGAGGACAGTCCAGTTGTCCTCTGTGCTCTATTGATACAAAATTGAATGCCTTTATGTCCTCTATATTTCTCTTCAAGAGAAAAATAAAGGACATAAAGGTGTTGGGTTTTGTATCAACAGAGGACAGAGTAGCAGAAAACTGAAATCTCCTTTATGAGGGCCACCCTAAATGACCAGCCAAGTGAGCTCAATGCTCACAGAACATGTAAAGCTCCAGAAGAAGAGGCCATTGATATGGTGGTGAGCTCAGAGAACAAACTGAGCATGCAGCATAGAGCCAAATGGGGTTATGACCATGCAGCTGCACCTCCCTGGATCCACTGCTGGATAGAGTCTGTCTTGAACACAGGAAGTGGGAAAACACTACTTACTCACCTCACACTTTATCAATAGAAAGCACTATGAAGGTAGTCTGTGTTATGATAGTACATGAAGTCACAATGAGGTCAACAGTACCCCTAAATGTATCCATAGGAGAATGTGAAATAATGTACGAGGGCTGTCCAACTTCTGAGTAAGCAAGGGCTCACACACCTCTAGTTTCCATGCTGCATGGGCCACACACTGTGAGGAGGCACTCCTAGAGGCTTCCCTTGTCACTGTGTGCAGCTTAGAACTGCTCCTAGCCATGTTCACAGGTGGCCAAGCTCCTCACTCCTTGACACACACAGCCCTACTCCACTCCTGGCCATGTATGCAACCCAGCTCCTCCCCCTGGCTGCATGCAGAGATGAAGAAAAACTGACTGCCCCCCAGCCACTGATCCACTACACCAACATAGTCCCAGAAACAGGGCAGGAAGCAGAAGCTAAAAGAGAAGTGGGAAGCCCAGAGCCCTCAGCCACCACAGCAACAGAAGCAATTAAGGAAGAAGTGGCCAGGCAGTAGCCTACAGCTCCCATGTTAACCTCTCCCAGACATGTGTGGCCCACCAATTGGACAGCTGTGACACATGATTTTATTCTGCAAGCAGCTTAAATTCTATGGATGCAGCTTGGTAATAAATGTAGATATTGCATACAATATTAAAGTCCAACATGACTCAGACATTGGAATTCTTTATGTATTATGTATGGTGTTTTGTATGCAAAAATGATACAACTATATGGAAAAAAAGCTACTTCCCACACTATAGACAGTGTCAAAGAGTTATAGCAGGAGACTGGTGTTGTAACCTACTAGCTATGGCACTCATTTGGCATGTAGTCTCATGCCACCATATTTCTACTACCTCTCAGGTAAATGCCCCAAACACTGAGTTTTCCTGGTCCCTGCCACTTCCCTGATCTCTCATTTTAACCAAAATTCCACCTAGACCTGAGAAAGCTTCTGAAACAGTTTCATCGAAACTCATATATTGTGTGAAGAGTTCCATTTTCAACATATCAGAGGAAAAAATGTTTAATCAAGAGATTTAGCCAGCTAACACATGTAATATTCAACTACAGCCACCTATAAAATTAAATATACTCCTCACACCATAACTAACCTATAAATAATATGCCCATAACCATTTTGGGGGGTTCATTGCAGAGGACTTGTGGTACAAAGATGTACCACAACTAATATCTATCTCCAGCCTACTTTTGCCAAGAATTTATAATACCTTTTACAATACTAGCATTGCTGTTTATGGCCCTGATTTTCTAACACCTGCATTCAGTTAAATTAAGTTGTTCAGGCCCATTGGTTTCACTTGCTATACATGTTAATATGTTGCTACAGGCAGTTTTTGGAAAGGTTTTTTAATGCTTGAATTCTCCCAGGATTTTCTTCTTTGATAAAGATCTTCACTTTATCTTTAGCTCCCCAGAGAATCATTACACCAAGAAAACCTCCTGCAAAACTCTACTGGTCTCTTATGGCTGCATATTCCTGCAAACTATAAGGCAACTGCATTGTTAAGTCTTTTAGAAAGAAAATGTGCTTTTCAATAAGGGTTCTACAACTAACCCAAATAAAGAAATTGCAATCTCAATGCACCTTCGACCTTAAAAAAACCAGAACACAGTATACCCAGACATCATATATGTTATGGATTGTTATAATACTGCATGTTATAAAACTCACCTTTATCACCACAGAGGTAAAGCCACCTGGAGGATGGAACAACAGCTAGTTAACTGTGCAAGGTTGAAACAATTTAGAAGAAATAAAGAAAATAAAAAAGAGACTATTTTACTGAAATTATAGTGAGCAGGTCATTATACAGAATGTAACACAAATTGGAATTTGGCCAGGATGACTGGGATACCAACCCTACCTCTTAGGAATAAAGTGGTGCATTTTCTGTAAATAGTACACATGTGCAGAAACAAATGTTTTATGTCTTACCTGAATGGCATCACTTTCTACCTTTGGCATTAAATTAGCAGTTCTGACTCAGAAGAATTTCCGAATGAGGCCTGATCTAAAGTCCATTCAAGAAAATGAAAATCTTTTCATTAACTTCATTGGGCTTTAGATGAGATCCTGAGTATTAACATTAATTCCCAAGCAATCCTGGGTGTTCTTTGGATAGATATCACTTGATATATCACTAAACTGAAGACGTCCCTGGGGCAAAATACAATGTGCTATCTAATGTGCAGCCAACACTTCACACCCTACATGTAAGTAAATAAAAAATGTCTGAATTCAACTTACACTTTAGGAAAGGTTTTACATAGCTAAGACAATGATTGATTATAGAGACTCACCAGAATTAACATCCTTATTTGAACAAAGAAGATATGGCACATGTCATAACTAGAGTCAAGACCCGTTTCCTGGACACCATAATTCAAAGAGGATTAGTTTATTGTTTCCAATTTCTCTTGTGTGAAATAGCTTTTGCAACTGTTAAGTTATTTGGGCCTTGAGAATTTTCAGTCCTTAATTAATCTAGCTTCATGGGCTGCAAACAGACATTTCATTTATCCCAGGATAAATTATTTTATCCCAGGATAAAGTACCATTGTACAGATATCTATGCCTGGTGTTCCAGGATATACCCTAAAAAGTTTCCCAGATAAGAGGTAGTAAGAGGTTATCCTAGGGTATTGCAAAAGTACATTTGTACAGTTATCCTGACATTGACATCAGTGAATCAGTGGCAGAAAAGTGGCATTGTATTTGATGTTCACTAAACCCTGATTAGAAGGGTGTTATGTGTACACAGCAATGCTGGGATATTTTTGTTCTAGTACAAACACAGGTACCAGACAAATGCAATGCCTGTTCCTAACCACAGTAGCAACAACCTAGATTAAAATAGAAACAGAGAGGTATACAAAGGAAAAAGATATCCAGGCAAAAACAGGAATGTACCACAAGTGTTCCAGTGAAGTAAATAGAAATTACTATATTCTGAGAGTCATAAAATAACTTAACATAAGCACTTTTTCTGCTGTAAGCAGTGGAAGAATTAGAAAAGAGTTCAAAAGCGAAACTTTCACTTCACCAAACATAACAACTGTAGTGTCTTATCTGTTCTTCTATATTTAACATTTTTCTTTCCCAAGAAAGCTCTATTTTTTCAGTAAGTATTGCTTTATTGCTTGCAAAGAAAGTAGAGCGGACAGGTATAACACCCCATGTCTGTGAATGCCAGCAGTCACACAAAAAACAAACAAACAAACAAACAAACAGACTTGTAGTCCACACAGATATTGGTGTGATTTTATAGACTTGAGAGAAAGCTATCATTACTTATCCCAATATATTTTGGTTTCAGTGAAAGATCCTTCAAACTTTAAAGACTCTAAAGGTGAAAATAACAATAGTGTGTTCCTAATTTATGGGTGTTTTGTAAGAATTAACATTTTAAGAACTTTAAAATGGGACCTGGCAAGGGATCCAAGAACATGCAGGGTCTAGTAGGGTTAAAAAGTACTGTGGCCACACAAACTCATGGGCAGCCTCCCTGCTTATTATCTTAACCAACAAGACATGACCGGCAAGTCTAGAAGACACCTGCAGAGTGAAGTTGCCACCATCATGGAGTCCTAGAGGCATCACAGCCATCCCCAGGGACCCTGCACCATGACACCTTGATTTCAGTCTAAGTTAACAACTTTGCAATATCTACACAATATTATTAAAATAAAGGCTAAACTATACATCATCTAAATTTACAAATAAATTCATCTCAGATTTCATTTATAGCTCATCTAATAGCAATAAATACTAGAGTGTTTAACTTTGTATGCCTCCTTTAATGGTGCAAATTAGAATTATGAATCTGATTCCTCTCCTTCCAAAACACTTAATTAGGCCTTTCAACATTATAGATTTTGTCTCCCTTCACTGAAAGATGTAAATTACATTTTTTTTCCAGAACCCTTTTCTTCTTTTCTAAAAACGTTATTCTTTTCTTCCCTCCATCCTCTCTATCACTATACACACTAATAGAATAATTAAGGTGAGGAACTATACACTGCACATGTATTTGATGAACTGGAAATCATTACAACTACAATGAACTTCCTTCATTTTCCCCAAATTCTTTAGAGAGTTTCATTTGGGAACCTACCTTGTGATAAGGTCTCAAAATGTGTTATGTTAATTTCAGCACTACTTATTTAAAATTTTACTTGCTATTTTTAGGTAACTTAACCTATTTGCACAGACAATTATTTGGTAACACCAAAACATATTTGTTCCTTACTTCTGAATTACTGGAGTAAAATTATGAGATACCAGGCTGGAAAATAAAAACAAAACAAACAGTCCGCCTGCTCCCGCCCCCAAAAAACAATTGGTTTCCATTCAGTTTTACAAAAAACTATTTTTATTTTAAATACTTTGCCTTCTTCCTCACTTTTAGAAGAGTCTTAGTTTTTAGAACTTGTAAAAAGGCTAAACCAAAATTAGATTTTTTCTGCAAAAGTTGTTTCACTACTAGTTATAGATAGGTGTTATTCTTTTATTTACTTTGATTATGTTGGAAATGTTTTTCTCCCTCCCAATTATGCCTATATAGTTCTAAAGTTATTCAATATAATTTGATTTCAGTAATAAAAAAATGAACAAGGGCTTAGGTGCCTTAATACACAATTATAATATTCCTAAAGCTATTTTATTAAAAACATTCCTTAAAATATACCTTATATTACTACAGAGAAAATACTGCACATGTATCCACTAGCTACATTTTAGTATACAGCTATTTGAGTAATGGAACGACTACAAGTTTTGTATTACAGCTAGTACTGAGCCCTTGAATTATTTAGTGCAATCTTATTATTAAGTTAACTTCCTTCCCCAGCCCATGTGTTATTTTTCTCAATATGTTAACATTTTTTTTCAGGAAACAATGTTTGTGCTTTCAAAATGCTTTTGAAAAGTCCCCTCAACAAAAGTTTTAAAAAATTTCATTGCCAATGGGTTGGAGGACAAGTTCTTTCATGGACTGGTTAAGGACAGGAAGCAAAGGGTAACCTTTCAAAATGGAAGGAGGTAAGAAGTGGGGTTCTGCAGGGATCTGTGCTGCACCCAATCTTATTTCAACATTTTGATAAAGGAAAATGCATAGTGAAATCTCCAAGTTTGTAGACAATATCAAATTATTCTAGGTAGTCAGGTTCCAAGCTGATGGAGAGGAGTTTCAGAAAGATCTCACAAAGTTAAATGAGTGGCCAAAAAATGGCAGAAGAATTTCATTGTTGACAAGTGCAAGGTAATGTACATGGGGGAAAAATAGTCTCCACTGCACATACACAATGCATGGTTCTGAACTAGCTGTTACTATTCAGGAAAAATACCTTGAAGTCATTGTAGATAGTTCACCAAAAATGTCAGCTCAATGTGCAGTGGTAACCAAATAACTCAATAAAATGTTGGGCATAATTAAGAAGAGAATTGAAAACAAAGCTGAGAATATCATTATGCTGTTATACAAATCCATGGTGCTCCCACATCTTCAATAATGTGTGCAGTTCTGGTCTCTGCATCTCCAAAAGGATGTAACAGAATTTTAAAAAGTAAAGAGAAAGGCAGCCACAAAGATCAGGGTTCTCTATACCAGGAGAGCCTAAAAAGACTAGGACTCTTCAGTGGGGAAAGGAAAAGAGGCGGGGAGGGGTTTGAAATCAAGAAAGTTGTGGATAGAGTGAACAGGGAACTGTTATTCATCAAGTACCAGAATACTAGAACCAGAAGGTACTTGCTAAAATTAGGACAAGGCAGGTTTAAAACTAACAACAAAAAAGTACTTATTTATGCAATACCCAATTAACTTGTAGAATGCATTCCCACAGGAGGTAGCAGAGGCAGATACCAAAGCCAGGTACAAAAACAGACTACATAAATGCATGGATGATAGATCTATTGATAGCTATTGAATAAAAGGGTTGGAAATATTTCCTCTGCCAGTTCTCAGCCAATAATGATGGATGCTAGAGGATCACTCTACACATATCCAGTTCAAATGTCTCCCTCTAAAGCAATGGTGTCCAACTTTTTCACTCTACAGGCCAGATGAGTGGTACCAGGCTGATCCATGGACTGGATCTGGTCCATGACCTCCATCTGACATAAGATGCTGGCCAGCCAGGTCCAGATCCAACGTAAGGAGCCACAGCTCCTCTGCTGCCACATTTCCAACTCATGGGAGACTTGAGGGCCAGGTGACATGAATCTGTGGGTCAGATTTAGCCCACGGGTCAGGGGTTATTGACCCCGCTCTAAAGCATCCACTCTTGCCACTGTCAGTGATAGGGTATCAGCTTGGTCTGACTCAGCATGGCACTTTTTAAATTCTTATGTTTGTCTGTTAGAACAGTGGAGCTGAGGAGAATAAAACATCATGTGAATGCATGTAATGGTCTAGCAGGCTATTGGCTGCCATTGATGAGAAATTTGGGAAGACCCTTAATAGAAAACAGAGTTCTAGTGTTTTTTTCTTGGGTTTAAAAACTGCTGATGTTTAACACCTTCATTTCATCATCCGTACAAGATTTTTAAGTGTATTTGAGTCCTTATATTCTCAGTTTCAGCATGGATGGGAAAGTGATATATATAAGAAAAAAAGAATTTCCTTTAGCCTAACTTAATGTATTTAACTTTAAATTCCCTGTTTTTGGCAAAATTAAAGACAAACACTGACAACTACTCATACTGTTGTATGAAGTGGCTGCAAGCTTCTCAGCGTAGTACACATCTCAATAAAATTGCCTTTGTTTCCACAAATTCTGCTCTACTAGGCTTAGCAGCATTGTTTCTACTCTTTTCAATGTGCTTGCTAATGCCATTTTGCTAAAAATTCAAATAAAAGCCACAAGGTGTTAGGACATTCCTGCTGCTAGCATGGTAGACAAATTCTGCGCAGATAGAGTGTTAGTCTTGAAGGCTAGGGACAGACATTCAAAAAGCAGGAGCCTGAATTGATTCAACCTTTGCAGGTTAGTCTAGCCTGCCTAGATTGAACCAATTGAAGTGAATAGACATTCAGGAAATGCAGGCACATGCCTGCAATGGCTCAGGCCAGAAGCTGGGAGGCCCTACAGTGCATTCTCAGCTGCAGGGAAGCTGTGCTGGGGGGACATGGCTAGCCCTGGCAGTAGCCTCAAGTGAACTGGCCAGAAAGAGGGTTTAATTCCCCCCAAACTGATCCATAGGCACGGACCTGAGCTGGGGTCCACCTGACACTCCCCACTCACTGCTGCAGCAGTTAGGGTAGAGGCATGGCCAGACACCAGCCAGCCTGGCCCCCTGACCAAGTAGGGCAGAGAGAGGGTTTATTCCCCCCTGCATCCCCTCTGTCCCTGGAGGACAACAGCCAGGGTCTGCCAGCCCTGACTGTTGCCTCAACCAATCACGGTCCGTATGGTGAGAGCAGAATGATAAGTTCCTTTCCTGCCGCCTCTGCCCAATGCCAGAGAGAGTAGGGAAATAACCTCCTTCCCTACACCCTGGACTAAGGGGGGCATTCTGGCTGGTCCCTGCCCCTTGCCGCTCCATGCGTTTTATGGAGATTATTTTGAACTAAGACATTCAGATTCCAAATCTAGATCCAAAGCTAAAATTTCCCAAACAAATAAATTCAAAGGTGGATCTGGTAATGGTTCCACAATATTACCAATAATTGTTGAGGCTATCCCTAACTTGTTAACTATAACAATCTGGGGCAACTACAAATACCAGATACTATGATTTGGGAATATTTTTGTTTCTTGGTCAAGAAAAGAAATAATTTATGGTTTTCATTATTGTTGTCCCAGAAACAGTTTTATTATTGGTAGTGATGGTTGTGTTTTTTGTCACAGTGATGATAGGGAAAGTTTTAGAATCCTCTCTGATCTACAGTCACTGTCCTCTGATAAAGCTACTATGATTATTCAGTAAAGATTCCCTGTTTATTCTTCAATCCTACCACTTAACATATGGTCTGAACAATTAATCTTGTTTGTAGATTGCCTAACCTTTCACTGTTTCATATATTCTCCTTTTAATTATCATAAATATCTCCTGATCAGCATCTGGCATCTGCTTTTTATGACTTGTTTCATGTCTGTGTACAGACTTTACATATTCAATATCTTAAAAAAATCCTAGTCAACATTATAGACATCTTATAAAGTTACTCAATATATGGAAAGAAATCAACATTTACATGCGATTTTCAAACAAAATTACCGTATCTGTAGAACTGCCTGTGCTTACCAGTTATGCAAGCTGTCAAGTGTGATGAGAACTAGGCCCAACACAGAACTACTCAATGTGCTTCAGCTGATCCTATGTGGAAGCATCTTGGGTTGCCTCATTCCTGCCAGAAATTTGACTTCCTTTTCATTTAATCTCCATATCTTCCTCACAACCTTCAGATACATCTCTAAAAGCATGTTTCTACTACCCTTACATACCTACCCTTACATACCTACCCCAGCAGATTCCAGTATCATATCTCGGGAACCAAGGGTGGAATATCCAGGACAAATCAAAGACATTTTTTAAAGAGTCCTGTCTTATTTTCTAGGATTTCCTGAGTAAAGCAATCTCAGTATTCAAGTACAAATGTACAGGATAGTAAAACTTCTCTGTTATACTATCCTTCAAATAGTAAAAACCTCTGTTTTCACATCTCCTGAGAATTATCTTCAGAACTTAATCTAACAGTAGCGAACAATATGTGTAACTTCAGTAAAGTAAATTTGTGCTGCACCTCTGTAAAAGTGATCAGAATCAGGCAATATTAATACTGACAGACATTTTTTTCTTCCTATTTAAGGAAGCTGTTTCTTCCACCAATGTTGTAAAAAAACTGTCAAGGTAGACCAAGGTAAAACTAGCACATATTTGTTACATAAAAATAGAAGCTGAAATGCACTGCACATTTGCTGATAAGGAAAAGAGAAAAGAAGAAGGTCAAGTCTCTAAAACAAGCTACTAATTCAGCAAATAAAAATCCTGTTTAAGGAACAATGCAGAACTCAGTAAATGCTGAAGGGACTGCATCACAGAATCAACAGGTGCCAGATAGCCTATCATACAATATCATTATGTTAATAATTTGCCAGAGGAAGCAAATAATGTGATGTCTGTTGTTTAACCAGTTCCCTGATTTCAAAGAAGTATGCATACTACCTGGGAAACAATACTGTAATTGTGTTGTTTGAAAGGGAGATACAGGCAAGGCCTGATGAGGGATAGGTAGGAAGATGTCATTCTGAGAGGGCTGAAAAACATGCCATTTTATTGCAGCCAAATCCTACACACAGAGAATTAACACCAATGGATCTTCTTCTGAATTAAACCTTTTTTTTAATATATCATCTTTCGTTCTGGACAATGTTGAAGTGATTTAATTTTTTCAAGTAGAGAGAAATAGCTGCATTAGTTTTAAGTCAGCCAGAGGGCAGGGAAGTGTGTCACTTAAGGGTGTGAACAAGCACTAAGATGACTCACCTTGGGTTAGGCAGCTTCCTTGGAGCCACCTACCTGAGTCAAGTTCTGCCACATGCAGACACTAGCATGGGAAGCTAGAGGTAAGTAAATGAGAGGAGCTGGTGGGAGGAGCTGATGGGATTGGAGGCAGAGCCTGTTGGGACCAGGCAGAGAATAGCAGGTCTGAGATGGCAGGACTGTTGGGGAGGAGGGTCACAGGTTCACAGGAGGGCCTGGCTGTCTAGAGGTGTGTTGATCAAGGGGATAAAAATAACTCAGTCAGAGTTAGGGGGCTTAAAATAGCATAGCCCTGGAACTGGGGAGAGTGAGTGGGCTTTCCTAGTCCCAGACCTGTGCTGAGGACCCATGCAAGCATTCATTAGACTGGGTTAACTCATGCCAATCTAAAGTGACTTCTTATTGGATTAGATTCCACTTTAGAGTGGGTGAGCCATTTTTAGGGTGACTTAAGACCCATGAACACTTTCACACTCAGCCACATAGATTGACCAAAACTCAGGGCACACCTACTCTTAGGGTACATGCAGACATTTGTCCTACCCAATCTATAATAATATAGCTTGCTTTAAGTTGCGTAATTGTAGATCAGGAGTGCCTTGTGTACATGTTCACCAGTGCCATCAGCCATGCCAGGAGCCCAATTTGAGTCAGTCGGTCTGGGACTGGCAGGGCTAGTGGATCTACAGAAGGGTGAGGTTTGGCAGGTCTGGGGATGTCATCCATCGGGGGGGTGGGGAGCTAAAACTAAGTCAGGGTATATGTGGGGGGGGGAGGGGTTAGGAAAAGCATAGCCCCAGGTCTGAGAACACAGCTGGATTTCAGTCTGAATGTGTGCTGGTGCTCAATACATATGGCTAAATTGTTTCCAATCTAACTTAGTTCATTCTTCAGGTGAATTAATTTAGATCAGACCAGCCATTTTTCATCCAATTTAACCTCCCCAAACATCTGTACAGATCAACACTCTGAGGGTTTGCACATACCCTTAGAACCTAAATTTTGGAAGCTTATTATTGTCTGAACCAGTTAGTCTCTAAGATGTCACCTTGTCCTGCCTTCATTTTTGCAAGAAAGAGCAACTACCCAAGGCAACTATTATATTTCTACAAATTTAAGAGAGAAAGAATCCCTGGAAAAACCCTCTTTCTTAAAATAAATGCTAATACATATATTGTGAGCTAAGACTATCAAATAATGCTGCTGCTTTAATCAAAATATTTCAGTTATATATAACTATAGATATATGTAAAAGTGTGCATAAAAAAAACAAAACACCAGACAACTTTCGGGACCACTACATTTGGACAAAATATTGTCAGTGAAATGTAGCTAGTTTATAAATTACTCCATAAAGACTTCAATACTAACATAAATTAAAATAGAGTTCTATGCTAATTAGTTCTGTAATAAATTAAACAATATATACCACTGTACAATGTTTTATAAATATTTTAAAGAGAATCCGTAGGGAAAAAACACTTCTAAAATATATTCTTCCTGTGAGAATAATTAATGATATTAGTAACTAAACTAAACACGCACTAATATTATGAATACACTTTAAACAAAATACTTTTCTTTTTCTTATGTCTTGGATCATCAAGGCTGACAAGAGCCACTTTCATGATTGCCATGAAATTACCAAAATCTTGTTGCACAGACACAGTATTACATATAGCACGTGCACACACAGTGCATATATACAACATATATAAGAATGTGAAATTAGAACAATAAGTATGCATATATTATGCTGAAATTGAAATCAAAAGGGCATATACATTTCCTGTACATGGTCTCTAGTAAAATTATACAGAATACTGAACAGTGTATGTAACCAGGACTGCTTATATATCTATCATATTGCACTATTGCCAGGCCCATTTCTGCCAAAAAAATTATTAATTGGAAAAAAGTCTGTATCTGTTTTGTATAGCACACAAGAGGAAGCTTTGGCTGATAAATGTTACTACAACTCAGAAATGGCAAATACAAAGAAGAATGCAGAACACTATTGACATATTCTCAGCTCATTACTGAATGCACCTGCAGCCTAAAGAATAATTCTGATTAATGCCAGAAATGTTTATTCTATGTAGGAGTAATTTTTTTTTTCTGAGTTTGTTATTCCTTTTCTCTTCAACAGATATTTTTGGCTACACTAAGGTACAGCAAAGTTCTTGAAGTATACATAGGGAAAAAAATAATGAAGGTACATTCCATGTAGGCATGCAAGCATATTGTCTTCTAATTTTAGTGTAATACATATTTGTATAAACACCATAACATTACTCATTCATTATTCAGATAAAACTAAGCTTTCCTTATAATTATATTTCTAATCTTTTAACATAGCTACTAACCAAGCCCCTTTTAAAAAGGGAACAAGACAGTGGAAATTTTAATCTCTAATTCCTAAACTGAAATTTGACTATGAGACAGACCAGCTATTTCTTACAGGTTAGATATTAGTCTGCTGAACATGTTGGTATCCAATTTGGTTTGTCCATGTTTAATTTCAAATTTAGCAAGAGGAACAACTAGTACTTTGGAACTCGTTATTGCATGTCTGGACACCGTATAAATCAGAAATGATGGCTCAGTTATACTAAAAGGAGCCTTGCTTTCAATATTATTGTATAAACAATACCTAACATTGCTTCTGAATACCATAAGTAGCTTATTTTTGGATATAATGTTAATTAAAAAAAAAAAGTTTCTACTATATATTTTGTCCCTTTTAATGTTTTTGGTGTAATAAATGACAGAAAGAAACTTAGAATATTTTTGTGTGTCTGATCCAATATATAATTAACATTTCAGTTCTTTGGAGTCAATTTTAACTTACTGCAGAGCTTTACTGCACTAACTTAAAGAGACTTTAAAAATAAAAGTGAATTAAAATACTTCAAGATTCCTTTATGCTTCCAGTTGTATAAAGCTGCCCTAGTATAACATCCTCAAGTTAACTCATCCCAGTGTAATTTATATCAGTTTTATACCCACATACCCTTCTACTGCAGTATAGCTCACATGGGAGATGGCTGTTGCTGAGCCATGCTGCTAGGTAGCAGGAGATTAGATAACAGCCTATCCTTAGCAAACAGCTACCCTAAGAAATACATAGACAGATGAAAACTAAACCTGTAATTTATACCAACAGAGCTTTACTTTTGATCTTTTCAATGTAATATTCCACCAAATTAAATTAAATTACCCCAATCTAGAGGTTTTCATAATTTGTCCACTAGTTTGTGGGGGTTGTTTGTTTTTGGGTTTTTTGGGGGGATGAGGGAGTTGTTGTTGGGGGGTTTTAAACAGGGGTATAATGCCAATTATACTAGCAAAACTGTTTCCTCTTCCCAGGACTTAAGTCTGTCCTATTACACTTACTATATAATCATGCAAGAAATGACAAACCACTTTAAAACCATGTTTAAATGGGATTTTGCCCTTCAAATATTGTCACTTTTTTCATGGTTTGTGGAAAAAATACTTGTTTTCCACATACAAAGCAAATTAATAACTACTGATTATTGTAGGTAAGCAAAGCAAATGCAGCCAAGTGTACCAATATTGTGCCATGGATCCAATATAAACTATTCTAATTAATTACCTGAAGTCAATATGAAGCATATATTAAAGCTGTAGTTTATCAACAAAACTTACCAGTGACAAGAAAAAGGTGTGGTACACTATGTCATGTTGCAGGTGACCATAATTCATCCAATCTGTAACCCATTGTACCATTCACCAAGATCTTTGGGGAAAAAAATGAAAACACAATATTATTTATATATATTCAGATATCAAGACAGTAGAGTATTTTGCATTTTTACTTGTTTTTTAATTTTGCTACTCTTTAAAATGTGCTTTTCAAAATAGTTACACCATAACCTGGTTGACACACTATTATATAGCAAAAAAATAAAATAACACATTTCTTAAGAAGCAGTCTTGTGTTTGAATACATTACAATTTCTTACCACAGCTTGGTTTTAAGATGACTTATCAGGATTCAAATCCCTACTTAGTGTTTTAAAATAATTATTTTATGCATCAGTATTTCATTCAAAAGAACATTTTAGCGTTTTAGATACTTTATCTTCTCATCTTTCCATTCTTTCTCTCAAGAAGCTACACTGTAGATGCATAATATCCAGACACAAAAACTAAATAAATATTCATGGGGCACACCTACATGAGATGCTTTACCACACACTTGACTAACTGGCTGCAGAGTGAAGCATCACCATCTATACGTGCCAACGCTTACTGTGCACTCCGTCAGTCAGCTGCAGGGTTAGTTTGCTACTAGCACTTGCAAATTAGCTATATAGTACTGAATGTGTAGTAGACCACATACAGATGGCTGACCAGGAGCAAATTTGCTGCTGAGCAGCCTGGACAGCAGGGGTTGGTGGAATAATCACCTCCCCTGGGAGCTGCCTGCTGCCAGGACAGGCTCTGAGCTCAGAGCTTGGGCTAAGACAATGTCCCCCAGCCCTAGCAGCAAGCAGCTCCTAGCCCCAGCTCTACAATCAGAGCAGGGGCTGGGAGACTGCTCCCTGTCCCTAGGGCCTGCCTGCTGCTGGGGTGGTTTTTGAGCACGTAACCTGGCTGGGATAGTCCCTGCCCTGGCAGCAGGCAGCTCCCTGGCTGGAAGCCAATCAGTGCAGGGACTGAGTCTCTCTCTGCCCCCCCGTCCCAGTGCTGTGGGGCTCCCCACAGGAGTGGAGAGCTGAGCAGCACCAGGGCTGGGGAGCTACGAGTGGGGCAGTTAGCAGCAAGTCCCTGGCTAGGCAGGGAATCCCCACTCAACTGGGGTGGCCAGGAGCTGTCCCACTAGGGGTCAGCTAGCCGTGAGTCTCCAGCTCGGCAAGGATCACCCAATAGGGGCACAGGGCTGGGAAGGAGCTACCAGGGAAGAAACCTTTCTCATCCCCCTGTCCTTTCTCATCCCCAATTGTGGTACAAGGCTCAGAAAGAGCTGTGGGGAAAGGGTGCAGCCCAGAGCTGGCTGGGATCTGACCCAGATGGGGACAGGTCTCAGCTAGCTTCAGGGAAGTACCACTAGGCACAGAGCTCGTCTCCATGTGCATGGGGTGGGAGAGTTCTACAGCAGCAGCTCTCCTCTCATCAGGACCCTTCTTGATGTGTACAGGGCCAGGAAAGAGTGGTCTTCTGGCCCTGTGCAACCTGCCAACCCCTGGGCTTGCACCCAGGGGGAATCTGGACCTCCCCCACTGCCCCTTAGCTGCTGCAGGGGGATAGAGCAGGGTAGGAATATATCTGTTCCCAAGAGGGAGCACATGTAGACATGCTCCCCAGTAGGCTTACTGCACAGTATTTTTTACTGATCAGGGAGCCTACTTCAAATGAGTTCCATGTGTAGACATGCCCATGGTTATGCAAAGTGAGGAAAGACTCCCGAAGTATCTAGGTAAACAACCTTTAAGACCAGAGTGGCATAAGCTGTTTAGTTTACCTAAGGATCTCAGTACAAAACTGAATATAAAATTATACACAACAGTCAATGATAGGCAAGTATATAAGCCAGATAACCAAATAAAATGTACACATGTGAGTGATAGGTCATGCAGCACTCTATAGCACTAAATGATACTATAACCTCAGTCAATATTACAAAATGGCAGCAATTTTCAACACTCTTGTTTTGGCGTGAAATACTGAGCAGACATAGTATAAAATATATTTTTCCAACGAAAAATGCAGTTCTGTTGAAAATGAAATCATTTCATGAAATTGTAACACATTTCACCAACATTTTGTTTTGAACAAAAAAAAATCCAACAATAATGAAATAGAAAACAATGAGTTTTTTTCAGAATGAAGACTGAAATGTTTACTTTAAAAATAATTTTCTCACTCAGTTTAATTTATTCTTACATTTCACTATGAAATCAAGATCAAGAAGAAATGTTTAAACTTTATTATTACCATGCAACATACATGCACACACACAGGCACACACACGTTTTGTTATAGTCTTTTGAAATACTTGGGCTTCATTCTTCACCAACACAAAATGCATTTTGAAATTATTTGTAAAATTGAGTTCCTGTTCTCTGCAGAGCTCTACTACTGAGAGCCTGATTCCTACAGGATTGATTTTCTCACCTGCAGTAAAGAAAGCTCAATCAAACAAGGAAAGAAAACAAATATCATCTTCTCCCCTACATAGTTTAATTTTGTTCTGAAAACTATTCACATGATTCTGCTTTAAATTATGAGAGAAAATTAAAATATGTTGGCTAATTTATCTTAGCAAAGCAAAGATTAAAACGATCTGTGATTACTTTTAATAAATAAAAGGGAGGGATTCATATTAGGAGATTAATAAGACAATATGGGTGCATCCAAATGAGTGCACACTCTATTGGTGTGTCTCAGAAAAGTTTGAGATGCTGCAAGAAGTATGCTGGCAATGAAAAAATGTTCCTCACACTGGCTCTAAACGTGATACCTGGAAGTCCAGATATCAACAACAACAACAACGAAAAACCTGTGGAAAAAAAGCGGAGCAGGATGAGGTCCAGGATTGTGCCCTGAAGCAACCAGTGGCTTGGTCCTCCAGAGGGATGCTCTGGCATCCTGCCAGAGCATCTCTATGGTGGTTCTACTGCCCCAGCATTCTGCCTTAGCATGCCGGGGGCAAACAGGAGTGGAGTAAAGCTGCAGCATGATCCAGACCCAGGTGCTGTCTCAGGTTAAGCAGAGACATGGAGGTGTGTGCAGGCTGGAGTATATGGTTTGTGGGAGGCTTTGAAGGGGACCACCACATGCCTACCCTCCCAACTTCCCCCTGTGGCACTGGCAGCAGCAGCCAGCTGGGCCATTGAGGCTATGGCCTAGCTGCAGGCACAGCCTGTCTTTACATGCCGAATGGACCTGACTCAGCACAGCCCACTCCACTGTCCCAGTCCTGCCCAAAGTCATGAGATAGCGGGGTGAGTCAGGTCAGGCCAGACTGGGCCCAATCATCATGTACAGATGCTAGTTAGGCTCCAGAGCGGTGAGAGACGCGCGTGTTAGAAATGCACAGCTTGCATCTTGCTCCTCATAAGAAAGAAATACTGTCCAAGGCTCCTCTCCCCCATCCTCCTTAAACTTTCTCATACTGATTACAGAGACTGGAATTTAGCTGCATGGCCTTGGGGTATAAACTTTTGAACTCTTGTAGCATTGAGCATGCTTAATGAGCTGTTGCATATTTACCTCTCCACCCTGTATACTCAAATAGCTAATTATACTATACATGCGATGTATGTGATGATGCAGTTACATGTAAGTTTGTATGAAACGGAAGTAGGCTGCAGGAACTCCTGTGTCTGCACACGTGCCCAGGAGAGAGAAGATAAATTCCTCTTGCAAACGCAATTAGTTTGCCAGAGGTGATCTGAGCTTCAAAGCTCCACTCTCTGACCTTTGTTTGCAAACAAATACATCCTTTTGTGCCGACTGATGTCTGTGTGTCTGTGATCTCTGCGTTGCCTCCAGGGAAATGAACCGCCTTTGTGCAACAGTTTGGCGAGTCAGCCAGGAGCTCCTTGGACCACCCTGGGACCCAGTGACAAGATCATCCCTCCCGCCACAGGGAGTGCACACCGAGCCGCCTTTTTGGGCTTGCCCAGGGCGTTTGAGACGTGAGTCAGGGTACCTGGGAGGTTAAAGGCTACCTGTGCAAAATTATTGGTTTCTGAGGACGCCAGACACACATTCCGGCATTCTGATTGAGATCTCTAGGATACTTGAGTGAGTATACGAATCCCCTTGCCCAATTTGGTTTCTGGATCCGGGGACAAAGAGACTTGTTCAATTTGGTTTTGTTCCGGGAATTCTTTTGGCCCGGTATTTGGTGTGTGTCAGATGCACTTTTGTGGACAGTTCTGGCTCAGATCCTTTAGTGAGCGCTTTCTGGTATTTGGTGTGCATTGGGTGCACTCGTGTGGGCATTAAAATGGGTGCGGGTAGCTCCCGTGTAGAAAACTCAAGTACTCCTTTGGGTTGTGTTTTACGGAACTTTAGCAAATTTACAAAGCAGGCAGATTATGGGGTGAAGATGAAAAAGGATGATTTAATTAAGTTTTGTCAACTCGAGTGGCCAACATTCGGGGTCCACTGGACCCCACAAGGATCCTTTGTAGTAAAAGAAGTGATAACTATACATGAAATAATTATGCAGAATGGACACTGAGATTAGTTCCCTTACATAGACTGTTGGTTAGGAGTGGTCCAAGATCAGCCACCTTGGATTAAGAAATGCTTAGTAAAGTCTCATGTGATGGTTGTTAAAGGACAGACCCGAGGGGGACCGCCTGTACTCCCTGAATCTAATGGGGGGGGGGGGATCCTGAATTGGCCGAGTATCGGGTTCGTTCTCAGGTCACCCTGACGAGTAGTGAGGATGATTTAGACAACGCCTCAGGACCCAGTCCTTCTGCACCACCGCTCCCTCCCTCAGGGAAACCACCACCGGCGTATCAAATTATACCTAATGATTCAGAGCGAGTGCCTCAGCCAAGTGCCCCATCTGAATCAGGGAATAAGGGCTATAATTTGCGCAAGATTGTAGAATCACGGCCAGTGCTGAACTGCCCGATGTGAGAGGTTATCGGAGAGAGGGGCGATGCAACTTTTGTCTACACCCCATTTAGTACTTCAGATTTATTCAATTGGAAGAATTAGAGCCCCTCTTTTCATGAAGACCCTGAAAAGATGAGGGACTTGTTTCGATCCATTGGGCAAACCCATCGACCCACTTGGGCTGATGTCCAGATGATGCTCCAAACCCTCCTGACCCCTGAGGAGAGGAGATTAGTACTGGGGATGGCAGAGCGCATTGCAGCAGCCAGGGTAGAAGCAGAGGGAGCTGCCGGTAGTACCTTGCGTGATACCTGCCCTGTTGAGGAACCGGGATGGGATAATCATACCGCAGCAGGAAGAGAGCTGAGTGCACGGTATCTGGGGATTATAGTGGAAGCAATAGGAAAGGCAGTGCCTCGGGTTACTAATCTGTCTAAATTGTATGAAGTGAGACAGGGAAAAGAAGAGGATCCCTCAGCTTTCCTCAGGAGGCTGTATGAGGCGTTCTGCAGGTTTTCGGACCTAGATCCAGAAGCCCCAGATAATCAACGCATGGTAAATCTTATGTTTATTGGTCAATCCACTGCTGATATTCGTAGGAAGCTACAGAAAACTGAGGGAGGTCCCGGGAAACCAATTTCAGAGCTGGTGGAAATTGCATATAAGGTATATGGGAATCGTGAGCAAGCGCAGGAGCGCAAGGAGGATAAAAAGGCTAAGCGACAGATGGCAGCACTGGCAGCTGCTATAACTGGAGGTAACCCTGGAAAGGCTGGGATACAGAAAGGGAAAGGGGAAGAGTGGGAGCAGATGTTTGTGCTTACTGCAGGGAGAAAGGACACTGGAAGAGGGAATGCCCAAAGTTGAAGGAGAAGAGAGAGGGTGAACCAAGAGGTCACCTCATGCGGGCAGAGGAAAAGGGTGAGGACACAGAATGAAGGGGACAGGGATCTAACACCACTACCCTTCGGGTTGGAGCCGGAGAAGATCCCATGGTAACTATTAGGGTTGGTGGCAGAGACTTTGAAGCCTTGGTTGATACCGGGGCTACATTTTCAATGATTCCATAAAACTCCCCCCATGCAGGAACTAGTGAGCAGCATGTTCTTGTGGAAGGGATTGAGGGAACGCGATCCCGACTCCCCGTTTGTAAGCCACTCCTCACCAAAGTGGGGGACCATTTGCTTGAGCACTCCTTTGTATATTCTCCAAGTTGCCCGGTTGCACTACTTGGGTGGGACCTACTCACAAAACTGCAAGCTGAGATATTTTTCAGAGACGACCAGATGGTGGTCCCTGTCAAGCAAAGCTCGAACTATCAGATGGCTCTCCTGGAGAACCAACGCCCTGTAGTAAGTTCTGAAGATCACATGACTGGAGTAGACCCTTCGGTATGGGCTGATGGAACCCCTGCGCGAGCTAAGTCAGTCTCCCTGGTAAGGATCATACTCAAGGATGGGGAGGGGCCCGTTCGGGTAAAGCAGTATCCACTCAGCCGAGTGGGCAGAGCTGGACTCAAGCTGTTAATAGAGAAATACAAGAAGTACAGATGGCTAGTGGAAGGGTCCTCACCATATAATACCCCCATTCTTGGAGTGCCAAAGGCAGATGGGGTCTCATATAGACTTGCGAGCAGTAAATAAGAAGGTTCTTTCAGACCACCCTGTAGTCCCGAACCCACACACGATTTTAACACAAGTACCTGGGGAAGCTGAAATATTCTCAGTGCTAGATTTGAAAGATGCTTTCTTCTCCATTACCCTTCACCGAGAGAGTCAAAAATTGTTTGCTTTTGAGTGGGAGGATCCAGATACCTTCCATAAAGCCCAGCTCATGTGGACAGTTCTCCCACAAGGATTCATAGCAGCCCCCCATATTTTCGGACTTGCCCTTCAGAAGGACTTGGAGGAGTGGAAGGGATCACATCCCGCAGTGACTCTCTTCCAGTATGTGGATGGCCTGCTGGTTTCAAGCCCAAATTTGCAACTCTGCGAGGAAGCCACCAGATCACTGCTAAACACCCTAGAGGAAAAAGGATATAAGGTCTCTAGAGAGAAAGCCCAAATATGTCAGCCTCAAGTTACATTTCTGGGATATAAGCTCTCAAAGGGAGTCAGAGCCCTGAGTGCGGATCGCATACAGGCAATCCAAGGTCTAGCCTCACCTCAGTCACCCAAGGAGCTGCGGGCATTCCTAGGGCTAACTGGGTTCTGTCGACTATGGATACCAGATTATGGTGGAAAGGCTAGACCACTGTATGACTCCCTGACTAAGGAGAGTCTCACTAAATGGAAATGGAATAAAGAAATACAGCACGCCTTTGATCTGCTTAAGGCAGCATTAACCCAGCCCCCTGCCCTGGCCATCCCAAATAATAAAAAGCCATATCGACTGTATGTTCATGAGAATTGAGGGGTTGCATCAGGGGTGCTGACACAGCCATCAGGCCCAACTTGGAGACCTGTGGGATATTACTCAAAGGTTCTAGATGCAGTTGTGCTCGGGTGGCCAGCCTGTCTTCGGGCTGTGGCAGCCACAGCAGTGGTTGTCGAAAAAGCCCAGAAGACAGTCATGGGTGCGGACATGGAAACACACACCCCACATGGAGTTCCCCAGATTCTAGGGACTGAGGGAGGAAAGTTTCTCAACCCTTCCAGACAATCACGGTATGAGATATTTTTGCTCTCTAATCCAGGACTTACTTTCAAACATACTACAGCCTTGAACCCTGCAACCTTGCTGCCGGAACCAGGGAGACCAACGCATGACTGGCTTGAGGTCCTGAATCAAACCACACAGGTGCGACCTGATCTTGCTGAGGACCCAATTGAAAACCCAGATGCTGAATACTTCGTAGATGGCTCCAGCTCTGTCATCGATGGAAAAAGACGAACAGGATGTGCGGTGGTAACCTTGGATGAGGTAGTATGGAGGGAGTCATTGCCGAGCTCATGTTCAGCACAGGCCGCGGAACTCACTGCGCTCACCTGAGCATTACAGTTGGGGACAGGCCGGCCGGTTAATGTATATACTGATTCTCACTATGCTTTTTCTACGGTTCATGCGCACGGACTATTGTGGAAAGAAAGAGGTTTCATTACAGCTTCTGGGAATAAAATTGCTAACAGCCTCCAGATTATCAAGCTACTAGAGGCACTCCACCAGCCTAAAGAGGGAGCAGTCATTCATGTGCGGGCCCATGGGAAGGCTGCTGAGGAAAAGCATAAGCTTGGAAACGCAAGGGCTGATGCGGCAGCAAAGGAAGCCGCATTTATTGGTGGAGAGGCGGAGGAAGTATCTAGGCAGGCCTTGTCCCATGCCATATGGCCATATGTCCGGGATCTAGTCCCGCAGTATTCCCCTGAAGAAGATAAATTTGCACAGGAAGCTCGCGCAGAAAAGAACTCCCATGGGTGGTGGATAGTACCAGGAGGGAAAGTAATGATACCCAGGCCATTGCTTCGGGAGGTGCTGCACCAGCTCCATGCAAGTACCCATATGGGAGGCTTGGCTATGGGTGACCTAGTGATCCACCAAGCAGTAGCCCCAGGGCTATATGTAGAAGCTCAGCGTATTGCTACCAGGTGCATCACATGTCAGAAAGTAAACCCTCAAACGAAACGTCCTGTGCCAATGGGAGGTAGACCTTGGAGAGCGTACCCTGGACAAGCATGGCAGATTGATTTTTCCGAGCTCCCACGATCTGGACATCATAGGTTTTTACTTGTCATGGTAGACCAGCTCTCTGGTTGGGTCGAGGCATGGCCCACCAGAACTGCCACTGCGGCTACAGTAGTGAAGTATCTGTTGCAGGAGATCATTCCCCGGTATTCTCTGCCCGAATCCATCAAGTTGGATCAAGGACAACACTTTGTGGGAAAGGTACTTCAAGAAGTCGCACAAGCCCTCAAGATCACTTGGAAACTACACACACCATGGAGACCACAGAGTTCAGGACAAGTGGAACGCATGAATAGGACCTTAAAAACTCTACTCACCAAGATCTGTATTGAAGCACACCTTAAGTGACCTCAGGCATTGTCGCTAGCTCTTACTTGCATTCGAAACACTCCCCGACGGGGCATTAAATTAACCCCATATGAAATTATGTTTGGCATGCCTCCTCGAGTCTTACCTCCTGGGATGCGAGAAAATGTAATTTTTGAATTAGGTAATAGTGAGCTTCACATGTACATTTTTGCTTTGCAGTCTGTCTTGTCTTCTCTTCACAGGTATGCAGCCTCCTTTCAATGTCTGCCTTTAGACGTTCCGGTACATGAATTCCACCTGGGAGACTGGGTCTTGGTGCAGCGGTTGAAGAATGAACCTTTGACTGAGAGGTGGAGTGGCCCTTTCCAGGTACTTTTAACAACCCACACCACTGTAAAGATTGCCGGCCATGACCGTTGGATACACCATACCCGTGTGAAACAACATCCACGAGCATCAGAGGACACCAGCTCCCAGGATGAGCTCACTCCTGAGGCTGAGCCGTCCTCGGAACAAGAAGCCAGCAGGTAGAGCTATGAACCTACTGGTGATCTCCAAGTACGCCTGAGACGGCTTAATCAGAGTCCAGAAAATCAGATAAGGAAGTAACAAAGGAAAAGTTTAGACTGTATTTGATCTCAAGAGAGGGAGGATATAACAAGAGTCTTAATATGCCTTGTTGTTATCTATGTAGTAAAAGAGGCAGGATTGAGCAGCCCTAGCCGCCACCCTATATCCCCGTTCCCCTCAATTGCTCCCCCAGGAGCAAATTTGTATGTTGACATGATGAAAAGAATTACAAGTACTTTCAATCTCACCAACTGTTGGGCCTGTGGAAGACTCCAGAAAGTCGGAGGACGGTGGCCTTGGAGGGCTTTTCCTCTGGCCCCAAAGTGGCTAGTGAGTAGTAAGGCAGATGTTAAGGGTACTAGCCAAGAATGGGATGAAAACCGCAGCTGGGATCTTTCCCAAGTGGCATTAAAAGAGTATTGCATCAGTAATAATGGTACAGGAAGGAGTTTAGGACATAGCCATTGTACATGGACCTTGAAGGTGCGGTGTATGAACCTTGCAAAATTAAAACAGATTTTTTTATCCTAACAGCTCAGGTTATAATCGGCTAGAGTGGCAGCACCCTAATGGAACAATTGCATGGTTTAATAAGTATTGTAATGCCACAAATCAAAGTAATGATTGGACAGATTGTACAAACAAGAACCAGGATGGGCTATGGGAATGTTCCATGACAGGAAACCTCACAGCCGCCGGTCCTTTGGGTCCAGAAGGGGGCTTGGGGTTTCCTGAGATGCCCTATGGTTGGGCCCCTCCAAATTCCACTAATAGAGAAAACAGGGCCTTAAAAGGATACTGTTGGATTTGCGGACGATGGGCCTATACAATACTACCACAAGGGTGTGTAGGAACCTGCTACATTGGGGTGATTGTACCAGCTTTCTTTTTACTACCGTCTGAGGTTGGAAATAAGTTGGGAATCTCTTTGTATGATGATTGCAAGAGGAACAAGAGAAGTATTGATGTAAGTTTGACACGGGGTGGCTCCCAAAAGTGGAAAGAGGATGAATGGCCCCCTCAAAGGATTATTGAGTATTATGGACCGGCCACATGGGCCAATGATGGAAGTTGGGGATACCGAACACCAATATACATGTTAAATAGAATTATCAGGTTGCAGGCAGTCTTGGAAATAATAACTAACCAAACTGCCACTGTTCTTGAGTTACTGGCCAGACAGAGTTCTCAGATGAGAGAAGCCATATACCAAAATCGAATGGCCTTAGACTATTTACTCGCAGAGGATGGCGGAGTCTGCGGAAAGTTCAACCTTTCTAATTGTTGTCTCCAAATAGATGATAATGGGAAAGCAGTCTTAGAGATTGCCAAGGAGATTAGGAAAATAGCCCATGTACCAATACAAACGTGGAAAAACACATGGGATGGGGACTGGTGGTCTAATCTGCTTGGAGGAGCCCGGTGGGAAAAAGTAGGGTTTGTATTTCTGTGTGCTCTGGCTGGGTTGATTCTTATTCCTTGCCTTACTCCCTGTTTCATAAGATTGATAACCACCACAGTTGAAGGAATGCAAGTTGCAACAGTTCCCCTCACAGCACAGACTGTAGCAAAAGTCATGGTTCTTAGGAAAATTCCTTGTAATTATCTTAATCTGTCTAAATAAAAATGGGAAGCAGAAAGCATCTTGAGGGGGGAATATTGTTAGAAATGCACAGCTTGCATCTTGCTCCTCATAAGAAAGAAATACTGTCCAAGGCTCCTCTCCCCCATCCTCCTTAAACTTTCTCATACTGATTACAGAGACTGGAATTTAGCTGCATGGCCTTGGGGTATAAACTTTTGAACTCTTGTAGCATTGAGCATGCTTAATGAGCTGTTGCATATTTACCTCTCCACCCTGTGTACTCAAATAGCTAATTATACTATACATGCGATGTATGTGATGATGTAGTTACATGTATGTTTGTATGAAACGGAAGTAGGCTGCAGGAACTCCTGTGTCTGCACACGTGCCCAGGAGAGAGAAGATAAATTCCTCTTGCAAACGCAATTAGTTTGCCAGAGGTGATCTGAGCTTCAAAGCTCCACTCTCTGACCTTTGTTTGCAAACAAATACATCCTTTTGTGCCGACTGATGTCTGTGTGTCTGTGATCTCTGCGTTGCCTCCAGGGAAACGAACCGCCTTTGTGCAACACGCGGGTGAAAGCCTGCTGTGCCCATGCTCCCCCGAAGCCCCCAAAGACCCCCCAGCAGCCGCAGAGCCCCCCCACCAACCCCCAGCACAGCTCGAGGCAAGCGGGTCCCATGGTGGGAAGGGGTTAACCCCTCAGTGAGAGGGAGGAGGCGGCTGAGTGGAGCCAGGCCAGGTCAAGCCCCACCCAGGTCCCTACTTCTCCAGCCCCCCAAGGAGCCATGTGACCGGAGTTGTGCGAACAGGCTGCACAAACAGGCGTGCTTGTCTGCTGGCGCATGAGTTAGGGCAGAGTTTGCGCAGGAGGGCCCAAGACCCTGCTTGTGAAACACCCAGAGTAGATAGTCCCAGCTGTAGCCAGCCTACCAGAGGCATGACACGTATCGGCACAAGCCGCACCCCGAGGGTTCCCTTAGGATCTGCAGCCCCCGCTTCCGGCACCTCAGAGACAGCCACCCAGATGGAGCCCATGGTTCTGGGATCCATACAGACGGAGCCCCTGGCTCTCGGCTGCGGAGGCTGCCTGTTGCTTTTTCAGGCTCTGGAGCCTGGGAGCATGGCCACCTCCCTTTGTGGGGTCTGCTCCCTTTTGGGGTCTCTAGCACACTAGCTGGAGGAACTCCAGGCCACAGTCCAGAGACTGCATGCCATCAGGGACTGTGAGCAGGAGATTGAGTCTTACTGCCAGGCCCTTCTCCCCCGGGAACCAGAGGGTAGACCACAGTCTCCCTCCAGGACAAAGGAGGACTCCGGGATTTCCTGCTCTGTCCAATCAAGGGCATGGACCAAGGTTGTCAAGGGCCCTAAGGCCCGCTGCACCAAGACCCCTACCCCACCAGAGCTTACCAAGAGGTACGCACCTCTTGTTGTTCCAGCAGAGCCTGCTGAGTTGCCAGCTTCCGCAGACAACACAGGCGTAACTGCAGCTACTGCCCCCACTCTCCCCAAGACAAAACGTAAGGTGTTTGTTGTGGGAGACTCCATCCTGAGGGGGACTGAGGGGGCAATGTGCCGCCCCGACGCCTTACCCTGGGAAATTTGCTTCTTCCCAGGGGCCTGCATCCAGGACATTGCAGAGAAGATCCCAAAGTTCCTCCAGCCCACAGACCACTATCCTATGCTCCTTATTCATGTGGGTACCAATGACACGGCTCGGAGTGCTTCCAGCTGGGTCATGAGGCATTACAGGGATTTGGGAGCGGGGCTAAAGGGTCTGGGGGCACAGGTGGTGTTCTCGTCAATCCTCGCAGTCTCCGGGTATTGGCTGAGGAGGGAGAGGAGGTTCCAGGTAGCCAACCAAAGACTGTGGCGCTGGTGTCATTGGGAAGGCTTTGGCTTCCATAACCAGTTTGGCAAGAGGGGCAGTGAGCTGCTGGGAAGAGATGACCTCCACCTCTCTTCCCTGGGAAGGAGGCTCTTCTCAGCCAGACTGGCTGACCTGCTCCATCGGGCTTTAAACTAAGCGCACTGGGGGAAGGGGGGGCTACTGCCACTGCTTGCCTGCTGAGCAATCCTTGCAAAGCCAGCAGGCCAAGTCACTTACGGGATCCCACCCCTTCCCCAGCCCTGGCACAATCTGTGGGCAAGGGAAGATCCCCCAAGGGGACACTTGCCTGCCTGTACACAAATGCCAGACACTTGGGGAATAAGTAGGAGGAGCCCACCCTTCTGCTCAATGCAAATAATTATGATGTCATAGGGATAACAGAGACCTGGTGGGACTCCACCCATAACTGGACCATGGGTATTGATGGCTATACCCTGTACAGGAGAGATTGTGCAGATAAAAGGGCCGGGGGTGTAGCTCTCTATGTTAAAAAAAGCTACACGTCTCTGCAAGCTGATCTTGGTGACCAGGGTGGATGACTGGAGACCCTCTGAGTTACAATCCATGGGGAACATGGCACAGGGGACACAACTACAGACTTCCCACCTAAAGTCCTGCGCTTGAGCAGGATTTCACCGGGGAACTGGCTGAAGCTGCATGCTCCAGGACCATGGTTGTCATGGGTGACTTCAGTCACCCGGACATCTCATGGGAGGATCACTCAGCAAAATCTGAGCAGTCGCAAAGCTTCCTCTCATGCATGGATGACCCCTACCTGACTCAAGAAGTCTATGGGCCAATAAGGGGCAAAGCGCTGCTCGATCTGGTACTGGCTACTGGGGATGACCTAATTAGCGACCTACTGATTGACAGGAAGCTGGGTGACAGCGAACACATGCTGATCACCTTCACCATCCACCGTAAAGCTGGCAAGTCAGTCAGAAACATAGAAGTCCTTGACTTCAGAAAAGCCAACGTTAACAAGCTCAGGCGGCTGGTCAGTGAGGCCCTAAGGGACCATGACCCCAGGGAGAGGGGAGTTCAAGAAGAGTGGTTGCTCGTCAAGGGAGCAATCCTCAGTGCACAAGCTAAGTCTATTCCATCTCAGAGGAAAGGCAGCAAGAGGACACAACAGCTCCCCTGGCTCTTCAGCAGACCTCCTGAGGCTAAAAAGAAAGGCCTATAAAGGATGGAGGATGGGATTCACTTCCAAGGAGGATTATTCTGAACTGGTTCAGTCCTGCAGGGAGCAAACCAGGAAAGCCAAGGCTGCAACTGAACTCCAACTAGCTTCAAGCATCAAGGACAATAAAAAGTCCCTTTTCAGATATGTGGGGACGCGCAGGAAAAGCAAGGGCAACATTGGACCCCAGCTGAACCAGTTGGGGCAACTGAGAACTCACGTCCAGGAAAAAGCCAAAGTATTAAATGGGTACTTTGCATCAGCCTTTCATCAGTCCCATGCCCACTACAGGACAGGGAGGTCCGGGTGAGGGAGATCCCCTGTGCTCCATTAATGTTGACCTCGCAAAGGAACACCTTGAGAAACTGGATACCTTCAAGTTAGCTGGTCCTGACAATCTACACCCCAGGGTACTCAAGGAGCTGCCGAGCATCATAGCTCAGCCTCTGGCACAGATCTTTGAAAACTCCTGGTGGTCTGGTGTAGTGCCTGAAGACTGGAAGAAGGCCAATATGATGCCAATCTTCAAGAAAGGGAGAAAAGTGGATCTGACTAACTATAGATCTATCAGCCTGACTTCTATCCTGGAGAAGATCTTAGAAAAGTTTATTAAAGAGGCCACCCTTAATGGACTGGATGTTGGCTGACGCCAACATCCTAAGGGATAGCCAGCACTTGTCTCTTGCGGGTAGGTCTTACTTGACCAATATCATTTCCTTCTACGACCAGGTGACGTATCACCTGGACAAGGGAGAAGAGATTGATGTCATATTTCTTGATTTCAAAAAAGCCTTCGTTCTGGTATCCCATGATCACCTCTTGGCAAAAATGGCTAATTGTGGCTTTGGGTCCACCACGATCCACTGGCTGGAAAATTGGCTCCGCGGTCAGACTCAGAGGCTAGTAATAGATGCAAGTCACTCATTATGGTGCCCTGTGACCAGTGGGGTCCCCCAAGGCTCTGTCCTTTGACCCATATTGTTCACCATCTTCATTAATGTACCAGAGAACTGGAAGAGGGCCAACGTGGTTCCCATCTTCAAAAAAGGGAGGAGGGATGACCCGGGAAACTATAGGCCAGTTAGTCTTACCTTGATCCTAGGCAAGCTGATTGAGAAAATTATTCTGGCACACAGGGGACTGCATGCTTAGGGGCAAGCAGCATGGGTTCATCAGTGGCAGGTCCTGTCAGACCAACCTGGTGGCCTTTTACAATCAGATCACCAGATCATTAGATGCAGGGGTAGCAGTGGACATAGTCTTCCTGGACTTCCGGAAGGCTTTTGACACTGTCTCTCACCCTGGGGGGTTTTAAGAGGAGGCTAGATGAACACCTTGCTGGGGTCGTTTGACCCCAGTACTCTTTCCTGCCATGGCAGGGGGTCGGACTAGATGATCTGTTCAGGTTCCTTCTGACCCTAGAAACTATGAAACTATAATGATGTGGACAGTGGAGTCAGAAGCAGACTGGCCAAGTTCGCCGATGACACCAAACTTTGGGGCAAAGCATCCACACCAGAAGCTGGCAGGCAAGTGATCCAGGCTGACCTGGACAGGCTCAGCAAATGGGCAGACAAGAACCTGATGATGTTTAACACCGAAAAATGCAAGGTTCTCCACCTTGAGAAGAAAAACCTGCAGCACCCTTATAAGTTCGGCAGTGCTACGCTGGCTAGCACTATGGAAGAAAGAGACTTGGGGGTCATCATTGACCACAAGATGAACATGAGCCTGCAATGTGATGCTGTGGCTAATAAAGCTAACAAAATGCTGGCTTGCATCCATAGATGCCTCTCAAGCAAATCCCGGGCCATCATTCTCCCCTTGTACTGGCCCTTGGTGAGGCTGCAGCTGGAGTACTGCATCCAGTTTTGGGCTCCACGATTCAAAAAGGATGTGGAGAAGCTTGAGAGAGTCCAGAGAAGAGCCACGCGCATGGTCAGAGGTCAGGAAAACAGACCTTATGATGACAGGCTGAGAGCCATGGGGCTCTTTAGCCTGGAAAAGCACAGGCTCAGGGGTGATCTGATGGCCACCTATAAGTTTATTGGGGTGACCACCAGGATCTGGGGGAACGTTTGTTCACCAGAGCACCCCAAGGGATGACTACATCAAATCGTCATAAACTACTACAAGACCTTTTCAGGCTGGACACAATTTCTTTACTTTCCAAGCACCCAAGGTCTGGAACAGCCTGCCATCAGAGGTGGTTTAAGCACCTACTCTGAACACCTTCAAGAGCAAATTGGATGCTTATCTTCCTGGGATCCTATGACCCCAGCTGACTTCCGATGTCCCTTCCAGCCCCAACGTCTATGAAATCTATGAAATCACTGTGCCGGTACAGGGCTGTCTGCAGTCAGGCCATGGCCCCGATAGCCTGGTTGGCTGCTAGTACCAGCGCTACAAGGGGTGGGCACATGGTGGGGGGAGCATGTGGCAGCTTCATTTCAAGTCCTCCCACAAACCCCACAACCACAAACCCACCCACATTCTCCCACATGCACCCACCCACCCCACACCCTCCCTATATGTACCCCTCACACACTCACCCACAAACCCCTCACATAGCTCCCCCCCACACAGAGCTAAGTACCTCACAACAACCACCCTCACCCCTTCCTTCCCCGCTTTTGCAAATTCCACATCTCACACTCTGTCCAGCTACGAAACAGGATGGAACTTGTTGGCAGGAGCTGTGGCAGCAGGGGCAGCTGTCCCCACATCCTGGTTAGCAAAGGGGGAGCTCTGTTTTTTCTTCTATAAAAAAAACCCAAAAGCAAATACCAAAGCATATAGATATTTAGAATTTATTTTATTATGATGATAGAGGCACTAGTAGGCTTCCAAATTGCTTGATCTGGGTGTGCAGAGTCTGGTTGGTGGCTAAAGTCAGGCTCTGCCATCCTGTGTGCCACCCCATGTTTTCCTGGTGCAAGTTTTTTATGACAACAGGCTCTTCTAGTATCAAAACACCCACTGTACTGCAAATTATCAGTGAAGCGACTGCCTGCATGTGCTGCACATGCGGTTGGCACCACAGACAAGTTTGTGGCACCACAAACTGCACATGCACGCTTATTTGGATGTGCCCATTCGGTACAAGGCCAAGTGATTATAAACCAGTCTCAAATAAATGTAGATTGGAAACAAGAAGAAAAGGTTTCTAGCCTTTGGAAGAGAATAATTCAGGAACATTTACAAAGCAATAGGGGCACAGAACTTGAATTATTTCTAGCTTGGAAGCTTTTGTGTATTGCAGAGGTTTGTTTGTGTATCCCAGTGGGCATGTCTACACATTCATTATTGTGCCATAGTTACAGCGCATTAAGTTTACTAATTGGTTAACCAAGAACTAAATCAATGAGCAGTAACTAATGCTACTGTGCAGTACCACTAGCACACAGTTTGTTAGTGATGTTTACTGTGCAGTGTATTAGCACAGTTTCTGCCCAGCACACTACTACACAGTGTTATTATGTTAATGCACTGTTAGCATCTTGTCTAGATGCACCCAGTGTAATCTTGCAAGGCACAAGAGAGTAACTACCTTTTTTGGCAGATGCGTAACATGACATTTGGATGTAGCAGCACATGGGTTAGCCAGCATCACTGGCCATGTTATTGCCAGAAGCACAGCCACTTCTAGTTTTCACTCCTCCCACCGGTCATTACACTACTTTTTATTATACAAACAAAAGAACGCTCTTCAAACATTACGGTAGACAGCAACAGGAAACAGGCACACCACAGAACAGACCCTCCTACTTGCAAGAGAGCGCACGCGCGCGCGCACACACACACACATGCTATTCAGTACATAACACCTCTCCCCACCTAGATAATGTAGTCCTTTAAGTATTTGGCTCTACACACTGAATTGCTTCAGACTACCCGATTCAAGCATTGGAGGACTTTTCACTACAAATGGCACCAAGCTTTTTCAGTCCTTGTTGAGTGGCTTCTGAAGCTGGAGGATTTAAACAGGCCTTTATCAATAGTTGATGGACTCAAAACAATTTCTCTTGCTGGCAATACAATGTCTTCTGGATCTATAGATGACATACCATCTGGAACTCAATCTCACATCTAGTTGACATTTCTGCAAAGTGTCTGGCCAACTGAAGTCTTGGTGTCATAGGACACTGGTTCCGTAGCTCTAAGGAGAGTTGCTGAATGAGACAATGAACAGGATATGATTCTCCCTCTTGCATGGATCTCCCTCTTGCAACCGCTAGCATTTGGGATGTAGGAGGTTTTGATTCAGAAGCTGTACCCCTAATTTATATGCTCGATATTACTAAGGCAGACAAGGTTTTTTGGGTAAATCTGGTATCTTTTATTAGACTAACTAAAATAGTTGGAAAAATATTCTTTAAAAGCTTTTGGGTACGAACACCCTTCTTCAGGCAGCACAAGTGTCTGCAAATTGTTTTGTATTGTTCCTGGATGGGATAGAAGCCAGAACCCAATATGCAAGAATGCAGATCAGTGAAAAATGCAAATGAGTGGCAGTGAGGGTCTGAAGAGTGAGAGACAATGAGTGAAAAATGGGGGGGGGGAATGGGAACCTGATAATACAATATAGTTGGTAGAGAGGTTACCTGGGGTATCAGATGTTAGGCAGGTTGTAATGCATCTTAAATCCAATGTCTATATTTTTTCCAGGATTTTTTTTTTATCCAGTAGGTTGATGAAGAAAACTGTAGGCTCCTTTGCAAAAGGTGTTTTGTAAATTCCCTTATTGATTAAAACTTATAGATTGGCAAGAGAGTGGTTATCTTGTGAGAAATGTGCAACAGGTAATTGGGTATTCTTTGATAGATTTGCAGTATGCATTCATTTTGATATGTAGTTCTTGTTTGGTTTCTCCTACATATTTTCCACCAGGACATTTGGTGCACTGGATGAGATGTATTACCTTTCTGGTGGTGCAGGTGTAAGATCCAGGAATACTGGATGGTTCTGTTGTGGGGTTTAGTTATTGCGGGAGTGGGGGAGATGTGTTGGCAGGTCTTACATTTCTTGTCACAGCATGGTCTGGATCCATTAGGTGTGTTTTGGGCTACAGGAAGTTTGTTTCTGGTGCTGAGGTTGGCAAGGTTCAGTACTTATTTAAAAGCATAGTTCTGGGAAGATCGCTTTAAGAATTGGGTCTTCTTGTAGTATGGATTGTAATTGTTTGAGGATTTTCTGTATATGTTCCAGGGAAGGATGGTATGTCATAACTAATGGTGTGCAATTCATGGGGATTTTCTTTTTGTACTGTAGTAATTCTTCATGTGGTATCCAGGTGGCTCTTCCAAAAGCGTGATCTCTCTCTTTCTGAAGGAGTGTGCTTGTTGAGTAAAAACCCTTTTGAGATTTATGCAGTAAGGATTGCGGGTCTTCTCAGTGCAAATTCAGTGGTATCAGAAGGCTTGGCAGTATATTACAGCATTCACTTGTTACTAATGCACCTTTTCTCCAAGAATTTGTCCAATCCCTTTTGAATCTGACAAAACAGTCAACTTTCACAACATCTTGCAACATATACAGGATTGTTTGATTTGAAAGTCTGGATAGGTGTAGTAGCTTGTTGGGTAAAGAATTGGATTTCTTGTTTTGTTTGGTGTTTGGCTACCAAGTCTGAACAGAGTTGATCCAAACAAGCCATCAGTTGGCAGTTCATCAGTAGTTTGCCACAGTTCCTAGCTGTGACTCTGCATGGAGTTTAGAAAAAAAAAGCGAGCAAGCAAAAAAACCCTCACCAAAACACAAACCTTATAGTAGGTTCCAATCATCAGTACATTTTCTTGAATGTGTCTTTAGTAGTTTGGACCATGCACTCAGCCTGACCATATTCTGTGAAGCTGACTAATTTATCCACTAGCTGTGGAGAATGATCAAGCTGCCTTTCGGCTACGGCTATTTAGCAACTTATAAGAATAGTCTATAATAACCTGATGAAGTTTGCATAACATTCAAAAGGAATATATTTAGAAGAGCATGCTATTAAGTGTGTGATAGGTATTCTTTAAAATTACTGTTAATGTGCAAATATTTAGCGTCCCAGGTTTCCAAAGACAAAAAATGCTTTCTAAATACGTTCATGTTAAACATTTTAAATTGGTATATTATTAAGATCTATACATTAACACACACACAGCTTCCCAGTGAAAAGTTTGTATATAATCCTTGAGAATGCATATGAGGGTTATAATACAATAGTGTATTATCCAATTAAACCTTAGAAAAATGTATGAATATTGTAAGTAAAAGATTAAAACAAATTAAAAATTAAAACAGGTGTCATATGTTCACTGCATTTGTTTTTTAATAAGATCTTGTACTTCCATCCAAAAGCAGTAAGAGCCAATATCTTTATAAACAACCCTTCCTTTAATCTCCACAAACTTAAATGAAGACATCCATGTGTTGATTTACTCAGTTACTTTTTGTTCACTGTTTTAGTTATTTCAGTGTTCCTGAAACGTGCCAAACTAAAATTGTTGACCACTAACATTTCTTGCAAAAACAGTAGCAAGGAAAACAGGATGAGGTCTGAAGCAAGAACCTCTGATAATACTTCAAAATACCAAAAATATTTAATGAAAAAGGATACATCTATCGTGAGAAACTACTGGAATGAGAAAATTATTAATTCTCTGGTGCCAACTAGTACTCATCATATTATGGACATCTGTCTACCAGAAGGCAAATGGAGTCAGTATTTTGAACAAATATGGAGCTAGAAAATCCTCTTTGTAGTTGCAGAGACTAGACATGACACCATATAATTATGAGACAAAGTTTAAGCTTTTTTTAAAAAATACAGCTGTTCACCAATTGATAATTGCAGAAGGAAGATGGGGAGGAACTAATACCAACTGCATTTTATCTGTCTTTATTATATACAAAGCATATATACATGCTACTTTTAATGTTACCATGAAAATGCATTAAAAAATGCACAATATATTTCAGACTCATCTTTTCTATATTTTTAAAATACTACCTATTCAGTAAGAAATATGTTTGCCATAGTTTTCACTATATATTGCACTTTCAAAGTAACTTCATGTTTGTAATGGGAAATATGAACAAGTACCTAACCAAGTGGTTAAAGACTATAACTGCTCATATGGACAAAGGGTTGCAAGGCTAGCCTCTAAGGGCATGTATAGGTGAAACAGGGGCCTTAAACTGAAGCGGTGGGTTTTAAAAAACACACTGCTTCAATTTAGGGCTGATTAAACCCCCGTGTTGTGTGTACACCCTGCTGACTTACCTGCCTTTCTGGTAGGGAGGGAAAGGCAAGCTACTGATGGGAGAGTGAGCTGCCAGTGGGTGGAGCAGTCCCTGGGCGGGGGGCAGTGGTGCTTCCCTCCACAGCAGCGGCGTACCCTCCAGATGGCACCCACCCACAGGCATCTGGCTTGGGCAGTCCATGGGGGCACTGCATCCATGAAGGGAAGCACCAGGCCCCTGTGCAGTGTAGGCATGCAGGCAGGCAGGCAGGGCGGGGTGGGGACAGGGAGAGGGAAGGATGACAGAAGATCAGACTTGCTGCTTTTTTCTTGGGCAAAGCCTACTCTCCCAGGCTGCTGTCAGGTTGCCTGCAGGGCTTCCTGCAGAGCTGCTGAGCTGCACAAAGCCTGGTGCTTCACTGCAGCTCTGGGGCTGCAGCTACCATGTTACCATGAAAATACATTAAAAAAATGCACAGTATATTTCAAACTCGTAGGGTCTGCCCTGCTGCCCCCGATCACGTGAGTGGCTCTCCTCTAGAGTGGAGAACTGGATGCAGTACTCCAGCTGTGGCCTGACCAGTGCCACACAGAGGGGGAGTATCACCTCCTTGGACCTGCCTAAGATGCATCTGTGGATGCATGACAAGGTATGGTTGCCCTTCCTGACTGCATCCCCACGGACTCAATGATGACTCCAAGATCCTTTTCCATCTCTGTACTGACAAGAATGAAATTCCCCAAGCTGTAGGTAGGGTGCTGGGTGTTCCTCCCCTGGTGCATCATTTTGCATTTGTCGGTGTTGAATCCCATCCTAGTCTCATCCGCCCACCCCTGTAACCTGTCTAAGTCTGATTGCAGCCTATTCCTCCCTTCTAGCGTGCCCACATCCCCCCACATATTAGTGTCATCAGCAAATTTGAACAGGGTGGTAATAACCCCCTTGTCCAAGTCACTGATGAAGATGTTGAACAGTGCGGGCCCGAGGACCGAGCCCTGCGGAACCCCACTGCCCGCATCCCTCCAAGTCAAAAATGACCCATCCACCACCACTCTCTGGGTGCGGCCCTCCAGCCAGTTGGCAATACATTTGACTGTGTGGGTGTCGACACCACAGTCCCCCAGTTTCTTAATGAGAACAGGGTGAGAGACAGTGTCGAAGGCCTTCCGAAAGTCCAGGAAGACTATGTCCACTGCTACCCCTGCAGCTAAGGATTTGGTGATCTGATCATAGAAGGCCAGGTTGGTCTGACAGGACCTGCCGCTAATGAACCCATGTTGATTGCCCCTAAGCATAATAATGAGAAGACCTTGTTGTTCCCTGAGACATTAAGAAAGTCAAAAGAAAAAAAGAAAAAAAAATGAAAAAGCATGCAAACACAAAATACCAATGGACTGATCTATTAAACAACAAACAAAAAAAGAAATGTTCTCTAGAGATTTTTTTTTAATGAAAATGACTGAAAACTTTACTCCTCAGATAATGGGAATTGTCTAACTATAAATCCTGATTATTCCATATAAGATTGTGCTACTTTTACTAAACCACATAAAAACATGTAACATTTATTAAACAGTTGATGTACAAATGCTTACAAACTTGCACCTTTAAATATATGTTAAATAATTCACTTGCAATGAAAACATGGGTCTTCCCTACCAGCTATTTTACACAAACATGAAATAAAAATGTAGCATCAATGATTAATTGCTAACAAGTGTTTTGTATTTATCAATATAAAATCATACATAAAGCTACATGCAAGGTAGACAATTTTGTGCATCAGGACTGCATGTGTGCACTCTTGTGCTTATAGGCTTTCCCCTACAAGGTCAACAGGTTTCCTCACATGCACAAGAGTCTGCTGTCTTGAATCCTAGGATTGCAGCTAATGTGTTATACAGCATGTAATTCATGAGAAATGGAGGCTAAAGTGATTCAGGCAGCTTCCATGAGGAAAGTGCTTTTTCATTCTAGATGACCCCTGTTTTTGTTCAAAAGATGAAATAGGTTTTAGACCTTGTATGCACCCTTGTTGCAAACTAAATTAAAAACAATTTAAAAGGACAAATGACTGACTGCCCTCTACAGATATTAAAGTCTTTACAGGGAATTGGAGGTAGTACTTGATTTAATTAGAGTATTATTTCAAGGTAAATGATCATTAATGATACAAGACGTCCACAGATGTAGTTCTCTCTAAAATCTATGCTATTATTTGTTTCTGTGTAATTTGTTCTAACAAATATCTTGTACTGACTAATAAGTAGAAACCCAAGCATACTTTGTATGCATTTCGCAAACAACAAAAAGACCTTTTGAATATTTAATTCCATAGCAGCCAGTCTTATGATAACGTTCCTTAGTCATTTGTATACATGCTCTCTCTCTTTCTCTCTTACTGTTATTAGATTATATAACACTGGGGTGTCTACATGTGTACCCCACTGCATAGTTGGTACTGCATAGTTGGTCATTTAGTACTTGCTTGCTAGTACTTGCTTTAGTTGCTTCAGTACTAAATGACTGTGCAGAACCTGCCGGTCCTACACAGAACATGCTGGTCCTGAGCAATCTGTAACAAACGGATGTCCTGGGGCTGGTACAGTCGTTGGCCCACGCACTTGTCTTTGGGCAAACCACCTGCCTTACTCACTTGTCATTCCTTGATGTTAACAAATACATGATGCTAATCAGGTGAGAGGCTGCTACACACTGGAACCTAAGCACCACAGTCTCACACGGGACTCTCATTCCCCTCTGAAGCTTGTAGTCCCAGTGTCCTGCAGATGTTCTGTGGCCTGCCACCCACCCACTTTCTCACTTGGGCTCCCAGCCTGGATCCCCTCAGGGCTCTGGGCTCCAGCCCCTATCAGTACTGGGTTCCAAGCCCTATCCAACCTCAGGGCTCCAACCCTGCTCTCAGGGATCCAACCTCTCTCCACTCAGGGCTCCAAGCCCCATCCCCTTACCCTCCCTGGACTATAATTCCTTATCCCTTTGTCTGGGAACTTTACGAATAGCTCCCCAAGGCTCAGGGTGGCACCCCCCTGCAACCTCAAACCTAGCTCCTATGGGCAGCTTCAGAACTCAACTGTGAGTCTGGGTGCTACCACAGGGCCTTCCACCTGACCTGGTCCCTGCCTCAGCACTCACAGGGAGTCTGGGCTCCCCCTGCTTGGTCTAACTACCCACCAGGAAGGTGGGCTGAGGTTAGAAGACACTCCATTCTCACCTTTCACTGTGGAGGTGACTGGCCTGGCATTTCTGGGGGATTACTCCACCAAAGTAGCCCCACCAAGCCATCCTTCCCCAGCAGGGTGCAGTTTTCGGTCATACCCAGGACCAGGGGCCTCTTGCTTCTCCATAGCTGAAGCCCTTACCTCCAAGGATGTTCCATGAACAGCAGCTCATCCAAGTCTTGTTGCAATTCAGAGCTCCTGTTTGTTTAGGGCATAGCTGGGCCTTATTCCTCAATCAGGCAGTTATGCCCAATTGAGATTGCAGCCAGCTGCAGGCTGCCTTACAGCTGCTCAGGCCCCTGCAAGTAACAGAGCACAGCCTGTGCTCTGTTACACAGTCCCAGCTGCTCATGGGCCATTTCTGACCCTACTGCACAGGGGTGGCAGCATCATAGTTAGTGCCCCCCAATGCTACATCACCATACCTTGTCATTATGGCAACATAGCATCTTGTGTAGATGTGCCCACTATCTTCTAAATATATCCAAGATGCAAGGGTAACAAGGTGAGCAACTCATACACCTAGTCATCCATGTCTGGATATTCCTTGCATCTATGGGAAACTTGTATATTAGGAACCAAAAAGCATAGGTTGAGGCACATAATATATCAACAGTGGCATAACTGGGGCAGGATAGCTGAGGCAGTAGCCCTGGGCACTGACTTCTGAGGAGATTTGTGAGGGGAGGAAGGCAGAAGAAAAATAGCTACCACCACTGCCCCACATTTGTGATTGGATGGTGTAGTACCAACCAAAAGCTGGCCTATGTGCAACAGCTCCTTCAGGCATCTAGCCATGTTACACCACTGTACATCAGTTTTCATTCAAAAATATATGTCACAAAAGAACATTTTTTTTATAACTGAATTCCAATTTATGGGAGTTTAGTGAGTTGAGGAGGTGAGAAGGGGAATTATGTGATATAATTTAAAGATGGCATAAGTAGCCGCATTGAATCTTTAGTGCGCATGGATATTTATGAAAAGTAAGTAGGGTCTTTGATTATTGGTAAAGTGTGGCAATAAGGTGTTGCCAGATGTAGGTAGTGAAAACTGGAAAAAAAACCCACTATGTGAATTATTTAGCAGCTTTTCACAAGGTAGTGCTCTCTACTGAGAGCATTACTCAGTAATTTGCATATTGTGAGGTCTATTTATTCAGTAAAATATTTTTTTAAGTATCTTCCTCAAATAACAATCAGTTGATTTTTAAATGATTGAAATATAAAATGAAATGAGTTTCTAATATATTACTTGAAATGACGTTTGTTCTATACCTATTAAGTAACATGTACATGCTTATGGAAGGTACTTCATTTAAAATAATAGATTTAATATGCAATATCTATATAAAATCTCACATGATTATTTATATCAAAGTGACTTATTAACACCTTAAAGGAACAACAGATATATTTGCTCCAAGTGGCAGGAAAGTAAAAAAGAATCAACTTGTTACACTAGCATTAAATAAACCTGAATCAAGCTTCAAATGCAAATGCTCTGGCCCTTGACACCAATTAATTGTATGAGAAGTATAGAAAAGTAATTTACTCCAGGCCTTTTATATTTTGGTAACGTCTTAATATAAAACTTTTAAAAAAACCACAAAAACCCAACAGTAGTTCCAGATAGAAAACCACTATCATAGAGTCAATATAATTTTATCGTTGTTTGTTTAAAGGTATGTACATAGTATTTTAAAACTCTGCTACAGCATACTTTTAACTCTAGTTCTCAAGTTTGTATTTACTAGCAGTGAAACCATGTGACCAGTATGGCTAATGTGTACAGACATAATGCTTCCTGAGTCTGATATAAACTCAAAGGCTAGGGACAGAAATTACACATCAACCAGTATAAGTGATCAGAAGCCAGTTTAAACCTGTAACAGAAAAGAAGTTCAGGGCACTTACACACATGCAGTGAGTCTGCTCTGACACTCTGGAAATCCAGCGTGTTCGAGGAAACTCATTTAATGGAGTCTGCTGGAGCATGTAATTGACCCAGTGCTGCTTCAGATACAGGTGTATAAGTGGTGCAGCACGTGTTAGCACTGACAAAATGGTGGGTGGTGCACTTTGAACTAAAACACATTTGATATGTTTTAATTCAAAGTGCAACACCCGCTATTTTCTCAGCTCTAACGTGCACTACACCACTTATACACCAGTACCCAATGCAGTGTTAGCTCTAATTAAAAGCACCTGAAAGTGCCTGGTGCTACATCAAGAACATGTGTAAAAATGCCCTCAGTGCACACAGACTGGTTTCAAAAAGGCCAAACCTGGTTTAAGGTAGACCTGGATGGATGTGGTATAAGACTTAAGTGACCTAGGTTAAATAGGTCTATTACACTTCTGTCCCAGATCCCCCACTTCCTGGCTCAAGTCATCTCCCAGTCCCCTAGTATCCCAAGATGCTTTGTGGTCCCCCTGCTAGCCCCCACCTTCAAAGGGTAGCCTGCTGGAACATGGCTCACACTCCACACCTCTAACCCAGCACCTAGCTGGCCTTGCCCTTCAGCTGTCACAGAGCTAAGGCAGCAAAGCCCCTGCCTCTGCTCCCCAGCTGGCATCCTGCCTGCACCCCAGTGTTGCTGGGAAGTGTGTGGGGGGGGGAGGGGGGGGGAGCCAAGGGAATAAAGCCCCCTCACCCCAGCCCTGGCCATTAAACCCTGGTTTGCCCAGTCACAGGGATCAGAGGGGAACCTCTACTCCCCCCACTTCCTGTTTATGTGTATACACACAAACACACAAATGTGTGCACATTCATGCATGCACATGTATATGTATGAACATATAAATATACATGTGTGTATGTACATATGTGCATCTGCACACACATGTATGTGCATACACAAACACTATGCAGTGCACTTCATATGAAAATCATTAATCCCTGAAAAAGTATTCTCTGACTTTGACAGAAAGCTCGAGTGATCACATAAAACAGGTAGGAGGAAAAACTAGGAAATGTTCATGAAGATTTTTTAGTGTGATACATTACCATTTTTGTTAAAGTACCAGAAAACAATTGAAGGCTGAACCTTATTTAGGTCAAAGAATAATACACAGTTTCAACATTCTACTTACTGCAAGAAACCAGAAGAAGCTTGCAACATGTCATGTGCCTAAAAGCATCACCAATACATTACTGAACTGGTATTGGGAAGAGATCTCTGAAGCTGCAGTTCCTTCAGAAAATGTCTGCTCTTCTTGGGGAGGGAAAAAAAAACCCTAAAATACTACCTTATATCACACTGTAATAGAATCTCCCTGGGAGAAATAAGGTTGGAACAACAAAGTTCCTTGTGGCATCTTCTTGTTAATGCATGTCAACATCAGCTATGTGCACTTGGACTGAAAAGTACATGAATGACTCAGATTCTCTTGTTAAGCTCCCCACAAGGGTCACTCTTCCTCTTCTTCACTGGTATGTAGGACAGTCAAATTGGTGCAGCAAATATCCACTGTACACACAAATTGGGTTTATGAAACCTGAAAAGAAGCTGGAATCCTTGGGAGCAAGAACCAAATGGAAAACACACATTTCAAAGGCAATTTAAGTTACTGGCTGAAAAATCACACCATATAAGGTAAAATAAACCATCAATAATTGACTATATTATCCCTCACAGACTGATGTTATTCAGTCTAGCAGATGTTTAGACTTGTTCATTTGTCTTTCAACTTGTGGCCCTCACATTTGCAGAAGTAACAGGTAATTTTATATGCAATGTGCTTTTCTACTCTTTCCCAGTAGCAATTTTTCTTACACTCATGCAAACAGTTGCTTATATTGGATTGCCAGTCTTTGATGTTGCTGTATTGTAACAGATACACATACAAGTTTTTGATCATGTAAAAAGAAAAAGGAGGTAGCATTGTTTGTTGGCAACAGCTTCAGAGTGGAAGGTTCTTATTTTATTTTTTTAAATAATACTTAAGTCATGAGAGAAAATGGAACATAAAAAAAAACTATAAAAGATATCCCTGGTGCACAAGTCTGATGTAACCAAAAAAGAAATGTAGAATGGATGTTGGAAAGATAGGCTCCCCTTCTTCTTTCTGAGAGAAACGAGAGAGTATTTTGTTTCCTGGACATCACATCCTTCTCTGTTAACTAGCAAGAAATGGATGTACAGTAGGGCTATGTGAAATTTCATCAGCCATTTCATTTTGGAGGTGTTTCAGCCCATTTTGGTGCACAAAACACTCAATCCAAAATGAAATAGAAAGCTCCGAAACATCTCCAAAATGAAATTTTGGATGGTTCAGAATTTTTGGAGGCGGGCTTGTGGGGAAACAAACTCAGAAAAGGGAAGTGGGGGGGAGGACTGCTCTGATATTGACATCTGTAGCTGTCCAGTGTCTGCAATCTGTCCCTGAGGTCCTTTCCAATCCCAGTGCTCTGGGGGGAGGTATGGAGGAACAGCATATAAGGCTCTGTGTGAAGCCTTTCTCTACCTTTTGTGACCTGTTTAGAAGCAACAGTTTATGAAAGGTACTGGCTGCAGGCAGTGACTGGCTTCCTAATCTGTTATTTTGGAAAGGACTGGATACACCTTTCCAATATATTACAGATAGAAGTTATAGTAAAATAAGCAGATAGAAGACATAGTAAACACTTAGGAGACATGGTAAATACAGAGGAGATAGAAGAGTAAATGTTTTCGCTCGATCTGAGCCTTCAAGAGGCCGAGAAGCGATTATTACACACACACATTTTCCAGCACAGCAAACATTATTAAGCATGCTGGTAAGGCAGGTGCCAGGTCTTCTGGCAGGAGAGCAAGAGGGGCCAGATGGAGAGCTGTAAGTTTCCCGCTGCCCAAACTTAGATGCACCTTCTTCCCTAGTAGCCGTAAGGCTTCTGCTGCTAGTGGCAGCAAGGAGGTGGGAGCAGTGTCTGCACCTGCCCCACCTCCACTAACACCAGCAATAATAATAATCCCCAGCACCACCAGCATGACAGCCTCCTCCACCCCAATTTCAGTTCCCAGCACGGGCCTCCCAGTGCCAGAGGAGGAGCAGGATCTGGAACCAGGGGAGCTCAGTGCAATAGCTAGGGAAATTCTGAAGAAGGAGGGGAAATCTGAGTTTGTGCTCCACACCCCTCAAAGTTACCCTAAAGTCAGGTCTCCTTCTCCAGCAGGCACTGCTGAGGTGGCTGTGGGGACAGGTGGCTCAGCTTCCCCTGTCATTTTGCCTCTGCCTGCTGAGGAGGGGGATAAGGCAGGATCCGCACCTGCACCCCAGAAGCGAGGGGGTAGTGTAGCATGGGATCACTTTGAGGTGGTAGATGATCCCACGTATGCTATCTGCCTGCACTGTGATGGTAAGACTAGCTAGGGAACAGACGAGAAACACTTGAGCACCACAGGGATGCTGATACATCTCAGGAGGCACCACCCCCTTGCTCTTGCTCCTCCTCAGCCTGGCACTAGTGGGAGCATGCCCAAAGGGAAGTCCCCCTCTAGCTCTAAAGTCCCTGTCCCCCAGAAGCAGAGTCAGACCACCCTGGACTGGTGGAGGAAAAGCAGGGACAAAGGGGAATGCATTCCCAAGGCAAGTGAGGTCACCCAGAGCTTTGGGGAGATGCTTGCTCTGGATGGCCAGCCCTTCTTAGTTGAGCATCCAGGGTTTAGATGGATCATGGCACTCATGGTCCCACCATACTACGTGTCCACACGCACCACCTTCAGCAGGATGTGGTGCCCTCCCTGTATGAGGCATGCAGGGAGTACTTGAGGGAGAAGCTGTGCAAGGCAGGTCTGCAGGTGGCTTTACACTTTTCCTCAGACATCTGGAACAGCCAGGGTGAAGATCATGCCTCTCTCTCCTTCACAGTGGTGCAACCAGTCAGGCTGTCAGTGGGCTCTCCTTCAAGTAGAGGTGATAGATGAGTCTCACATGGCAACGGAGATCATGGGGGCCATGAACCATACAGTGCATTGGGCAAGCTCACCCGTGGGTTCATGGTCACCAACAATGGGATGAATATGGTCAAGGCAGTCCGTGATGCCAATTTTGCTGACATCCGCTTTGTGGCATACAAGTTCCACTTTATTGTAAGGGATGCTTTGTAGGGAGACAGGGTGCTGGTGAGGGCTCTGTCACAGCCAGCCATCTCATTTTGGAATGCAGGAAGGTAGCAGGCTACTTCCATTAGAGCATCAAGCGGAGCAAGATGTTGCGGAACAAATGGGCAGAGCTGAGCATCCCGCAGTACAAAAATCATACAGGATGTAGAGGCTTGGTGGAACTCCACATACCTGATGCTCAAAGGGCTGGTCAAGCAACAAAACACTACCCATGTTCAGGAAGATTGGGATCAGTGGCCCACTTAACAAAACAGAGTGAGATACCACCTCCCAGATCTTGGTGATCCTCAAGCCATTCCTCAAGGGCACCGAGACCCTTAGCACTGGCAATGCCCTCCTTAGCCAGGTGTGGGGCAAGCCACTGTCACCAGAGGTGCAGGCACTGGTGAAGTGGCTGAAAGAGGGCATCAATAAATGACTGGATTTGTTGTGGCCCAGTACAGTTCATGCGCTGTTGGCCATATGTGACCCAAGGTTGAAGTGGAGAATGTGTGCGAGCAAAACCCTGACTCACTAGACAGAGGTGCTGGTGAACAGAGTCAGGGAGGCAGAAGGGCAGAGGTGGGGGGGATGTGCAAGAAGGGTACCACTGTCCTGTGCCAGTACTCCATCCACCAAACAGTCTCCTCCACCATAGATGTTGCTGATGTGGGCCAAATGCATGGCTTCCATACTGGGGTCCAAAGGCACCAGACCCCAGCACTGGGCAGGTAGCATCGAGGCCTTGGTGACTACCTATCTCGCTTAGGATGTGGAGCTGCTGCTTTGCAACCCCTCGGCCTATTGGTCAAGCTGCAGCCAGATGTGGCAGGATCTGGTCATGGTTGCCCAGGAACACTTGTCCTGTCCACCAACCAGTGTTCTGAGTGAGAGGGTGTTCAGCATTGCTAGGGATGGTGTGACACCCCACCCCACCTCCTTGGATCCTGGTTTGATGGAGCAGATGGTGTTCCTCAAGCTGAACCTCCTACTGCTGGGGTTCCTCACCCTTCACATGCAGACTGACTGAGTGTTACCCTCCTCACTCTATCCACACCCATTTTCTTTTTCCCTTTTTTTGAAACCATTTAATGCCCTGCTCTCAGAGCTGGAGGTAGTACTCACTGTACCACTAGCCATCAGAAGAAGAACATCTCCCTGCTGAGCTCCATTGCCAGGATGAACTTGGAGGTATGGCCTGGGGCTATGGGAAAGGAGGAGACCCCAGGTCCTGGGCATGATCTAAAACTGCACCCTGCCAGGGTTGGGAGGCCTGGTGGGACTGCCGGTGGTGCAGCAGTCCCACAAAAATGGCAGGACCACATACCTCCCTGGTGAAAAGTGGGTAGGAGGTGCCTTATAGCCTCCAGCCACCACACACTTGCACAGTTCTGGCTAGGGAAAGCCCAAACCTGTAAGATCTTTTAGAGGTCTGAGGTTTGCTGGTTGTAGTGGAATTGTGAGGCTCCAGGTGAGCTTAGCTGCCATCTGTGAGGCATGGGCCGCAGTGTTAAGGAAGTATGGAGCTGAGGAATGGATGTCACTCCTAGACATCAGGGGCCTAAATGGGCAGCCTCCCATCTGGGAAACATCTCAATTGGTTTTCCATCAAGGCATGGCAAACAAAAGAGGGGCGGGCAGTTGGGCCAGAAACAGGTGGGCAGGCTGAGATCTTACCCACACCGGAAAGGCCCCCTGTTACTGTTACCACTCCTGCTGGTTTCATCCTGCTGCGCCTTAACACACACACACACACACACACACACACACACAGAGTCACATGTTACAAGTTTTGCTTTGAACAGTTTGAGGTGCTGTTTCACAGAAACTGCTGCATCTATCATCCTTGAAACCTGGCAGGACTCATGGCCTTAGCAGGGGCAACCATTCCTGAAATTTTCATCTGAATCAGGCAAGAAATTACAAAGTTATAGACATTTTAGTGATTCCCCATTATAGCCTATAGCCAAATCACCGAAATGGCGTCAAAAGTCCGAAACAGATTCAGGTGAATCAAAACAGAACAGTGATCCCAAACACCAAAACAAATCACTGTCCTCCAAAATGGCTGAATCCGAAACTGAAATGAAACAGCCATTTTGCACAGCCCTAAACAGTGCACTTGGTTCTATTCTGAATTGTGACTCCATTTTAGGTCATGTTTCCAGTTGGTAATCAACAGTATTACTAGGTTCACAAAAGTACAATTCACAGTCAGCCCAAAAGATCACTATCAGTCAGAAAACTAGCAGGTGGAGGTGAAGCCTAGGAACATTATAGGTTCATATGGGAGTCCTATGGACACCTCTGTAGAAGATTTGTTAAAAAAAAAAAAAAAAGCCAGACAACTGGAAAACTACAGATCATACCACTATTATCTTATTTCATTCAACAGAATTTTAATAATCCTTATATTATTTTATGTTATAAGAGATGAGTTACTGAGTAAAAGAAGTATTAAGGGTAACTTTACCCAAAATTAAGCTAGTTGATGGCGCATTAGCAATTCCAAGGGCTGGCTGCTTGGGAAGATAGCTTTAAAAAAAAATTTGGAATTCAAGTCAGGGGGATACAGGAAATAGAAAAATGGCTCTTTTTGTTTCTTGGGGAAGGGAGCCAGCTGGCCCATTTCTCAAACCATTCTCTCTAATGGGCCAAAGAACAATTGAGATATTGGCTCTGGAGTCAGCAACTTATTTCCTTTTCAGAGGCAGAAGAATAATACTGGATGTAGCATCCTGAAAGTAGGATGAAAAACAAGGCGACATAGAACAAAAAGGGAATGTTTAAGGGATGTAACTTTTTTTTTTTGCCTTTATGAAACAAAATGCCTCCAGAAAATAACAAGTTTGTTAGGAAAACTGAGATGTACAATAATTAAACTGGCTTGAAGGAAAACAGGATGTATATCAATTGAAAATAAATGTGTCTTAACTCCTAAATGAATTAATTTAACAGATGCTTTCACCTATTAAAACACAAGACACATCTCCAAAAGATTCACACAACATTCAAATTATATTACTAATTTATATGAGCAATAACATTAAATCTTTTAAGATTATACTTCATTTCTTTGCACAATTCTTCCTAGTACAACTTAACCCCAGGCAATAAGAAAATCAGCAGTCCAACTCTAAAAATTATCAGTGTTTTCTTGCCCAACCTTCTGTACTCAAAGCTGAATGTACTTCTATGTACTATGCTTAGCTGTGGCTGTTACTGGGCCTTGAAGTGCCCTAGTTCAGAAAGTAACAAGATATAGGCTATATTTTTTCTACTAATAAGATATAAATAAATAAGAGGAAGAATTCCAATACTGCAGGATGTAGTGTACTCTATCATGTGGTAACATTGTTAGCAGTAATTATTTAAATAAGTTATATATGAAAAACAATTAAAATATGATTAGAGACTTGGCCTTTGGGGTACAGTTATATAAATTTAGGGTGACAAATAGAGCAGCTTTCCAAAAAATATAAACACAAGCAAGAGTGTACCATATATGGAATAAGATTGACAACATGAACCACATTAGGCAAAAGTCCTTCTGAAATGCATAGGATTTCTGCTTGACTTTATAACAAAAAATAACTACCTAATGCATTCAGAAGAGCGCTTTTCCTTGACTACAAGCATAACTCTGCATGTCTTTGTTGTAGATGGCACAGCTACAGATGCCTATTTAAGGCTGCCCAACACTTCCCATCATGAAAATAAAACAATTTCCTTGTATTTCTGCCAAATCTTAACATTTGGGTTTAAATGTTCTATTCTGGGATCTGAATTCTTTAAAAGTTTCAGCTACTTCTGTAAATTATATGAAGCAAATGCTTTTTTGATCATGTGAATAAGTTGATCATAAGTGGGACGGATGCTCCCCTCTCTCCTAAATCAAGTATCCAAATTTTAAAAGGCCTTGTCTCACTAATATGACTTTTGCGACTCCTGTTAAAAGTGCCCCAATTGCCAGCTTTTAAAACAAATGTTTTCTTCACATCAGCCAAATTAGTCTTGTTAGATTTTGGCAGCTTCATTCTTCAGAAACTCCATCTATACAAAGCATGGTACATCTAGGGGCCAAACAGACATTTTCTTGACATCCCTGCTCCAAGCTATTCAATATTAAAAGTAAGGAAACTGCTTCTCCCATGTTCTCTATGTTACTCATGTGAGGTCATCAGGTAGCAAAGAGAAGGAAGAACTAGCCTGACTTAGAAAGCAAAGAGATAGTAAATTCTGGGGAGAGAGAGAGAGAGAGAGAGAGAGAGCGAGCACAGGATAGAGGGTAGAGGAGGAAGTAGTGGAGAGGCACAATAATGGGGAAGAAAAAGACAATGACCAGCCATGAAGAAAGAATGGGAAGAAAGGGAAAAGCAGGGGTCTTCAAGCGATAGAGTACACTTTCTCCTGGATCCTGAAACTGAACCCAGGGGAACTAAACCTCCACATTTCTCTCCTAAAAGCAAATGCTTGTAAAGCTCACTAGCAAAGTATGTGCAAGTACCTTGCTCTCCCATTAATTTCTAAGTTTAAAGGGGGAAATGGTTTGTGTTTGTGGATTTAGAAGTTCAAACTCTGACAGGGAACTTGGAGAGAGGCAGTGGATGAAGAAGAAACACGGGAATAGTGAATAGTCTGCTCTATCACTTGCCTACTTCCGAAGTATCCTAATCACAAAGATACTGATTATTCTGGGATGAACAGGTCTCACTCATTTTTATTTTAGTAAAAACCTTGCACTGGAAGAGATTTCTCAAAGGATACATTTTTATGATATCAGCATTTTTAATGAAAAACTCTTTCATCCAAAAAATCCTAAAAAATATTAGTAGTCAAGTTGTTTAACTACATGATCTAAAACTATTTTTATTCACAGGAGCCCCAATTCATCTAAAGCACAGCTTGGAACTTTGTTCCAGAACCTTTTTCTTCCTTTTTAGCATTCGTTTTTGCTTGAAATAAAAGTCCAACAGGAAAAAAAACCTGGGACCTATCCACTGAAAAAGTAAGGCAGCTTTAGTCATGATATCATGAAACACCTTGGCACCTTCCTATGAAAGGCACCTTCCCTCTCATACTCAGAGGGCACATCCAGACAACATGAATGTGACTCTCCCTGGGGATAAATAGCATCAGTTAGTTATGCCACTTCTACTTTTCCCCAAGGAATACCCCAGCACATGTTCTGGTGCATAGCAAATTGCCCTGAGTGTGTGTGCATATCTTGGGGGGGGGGGGAAGTGAGGGGCTGGAGGGGCTGCAGAAGAGGTGATCCAAGTGTGAGGATCCTAGCTGGTAACCAAACTATGGCTCTGGCTTGCCAGGCTCCAGTTTCACACAGAGCGCGCTACAGCCACATGCATCACCCCACTTTTTTTTCAACCATTTTTTAAGATACGAGGATTTCCTGGCACCTAATTCTCACACTGCATTGCAAACATGCAAATATACAATGCAGAGAACCTTTTCTTGTGTGCCACATGCATTTTGTGGCACCTCAAAAGTATTTGAGTCACTACAAAGTACACATGCATGCTCATCTGGATGCACCCAGAGGTAAGAGGAATCTAAACGTTTCTCGTACATTCACATGCACCTTTTAAATTTTTTAATTTTTTCTTCTCCCAAAACTTATCTTTGTCTTAAATTGAATAGCACTAAGCCTAGTGTTTATTCCAAAAAAAAAAAAGGAAAATAAGAGAGCTACAAATAAAAATTCTGAAAGCAGCAATTATTCCAAACTAGCTGCTTAGTCTCTGCAGAAGAAAAAGCATCATTTACTTGGTATTTTTCTTAAATATCCATAATGCCCAATATGGCCACACTCTCTGGGCATTCTGGTGGGTGGGTGGTAAGGGAGAGTGGGGACAGGGCTTCCACTAGCTCATTCATATTGTTTTGTGTTTCATGTGAGTTTTATACACTGAGCAGGTGACATGATGGATGGAGGAACAGCCTGAATGTGCAACTTTCTTACCACAGTTATAAATCATTTTCACAATTAAATTTGCTTTTCTTATAAAGTCTGCTGATATTTGCACTGCGTGCAAGCATGTGGAAGCATGTGCACTTGCAGCAACTCAAATAGAAGCGGTACAAATGTGAGCCAGGGCCTTCTGCCTCAGCACACGTGCTTCGATATGCACTTTGGTGTGGGACAAATTGTACCACTTGGGGCAAAATAACCCTGCCTGCCTCTTCCCAGATCTGCCTCCAGGGGGAGCTAGAGCCTGGGTTTAGCACCAGTGCTGGCCCCAGCAGTATAAAAAGCTGCCCTGGCAAGTGGCTCAGGAGCTTCTGGGGACCAGCTAATAGGTATCTGGGGACACTACCCCTTCTGTCAGCTGGACTGCTGAAGCAGCCCTGAGAGTTCACTGCACCCACTACCCACTGCAGCAGTCTGGCAGTGGGGGCTGCTGCCTGGCTGTGACCTGCTGCCACCTGCAACAGCATGTGGCTGCAAGGCTGCATGCCTGCCAGACCCAGATGGAAACTGCACAGCCAGTAGAGGCACCTGTTCCTCTGGGCCAGCTGCCAGTGGGCTGTGGCTGCACAGTTGCCTTTGTGCGGCGCTAATGCCATGTGTGCCCCTTTCCAGCTATCACCTGGAAGATGTTCCCATGAAGGGGTCTGCTTTGAACTGTCAAAGCACGTCCTCCTGCCCCAAGTGACCAGGAGGTCAGCCACCTCCACCTAGGTCCAGGTGCCAGCTCTGAGCAGGCTGTTCTGCCTGGGTTCTGTCACATGCCTCCCTAGCAGGAATTCTGGTGTTCCCTATTTAAAACCTGAAAAATCTCCAGGGGCTCCATGCTGGGTAAGTAGGGGGTGGGGGGAGTTGAAGGAGTGGGAGAGGGTGTAGGGGACCATGGGGAGGGGCAGCTCAGGAGGGGTGGGTCCACTGGCTGCCTTCCCACATGGCTCCAGCCTCTCCCCCCAGCTCACCTCCCTGCTCAGTTACAGCCCACCGCTCAGCCCACATCTGACTACAGCACCCCGCTCACCTCCCTGCTTGGCTGCCACCTCCTCACAGGCTGCCAACCCCCCACTCGGCCCTTGCCTGGCTGTGGCCCCCTGAATGCTCTCTGCCCAGCTGAGGCCCCCCCACATGCTCCCCGCCCAGCTGCAGCCACCTTGCTCACCCCTTGCCCAGCTGCAGCCTCCTTGCTTGGCCCCCTCTTGGCTCCAGCCCCACCACCCCACAGCTTACCAGCAACAGCAGTCACATTCTTGCCCTTGTGGCACAGGCTCCCTGCACAGCGGGAGCCAGCATGGCTGGGCCCCAGCCACAAGGTATTTACACAGCCTCTGCCACAGCATGCTGTTGTGGCCCAGCTCAGTGCGTTGTGGCATGGGACCATGTGCTTTCAGGCAGCTGTCACCCGGGGCTGTGTGCCACACCAGCCTGGGTCTTGTGTGTACAGAAGCAGCACAGCTGGACAGCACAGGGCTTATGCATACAGAACCCAGGCCTGTGTGGCCAGCAGTCCCTGCAAGCAGCGTGGTATCCTGGGTGATAGCTGGAGCTGCCCAAAAGCACAAGGCCCTACTCCACACCTTGCCACATCGAGCCAGACTGCAGCAGTGCACTGTGGCAGAGACCGTGTGGATACCTGGCAGCTAGGGCTGAGCTGCACAACCCCCTGCCATGCAGGGGGGCTGTGCCACAAGGCCAAGTGCGCAGCTGCTGTTGCTGGTAAGCTGTGGGGATGTTGGAGGCAGGCAGGGGGTGAGCAAGGAGGCTGCAGCCGGCAGCCAGAGCAAGGGGGCTGCAACCAAGCAGGGAGGTGAGCAGGGGGCTGAATCCAGCTGCGAGGTGAGCGGGCAGGGGGAGAGCCATGCAGCCAGAAGACCTACCCCTCCTGAGCTGCCCCCATCTGGTCCCCCTGTACCTTCAGTAGTCCCCCTAGGCTACCAGAGCATTTCTGTGGAAGACCAAGCCTCCGATTGCCTCAGGGCATGATCCAGGGTCATACCCTGCCCCGCTTTTTTCCACCTCAGTTTTTTTTTGTTACCCCTAATTTTGCCCCCCACATGAACATTTTCTCATTCTTGCAAGTCCCTCTTGCAGCACCTCAAAGGGTTCTGAGACACTGCAAGATGCACATGCACATTTGTATGGATGTGCCCCATGTGGGGACAGGAGTATATGAATATCACAGTACATTATCTACAGAAGCTGTCATGTGCCCCAGAACAGTGTTATAGCTAAGCAAGCTGTGCAGCTGCATGGGACAAAACACTGGTCAGCTCCCCTTCCCTTCCCCCTACTACATTATGGTTATGTCTTAGGGTGGTTGCTAGTTGAGTTTATTTGTTTATTCTACTTATAAGCCACTCTTCCCAACAAAGACTCTCCTATAATAAGAGAACAATAACTTGTAAAACAGGAGAGCAAAGAAGAGAACAAAACAACTTAAAAAGCAAGTCGACTTGGGTCATTTCCAGAATGGAACCTTTCCACAGTGCCCCACGAGGTAAATGTTTCATGTAATCCACGTGTTAAAAAAGATTTCACAAGAAAAATGAAAGTGCTTTGAAACTTTCTTTCTAAAATATTCCAGAAGTGAATTTCAATTGAAGACAAGTAGCCTAAAAATCTTAGTAAAAAGCTTTTGATACAATTTTGGAAGAGATTCCTATCTCTTATTCACACCAGTGAAATAGCTATACAATTTTCACAAAAGCAATGTAATGAGTCATGTTGTGAGATGTTTCAAAGGAAAATAGCAGAAAGGTCTGTGCTTCATGATGCAATCACCAATATCTTGATGATCCTTGCAGTGCATTAAGGATATAAATTGTGTCAAACTAACCTGATCTCGTTCTCCAACAGGATGCACTATATTCATGAAACCACTTATCTGGACTTCAGCAAGCCTTTTGACAAAGTCTCACATGACCATCTGATAAACAAACTGATAAAGTGTACGCTAGACAGAACTACACTAAGATGGATAAACAACTGGCTCAACTGCTGCAATGAGACACCCAGGGGCCACACCAGTGAAGGCCACACAACACACAGTCTGCAGCAGGGGAGCCCAGCCCTGGATTTCTGGACTGTGCACAACACAGGCTCTCCCTTCCCACTGTTCTCTGAAGCCTCCCTACTGCTGCACTATGTGCCCTCCTCCACAGCTGCACTACCCATCCACCCTGCCCCATTGCTGCACTGTGCACCCCCATCCACCAGCTGAATGTGATTCCCTTTTCCCTGCTGCAACATGCACCCTCCTGGGCACTCTGACCACTGCACTGTAAGCTCTCAACACCACTGTCCAGCTGGGACACAATCCTCCCTCTAGTGCAGTCTCAATCCAAATGCAAGGCCTATGTGCCAGAGAGCTATGCTCTAGTGCTCCCTGACTTCTGGTTTGAGCCACTGCAGGTATGTGGCTGCATTTCCTGAATCAAATATGAATGTCTGCTCATTTGATTAATTGATTGAATCTTTGCAGCTTTGACTAATCTGCAAAGACTGAATTGATTCAGCCTCGGGCTTTTTGACCATCTGTACTTAGCCAGGAAGAATAATAAAAAAACCCCAAAATATAAAATAGGTGACAATTTGCTGGATAGCAGTTCAGCAGAGAGGGATCTAGGGCTGCATCCATGTGGGACATTTTGTTTCCTTGGGGACTTGAAGTAGCAGCACACCTTGTGTCGCTGCTATGCATCCCTGGAAAACGTCCATGCCCCATGCCCTCTGGTGTGATGCAGATTACCCCAGGTGGGGTAGAAGAGGCTGGGGCCAGCACTGGGCTGACCCCAGCAGCCTTACCTGGGGTTCTGGTGGCCTCTTGGGGATGCAGCAGTGATAATCCTGCTGCTCAGAGCCTGCCTACCAGACGGAGCATAGCTCCAGCCAATCTGGCTGCAGTTTTGGATGGTGCATGCTACCACTGCGTGTGTCACTCTGCTTTTTGTGTTTGTGTGTGGGGTTTGACCCTGGGCTCTTTCCTACTTTGCAGCATGGAAAAAAACTAAATGTATGGTATGTGGCACCGCAGACACATCTGCAGTGCCACATAATGCATGACCATGCTCATCTGGACATGGTCTAGAAGTTTTGGTAAATCACAGCCTCAGTACAAGCCTGGAGTGTGATGTAGTTACATAAAAGGTGAATGCAGGTTTGGGCTGCATCAACAGGAGTATTAGGTGCAAGACAAGTGGGGGTGGGAGGTAGGATAGTGCCCCTTTACTTGGCACTTGTTAGGTATTATATAGAGTACTGTGTGCAGTTTTGGTCTACACATTTCAAAAAGCATATGGAGAAGGTAGAGGGATTTGGAAGGCAAGCTATATGAGAACAGACTAAAGGAAATAGGCTTTCAGGAATGGTGCTGAACAGGGGACGTGGTATCAGTCTTTAAATATCAGGAGGACTGGCCATAAAAACAGGAAGCACACCTTTTGTCTCTTGCTGCAGAGAGCAGGACGTAGACCAGTGGCTTGAAGTTTCAGCTAAGCAGGTTTAGACTGGGTATCAGGAAGAAACTTCTTCACTTTGCCTATGCTCTATTATGAGTATTTCTCATGCTTCTGAGCTTTGTTGATTGTCATGTGGGGCTGAGGGGCATCATTTTCTCCTCCTGTTGCTGTACTGGTCAGGGTTTTTTGTCTTGTTTTTTTTGTTTCTGCTTCCTCAGAAACACTGGGGGTTAGCTGCAGCCACAGCTGGGGATTTTGACTGGGCTGCCAACGTTCCTGGTGGGAACAAAACCTAGAGGTTCATGGCTAGAGGGTCTTGCTGCTCTGCTTAGGGCTAAACTGATGACAACATTTGGGGTTAGAAAGGAATTTTATCCCATGTTCAAATTGGTGAGGACTATGGAGATATTTCCCCTCTGTAGAGTGGGGTATGGCCCTCTTTCTTGGATCTCTAATATACATGTTGCATATTTTAACAATGCTTATAGCAACAGCAGGACACTGGCCACTGGCCTCCCTCACTTACTCTACGGGCAGCAGGTTAGGGTGCTGCTTGTGGTTGTGTGGCAGGATTGCCTGTATAGTTGCAGTAATAGTTTAGACAAGCTTCGCTATAGGATAGTTTGGATAGGGATGGTCCTGCTTCAGGCAGGGGGTCAAATTAGATGACCTCCAGAGGTCGTGCGCACGAGTGCGTGCGTGCGTGTTACAACTGTAACTACCACCCCCACTCTCCCTAAGACAAAACGCAAAGTGTTTGTCATGGAAGACTCCATCGCCTTAGTCTGCTGCCTCCTGAGAGCCTGAATCCAAGACATTGCAGAGAAGATCCCTGAGCTCCTCCGGCCCACTGACCACTACCCAATGCTCCTTATCCATGAGGGCACAAATGACATGACTCAGAGAAGATCCACCTGGGTCATGAAGCACTACAGGGATTTGGGAGTGTGACTTAAGAGGTTGGGGGCACAGGTGGTATTTTCCTTGATCCTCCCACTTCCAGGCTATGGGCTGAGGAGGGAGAGGAAAATCGAGGTCATGAGCCAAAGACAGCAGCGCTGGTGTCATCGGGAAGGCTTTGGCTCCCATAACCACAGTCTGCTCTTTGGTGAGAGAAGAAATGAGTTCCTGAGAAGGGATGACCTCCACCTCTCTCTGCTGGGGAGGAGGCTTTTCTCAGCCAGACTGGCAGGTCTGCTCTCCCGGGCTTTAAACTAAGGGGGACGGGGGGAGTACAGCCACTACTGGCCCACTAAACAACCCTTGCAAAGCCAGCAGGACAAGGCACTTAAGGGAGCCCCAGCCCTGGAATGATCTGTAGGCAGGGGCCCCCAAAAGGGACACCTGCATGACTGTACACAAATGCCAGGAGCTTGGGAAATAAAACAGGAGGAACTTGTCCTCCTGCTTAACACAAATAATTACATTGTCATAGGGATAATGGAGACCTGGCGGGACTCCACCCATGGCTGGACCACATGTATGCACAGCTACACCCTGTAAAGGAAAGATCAAGTGGACAAAAGGGGTGGGGATGCAGCTCTCTGTCAAGGAAAGCTACGCACCCCTGCATACCAACATTGGTGCCCAAGGTGGATGACCGGACACCCTCTGGGTTAAAATCTGTGGGGAATATGGCACAGGGGACACAATGGTCAGAGTCTACTACAAACCTCCTACCCAGGATCAAGAGCTTGACCGGTAGTTTGCCAGGGAATTGGTTGAGGCTGCACATTCCCAGTGCATGGTTGTCATGGGAGACTTCAACTATGCAGACAACTCATGGGAAGAAGGCTTGCCTAATCTGAGCAGTCGCAAAGCTCTCTCTCTCATATATGGGTGAACTCTATGTGATGCAAGAAGCCTACAGGCCGATGAGAGGTAAAGTGCTGCTTGACCTGGTACTGGCAATGAGGGATGACCTAAGCAGTGACCTAACGATTGAAGGGAAGCTGGGTGATGGTGACCACGAGCTGATCACCTTCACCATCCACCGTAAAGCTGACAAGTCAGTCAGCAATACAGAATTTCTCAACTTCAGGAAAGCTGACTTGGGACAAGCTAGAAGGCTCATCAGTGAGGCCCTAAAGGACCACAACCCAAAGCAGAGGGGAGTTCAGGACAAGTGGTTGCTCCTCAAAGGAGTGATCCTGGATGCACAAGCAAAGTCTATTCCATCTCTGAAGAAAGGAAGCAAGAGGTCACAGCAGCCCCCTTGGCTCTCCAGGGTACTAGAAGGCCTCCTGCATCTAAAAAGAAAGACCTACAAAGGATGGAGGACTGGATCTTCCTCCAAGGAAGAATACTCTTCACTAGTCTGGACCTGCAGGGAGAACCAGGAAAGCAAAGGCTGTGATGGAACTCCAACTAGCTACAAGTATTAAGGACAATAAAAAGTCCTTTTTTAAATATGTGGGGAGCCAGAGGAAAAGGAAGGGCAACATTGAACCCCTGCTAAACCAGATGGGACAACTGACAACCGATGCCCAGGAAAAAACCAACTTGCTAAATGGGTACTTTGCGTCTGTTTTTCACCAGGCCCATAGGATTCCCCTGCCCATTACAGGACAGGGAGGCCCAGGTGAGGAAGATTCCTTACCCTCCACCAATGCTGACCTCATGAAAGAACACCTTGAGAGGCTGGACACCTTCAAGTCAGCCATCCCTGACAGTTTACACCCCAGGGTACTCAAGGAGCTGGTGAGCATCACAGTTCAGCCCCTGGCATGGATTTTTGAGAAATCCTGGTGCTCTGGTGAAGTGCCCAAAGATTGGAGGAAGGCCAATGTGGTGCCTATCTTCAATAAGGGGGGAAAAGTAGATCTGGCAAACTACAGGCCATTTGCCTGACCTCTATCCCAGGAAAAGTCTTAGAAAAGATGATGATCAAAGAGGCCATTCTTAACAGACTGCTGATGGTAACATCCTGAGGGATAGCCAGCATGGGATTTTTGCAGGTAGGTCTTGCTTGATCAATCTTATTTCCTTTTATGACAAGGTGACTTATCACCTGGACAAGGGAGAAGAGATTGATGTCACATATCTTGCCTTTAAAAAACCCTTTGATCTGGTATCCCATTATCACCTCTTGGCAAAACTGGCTAACTGCGGCCTCACCATGATCTGCTGGCTGGAGAATTGGCTCCTTGGTAGGACCCAGAGGGTGGTGGTTCACAGAAGTCAACTGTCGTGGTGTGCTGTGACCAGTGGGGTCCCTCAAGACTCTGTCCTTGGGCCTATACTATTCAACATCTTCATTAATGATGTGGACATTGGTATCAGAAGTAGACTGGCCAAGTTCACTGACAACACCAAACTCTGGGGTAATGTATCCACACCTGAGGACAGGAGGGCAATCCAGACTGACCTTGACAGGCTCAGGAAATAGGTGGATAAGAACATGATGGTGTTTAATACGGAAAAATGCAAGGTTCTCCACCTTAGGAGGAAAAGCCTGCACCATGCTTATAGGCTTGGCAGTGCTATGCTGGCTAACACCACAGATGAAAGGGACTTGGGGGCCATGGTCGACCACAAGATGAACATGAGCCTTCAGTGTGATGCTGCGACTAGTGAAGCAAGCAAAACACTGGCTTGAATCCATAGATGCTGCTCAAGCAGATCCCGGGACGTCATTCTCCCACTGTACTCGGCCTTGGTGAGGCCGCAGCTGGAGTACTGTGGCCAGTTTTGGACTCCACAATTCAAAAAGGCTGTGGAGAAGCTTGAGAGGGTGCAGAGGAGAGCCACATGCATGATCAGAGGTCAGGAAAAGAGACCTTATGATGAGAGACTGGGAGCAATGGGACTATTCAGCCTGGGGTGATCTGGTGGCCACCTATAAGTTTATCGGGGTGCTCATCAGAATCTGGGGGAATGACTGTTCACCAGAGTGCCCCAAGGGACGACAAGATCGAATGGTCACAAACGCCACCCTGACTGGTTCAGGCTGGACATAAGAAAGAACTTCTTCACTGTCCAAGCCCCCAAGGGTTGCAACAGACTGCCACCTGAGGTGGTTCAAGCATCCACTTTGAACTACAATCAGACCTAGACAGGTTACAAGGGTGGGCAGACAAGAATAGGATGGGCTTCAACACAGACAAGTGCAAGGTGATGTACATCAGGAGGAACAACTGCACCATACCTACAGGTTGGGGAACTCCCCTCTTATCGGCACGGAGGCAGAAAGGGATCTGGGGGTCATCATTGACTCCAAGATGAACATGGGCCAGCAGTGTGGGGAGGCAGTCAGGAAGGCCAACCGCACCTTGGCATGCATCCACAGATGCATCTCGAGCAGGTCCAAGGAGGTGATCCTCCCCCTCTCTGCGGCACTGGTCAGGCTGCAGCTGTAGTATTGCGTCCAGTTCTGGGCGCCACACTTCAAGAGGGATGTCGACAGCATCGAGAGGGTCCAGAGAAGGGCCACTCGTATGATCAGGGGACAACAGGGCAGGCCCTATGGGGACAGGCTGCGCGACCTGATCAGCCTCCAAAAGAGAAGGCTGAGGGGGAGATCTTGTGGCCTGTTATAAACTAGTCAGGGGGGATCAGCAGGCATTGGGGAAGTCACTGTTTCCCCAAACACCACCAGGAGTGACCAGGAATAACTGTCACAAGCTGGCAGAGGGTAGGTTTAGGTTAGATATCAGGAGGCGCTACTTCACAGTCAGGGCGGCTAGGGTCTGGAACCAGCTTCCAAGAGAAGTGCTGCTGGGTCCTACCCTGGGGGTTTTTAAGAGGAGGTTAGATGAACATCTTGCTGGGGTCATTTGACCCCAGTACTCTTTCCTGCCATGGCAGGGGGTCGGACTAGATGATCTGCTCAGGTCCCTTCCATCCCTAGAAACTATGAAACTATGAACACCTTCAAAACACATTTGGATGCTTATCTTGCTGGGATCCTATGATCCCTGCTGAATTCCTGCGCCTGGGGTAGGGGGCTGGACTCAGTGATCCTCCGGCGTCCCTTCTAACCCAAATGTCTATGAAATCGAAATGTATGACCCCCAGTTGTTTAGTGATTCTCAAATCATGGCCCACAGCATCCTGGGGTGTCTTGAGTTCCTTTCAGGGGTGCCTCTGCATACCACATTGTGTTAGCACTGTTTTATGTATGACCATGATTTATAAGATAAACTCAGAGGTGTCAAACAGGAATCAACGGTGTCAAAAGCATGCTGACCTAGTATGGTCTTTCTGAATTCTTTGCAGCAGAATTGCTTTATTATCATTCTGTGGTCAAAAAAGAGTTTAAAAAAAAAGCTATCATTTTCCAAGGGGTGCCTTGAAACTAGTATGTGGTGCCTTAAGTCTAACAAGTGTGATAACCACTGACTTAGAAGTTAAGCATCCCTGATAAGTAATTGATTTCCTTCAAGCCTTTCCTATTTGAAAAGAGATTACTTTCTATTTTATTTGCACCTGGCAGGCAGTTGCTTTTTATGCTCTCATTCCATATATCTTGTAAGTGTGTGGGGGGTGGTTCCCCATATACTCTGGACTACATTTAGTCTTTTCCTCAGATGCCTAAATTTAGGGACATTTAAATGTAGGTCACATTAGTCATTTTACAAAACTGTTTAAATAGTACAGGATTTTGCCAACTTATTCCAAGTTCAGGAACCATTTTTTACAGCCATTAAAAAAATTTGATTGGTCTGGGTTTGTTTTCCAAGGACCGAATAAGTTTTCAAAACAAAATGAAGTTGATTTTTTTGCTAGAGTAGCTTGTGTTTTACATCATAAATAAAACACACTTTGCTAAATCTAAGGTGGTAAAAATAAATACCTTAAATACAGAAGTAACTACTAATTTCTGCTTCATGAAAATTTTATTCTTCCATCTTTTTTTCAAGGATTCCTCAAAGTCTATTTGTTTTTCATTGGGCTTGTTCACTGTTCTTTTGTGGGGTTGTTTTGTGTTTTTTCTTTAAATTGGAAAAAATATTCATATCAGTGCCTGACTTACAAAAAGCAAGGTCTGAAATCCAATAAATCCAGAACACCTTTGTAAGTAACATTCAAAAAATGATGGCATTAAAACTGATTTTAATGCAAGTAAAAACTAAGAAAAAAAATAGATATGAAAAAACCATACACCTTAGCATTTCTAGAGACTCTACTGTTACCACATAAAAGAAGTTTCAAGCCACTGAAAACAGGAGTTTAGAAATAAATGATGCTTATACCAATAATAATATATTTTTTTAAAAACTGCTTAGTGTTAACAAAATTTTATCCTAAATAACAAAATGCATAGCAGTAAACATGCTACAAGGCTGTTTCAGAAAGTAACATAACAACAATTTCAAAATCAAGCCATAGTTGTAAATGATGGGAGCATTCAACAATGCTGCCATCAGGTTCCCCACTAATTGCAAACAAAATGGTTCGATTTTGAAATTGCCATTAATTTCTGAGACACCCATGTATAACACTGGTTAATTTAGAATCTTCTCATTTTTTTTTCCCTTCTCATTTGTGTCAGTAAGACTTTAAACCCAATACAGTGAAGAGCCGGATTAAAAATGTACATCTCATTATGTTCATTTAGTTTAAAACAATTGTTTAAATACTTTCTTTTCCCCCCAAATACTAATCATGACTATCATTATGATGAGTACCAGTTAAAAATAAAATTGTGAATGGGAATATGGAAGCTCCCTTTTGCCCCTGCCCCTGCAAAAAAAGTATGTGTTGGTTACTTTCGTTTTGACTGACTCAAAGCCAGGAGTTCTTCAAGGCATTGGCTAATTTCTTACCAACATTAACTACTTAATCAAACAACTTACCAGTCATGAAAAAAGAAACAGAGGATATGAAGACCGAGCCTCTGCTGTTGAAGAAGCCATTGCATACAGCTGAAAAATCACCAATGAAGAGTTGAAAATAAGATGCTGGAAAAGCAGCTCAATAAGCTTGAAAATAGTTGATGAAGAAATAAATGGTAATCATCAGGATCCCAGAATCTTCTTTGAATCCTGAGTTTCACAACTGGTAGACCTCAAAGTAAAAATAAATAAATACATAAATAAAAAGTGGACACAATATCTATACAACTTAAATATCTCAGTTTTAAAAAGTATCCAACATTGACCAGTTATGTGTATACTGAGGACCGCTATAATCAAAATTAAAATATAAGCTATTCCCTCATAGTTATATTCTAGCATCTGAGACGCCACAGAATTTTACTACTGTTTAAGTAGAGAAATCAGTGATTTTCCATATACCAATATGTGTAGTCACTTATATCTATTACCATTAGGGATGTAAAAAGTTAACAAATTAATTTAACCAGTAAGCCCAGTGATAACCGGCTAGCTTACTGGTTATTGTTTAGCAGTGCAGTGTGGCAGGGAAGTGGGGGAAGGTAATCTACCCAGTGCCCAACAGGAACTGGAAGGCAGCAGGTCAAGCAGGAAGGAGGAGGGGAGGGGGAAGGGGTAGTAGTACTTATAGCCTATGAGGTTAAAAAGGAAAACAGAAGTGGCCTAATGACTATTCAGTTAAGCAATTAGCTGCTCCTTCACAAGTGCTACCTTCCTCTCTCCCTTCACAGGTCTTCACCGGGGCCATGCTGTCTGGTTAGCTATGCCACTGCCTCCACCTACACCATCAAAAGGCCCCAGAAGTGGCTCCTAGCAGCAGCTGTGTCCGAGTTTCTGTGATACTGGTTAATCGTCCAATACAATTAGAAGATAGAGGGATAATTTTTCAATGACATTTACATCCCTAATTTCCATTCTAGATCCACAGAAATAAATTACTCAAACTATTTCCATAATAAATTTTGTTTCTCCAAAACTTTTTTTTTTTGGCAGAGGTGACTTAAATGTCCAACTAATCCTATCTTCAATAATTTGTGATTCTGTTTACATTTTTACATCCAGCCAAAATGAAGATTTTCCTGCTCAATGACATGAAAACATTTGATTCTCCAAAAGATAAAGTCTTCCTTTATGAATCTGAGCATGGCTCACTGAAGTCAAATACCTGAAGACTACCCAGTCATAACACAAGTTTATTTGTATTATTACATATAAAAAGTTTTCAGTGGATAATAATTCTATTTGCCTGATTTACTAATAGTTTATTTACTTCTAATTTTCTTTCCAAATCTAATTTGCACTCAAAAGTTTTTCTTCTACAAGGTTATATTTCCTCCTACTTCCAAACATTCCCTCTTCCTAGTTTCTGGACAGGTTTGGAGAGAGAGTTTTCCTGGCTTTCAAACCCATTTTGGATAACTGAAATATACACTGATGTGATTCATCAACCTTAATTCTATTTTACCAAGTCTGACTGGATTATTAGGTAATGCTAATACAGGGGACAGGAATGGTGCTTCACTTTACATATACAACTAGAAGATTTCCAGTTTATTTCTAGTTTATGACAGCAATTATTCATGAGATTCGAGCACTGCTAATGCAATTCACAATTATGTTGCAAATATTTAAATAGGATCAGATTTCAAAATGCAGATTGAAAAAACATATGTATTTCCCCTTCTCCCGTACTTCTTGACTGACCACATTTTAATAAATGGAGAACAACATTTTACAAAAATGGATCAGATTCCTGACAAGTTCAGCTCCCAAACAGGGATGAAAATAAGGGGTAACATTTTCAGGAAAACCCAGCATGTTGGGTGCCTTAGGACTGTCTAAAATCCACCCAAGGGTGTCAGATTAACAACCCTCGATCTTTAAATTTTTTGAAAACCTGACTTTACATGCACAAGTTTTTTTGGTTGTTTTTTTTTTAAGTACATGGTTTTATACTTTCAGTTTCAAACAGATGTAGTGTTATACCTCAGAGATTATAGTATTTCAGTGTGGGGTGAAATGTTTTCTGTGTGCAAGCATGATTATCAAATTATAATGTAATACCTAATTATTATTTTCAGAACTATGAATGTGCATAAAGCAAGTAAATTCAAAGTTGTGCAACTGCACAGTTTGTAGGACGAGGCAATTATCTTATGATCTTATCCTTATACCCATAAAACCCCCCATTGATTGGCAGGGTCTGACTTGCAAAAGCAGGGACCAAAAAAATAAAACCAGCCTAATAAAAAAACCCAACCCACGCACACCTCTATGGGTTCTAAGAGAAAGTGGCAAATGAAGGGACATGGGAGTAAGACTAAAGAGTGGAAGGTTACAATAGTGAAAACAGACCATAATCTGTATTTTAGGCAGAGGTATAATATAGCAGGGCAGCTGTGGTGCATGGGACTATTGTGGGTGTCAGTAGCAAGTCACTACTACAGCCATGTCTATTTTTAGTGTCCTCTGCCTACAAAGGCTACAGGTTTTACATATATATAGCAACTGTTCTTTCAATTCTGCAAAATCAAGTTGAGCTCTTAGAACTCACATAAGTTGTCAGAACAAAGGGTGGAGTGGGAGAGTACAGCTGGGAAAAAGCATCTACATGATAACATGATATCACGTAACTTCCCCATTCAATGAAAGCTTTGGATTTATCAGTTCTCCTCTCTCTAACCTGCATCTACCTCAAATAAGGCACACCACTTAAAATCAATGCCTCGGTCCTTGTAGAGCATTTGCAGGGGGGTTCTGTCAAATCACTGACTAGTTTAGGGGAATGTGAGTTAATGATGTTGTACATAATCACTTAGTAAAATATGACAGCAAGTCATTGGTTGCAAAATTTTCTTGCTCATTTTGTAAACAAGGACAAGGAGGCAGGACAAGGCTGAATAAATACAGGAAATGGATGTGTATATTTATTTTTTTGAAATGCTGGCTCTGAGGAGAACACAGAAAAACCAAAAGGAAAAGAGACTAGGACAGCAGTGGTTGTGTGTGGCTGATATTACATTTGAAGAAAGAATTAATAGTAGGCTGTGGAAGCACAAAGAGAAAATTAAGAGGATGAGATACTGATCCAAAACTGCAACAAAAGCCTCCTTAAGAGTGACTGATTCTCAGGGGCATAGTTTCAGACAGGGAGCCTGTTTCTGGCAGGCACAAACTATGGTGATAAACGGATGTCATCTTTGGAGTGCTATCAGCTGTGCTGGGATGTTTTGGCATGACTGATCTGCTCTAGCAGTGTCTACAGATGTTGCCCAGGACCACGGTCCCAAAGGATAGAGCCGCAGGAGCAGCAGGGGCTCAATCCTGCAGGACAATAGCCCTGGGTGCCATTCCCCAACCTGACACAGAGGTTTTCCCACTTGTAAATGCACTCTCCAAACCAGGACATGGCAGCCTTATATTAACACGATGGGGATCTGCTGTAGGAGAGATCCCTGTGTGATACTCCATACCTGCAGACTGTCGCAAACCAGAGCACAGCAGCATGAAATGCAAACAGCAGAAATCCCACTACAGAATCAGGCCCTTCACACCTGTAGACACATGCTCCAACAACTCCCCTGCAGGTACAGAGCAGAAGCCCAGTTCCCCACTCTGCACAGGCAGACAGAGGCTCTAGCTAAGGGCCAGGCACCTGGGGCTGCTGTCATCCAGTTCAGGGCCACTGAAGGCCTGGAAGCACCTAGGTAGTGTGGCTAGAAAATGTAGGCAGACCTTATAGATTCATAGATGTTAGGGTGATTTCATAGATTTCATAGACATTAGGGCTGGAAGGGACCTCAGGAGATCATCAAGTCCAGGCCCCCGCCCAAAGGGCAGGAACTCAGCTGGGGTCATGGGATCCCAGCAAGATAAGCATCCAATTTACTCTTGAAGGTATTCAATGTAGTTGCTTGAACCACCTCCGCTGGCAGACTGTTCCAGACCTTGGGGGCTCGGACAGTAAAGAAATTCTTCCTTATGTCCAGCCTGAAACGGTCTTGCAGGAGTTTGTGACTGTTTGACCTCGTCATCCCTTGGGGCGCTCTGGTGAACAGACGTTCCCCCAGATCCTGATGGTCACCCCTGATAAACTTATAGGTGGCCATCAGATCACCCCTGAGCCTATGCTTTTCCACGCTAAAGAGTCCCATGGCTCTCAGCCTGTCATCGTAAGATCTGTTTTCCTGACCTCTGATCATGCGCGTGGCTCTCCTCTGGACTCTCTCAAGCTTCTCCACATCCTTTTTGAATTGTGGAGCCCAAAACTGGATGCAGTACTCCAGCTGCAGCCTCACCAAGGCCGAGTACAAGGGGAGAATGACGTCCCGGGATTTGCTCGAGAAGCATCTATGGATGAACGCCAGCATTTTGGTCGCTTTACTAGCCGCAGCATCGCATTGCAGGCTCATGTTCATCTTGTGGTCAATGATGACCCCCAAGTCTTTTTCTTCTGTAGTGCTAACCAACGTAGCACTGCCGAGCCTATAATGATGCTGCAGGTTTTTCCTCCCAAGGTGGAGAACCTTGCATTTTTCGGTGTTAAACACCATGAGGTTCTCGTCTGCCCATTTGCTGAGCTTGTCCAGGTCAGCCTGGATCACCCGCCTATCTTCTGGCGTGGATGCTTTGCCCCAAAGTTTGGTGTCATCGGCGAACTTGGCCAGTCCACTCCTGACTCCAATGTCCACATCATTAATGAAGATGTTGAACAGTATGGGTCCCAGGACAGAGCCTTGAGGGACCCCACTGGTTACAGGGCACCATGATGAGTGACTGCCATCAATCACAACCCTCTGGGTCCGACCACAAAGCCAATTTCCCAGCCAGCGGATCGTGGTGGAGCCAAGGCCACAACTGGGCAGTTTGGCCAAGAGGTGATCATGGGATACCAGATCAAAAGCTTTTTTGAAGTCAAGATATATGACATCAATCTCTTCTCCCTTGTCCAGGTGATAGGTCACCTGGTCATACAAGGAAATGAGATTGGTCAAACAAGACCTACCCGCAACAAACCCGTGCTGGCTGTCCCTTAGAATGTTATCCTGGGCCAGTCCCTCAAGGATGGCCTCCTTAATAAACTTTTCTAAGATCTTCCCCAGGATAGAAGTCAGGCTAATGGGCCTGTAGTTAGCCGGATCCACTCTCCTCCCTTTCTTGAAGATCAGCACCACATTGGCCTTCTTCCAGTCTTCGGGCACTACACCAGAGCGCCAGGAGTTTTCAAAGATCCATGCCAGGGGCTGGGCTATGACACTTGCCAGCTCCTTGAGTACCCTGGGGTGCAGGTTGTCAGGGCCAGCTGACTTGAAGGTATCCAGCTTCTCAAGGTGTTCCTTCACGAGGTCAGCATTGATGGAGGGTAGGGGATTCCCCTCACTCAGATTTCCCTGTCCCATAGCAGGCATGGGCATCCCGTGTGACTGATGAAAGACTGACACAAAGTACCTATTTAATAGGTTGGCTTTTTCCTGGGTGTCAGTTGTCAGTTGTCCCATCTGGTTTAGCAGGGGTCCAACATTGCCCTTGCTTTTCCTCTGGCTCCCCGCATACCTGAAAAAGAACTTTTTGTTGTCCTTGATGCCTGAAGCTAGTTGGAGTTCAGTGGCAGCCTTGGCTTTCCTGGTTTGGTCCCTGCAGGACCAGACCAGTGCGGAGTAATCCTCCTTGGAGGTGAATCCCGTCCTCCATCCTTTGTAGGCTTTCCTTTTTAGCCACAGTAGGTCCGCTAGGTCTCTGGAGAGCCAGGGGGGCTGCTGTGCCTTCTTGCTGCCTTTCCTCCGTGTTGGAATAGATTTAGCTTGTGCACTGAGGATCGCTTCTTTGAGAAGCAACCACTCTTCTTGAACTCCCATCTCCCTGGGGTCATGGTCCCTGAGGGCTTGACCGACTAGCCTCTTGAGCTTGTCAAAGTCGGCTTTTCTGAAGTCAAGGACTTCTGTGTTGCTGACTGACTTGCCAGCTTTACGGCGGATGGTGAAGGTGATCAGCTCGTGGTCGCTGTCACCCAACTTCCCATCAATCACTAGGTTGCCGATTAGGTCATCCCCCGTAGCCAGTACCAGGTCAAGCAGCGCTTTGCCTCTCATTGGCCATAGACTTCTTGGGTCAGGTAGAGGTCATCCACGCACGAGAGAAAGCTTTGCGCCGGCTCAGATTTAGCTCAGTGATCTTCCCACAAGATGTCCGGGTAATTGAAGTCACCCATGACAACCAAGGTCCTGGAGCAAGCGGCCTCAGTCAGTTCCCGGGCGAACTCCTGGGAAGGGACCTCAATAGATCATCGAGTCCGACCCCCTGCATAGACAGGAAAGTGCCGGGTTCAGATGACCCCAGCCGATGCCCATCCAACCTCCTCTTGAAGACCCCTAGGGTAGGGGAGAGCACCACCTCCCATGGGAGCCCATTCCCAACCTTGTCCACCCTAACTGTGAAGAAGTTCCTTCTAATGTCCAGTCTAAATCTGCTCTCTGTTAGCTTATGGCCATTATTTCTTGTGACCCTCAGGGTCACCTTGGTGAATAGAGCCTCACCAATTCCCTTCTGTGCCCCCATGATGAATTTATAAGCAGCCACAAAGTTGCCTCTCAACCTTCTCTTGCAGAGGCTGAAGAGGTCCAGGTGCCTTAGTCTCTCCTTGTAGGGCTTGGCCTGCAAGCCCTTAACCATATGAGTAGCCCTCCTCTGGACCCTCTCCAGGTTATCCACATCCCTCTTGAAGTGTGGCACCCAAAACTGCATGCAGTATTCCAACCACGGTCTAACCAGTGCCCAATAGAGGGGAAGTATCACTTCCTTGGCTCTGTTTGTCATGCATCTGCTGATGCATGATAAAGTACCATTAGCTTTTCTGATGACTTTGTCACACTGATGACTCATGTTCATCTTGGAGTCCACTATGACTCCAAGATCCCTTTCCGCTTCCGTGCTACCGGGCACGTCATTTCCTAGGCAGTAGGCGTGCTGGACATTTTTCCTCCTTAGGTGCAGCACTTCGCATTTCTCCTCGTTAAATTGCATTCTATTGTTTTCTGTCCATTTGTCCAGGTCTGCCTGTAGTTGTTCCCTGACCTCCGGTATGTCCATTTCTCCCCACAGTATTGTATCATCTGCAAACTTGGATGGAGTACACTTCACTCCCTCGTCCAAGTCATTGATGAAGACATTGAAGAGTATCGGTCCAAGGACCAAGGCCTGCGGGACCCCACTAACCACTTCCTTCCAGGTTGATACCGACCTATCCACTACCACTCTCTGGGTACAGCCCTCTAGCCAATTTGCCACTGGACTGTGTAATCATCCAAGTCACAGTCTCTTAACTTGTTCACCAGTATGGGGTGGGATACCATATTGAAGGCCTTCCTGAAGTCTTAGTAAACAATATCAATCCCTACTCCTGTGTCAAGGTGTTTTGTAACCTGGTCATAAAAAGCGACTAGATTTAGTCAGGCATGATCTACCCGCTATGAACCCGTGCTGGTTTCCCCTCAGCATAATTTTTCCTGCTGGGTCTCATATATGAATCTTAACAATCTTTTCAGAGACTTTGCCAAGGATGGAGGTGAGACTGACTGGCCCATAGTTGCCTGGTTCCTCCTTCCTCCCCTTCTTGAAAATAGGGACCACACTGGCCCTTTTCCAGTCCTCCGGGACCTGTCCTATGCACTACGAGTGCTCAAATATTCTTGCCAGTGGCTGTGCAATGATATCAGCCAGTGCCTTCAGTACCCTTGGATGGAGCTCATCCAGGCTTGCTGACTTAAACACATCCAGTCCTTCCAAGTGACTCTGCAACATCTCAGGGTCAACGCTCGGTAGTCTGGCAGCTGTTGCCTCTCTACAATGTGAGACTTGTCTTGCTTCTCGTTTAGAAAGACTGAGGCAAAGAACTCATTGAGGAGTTCAGCCTTGTCCCCCCTGTCTTTCACCAATTGCTTTTGCCCATTCAGTAGTGGTCCTATACCACCCTGGACATTCCTTTTACTCCCTGTATATCTGAAAAACAACTTTTTGTTAACCTTAACTTGGGATGCCATCCTCAGCTCCATGGTAGCTTTGGCCTTTCTAACTGCCTCCCTACAGCTGCAAGCTGAGGCGGCATACTTCTCTTTAGTAATCTCTCCCTGTATCCACTGCTTATATGCCACCCTTTTTGCCCTTAGGCTGCTCTGGATTTCTCCAGTCAACCAAGAAAGCTTCTTGGCCCCTTTCCTCCTTTCCCCCAGCATCGGAATCGTCTCCCTCTTTGCCCGAAGGATCATTTCCTTAAGGCACAGCCACCTTTGCTGGGCTCCCATCTCACCAAATCTCCTACTCTGCAGTGCTTCATTGACTAAACCTTGTCTTCCTGTGCTCTTGAACCATATGCAAACAGGAGTCTACCATGTAAAGGCAGCACAAACTGTTGCTACAAATTGCCACAGCCACAACTTTGGGCATCTGTGATGTGACAAGGAGCCTATTCAGGTTTTGTGTTTCTCTACATTTTTTTTTATGGTGGCAAGAGGGTCATGTCTGTTTGCAATCTATATCTTCAATATTTGCACCTGTATGTTGTGCAACTGTTGGCAGATGAAATTAAACTGAGGCCACAACATGCAGATGCAGGTGTTTCAGATATGCTTCAGTCCTGCTAGAGAGATCCCCTATTTGAAACAGTGCCTCTGAAAATAAGTTTCTCTTAAGAAGGTTTTGTTGCTGTATTCTCCTGGCAGTTGAATAAGGTAGTACAAGGGTATTTGCACCCTCAATTTCAGAGGTTGTATTTCAACCGTATTGAAAATTTAGTACAAAAGGCACTTTACATTTAATACATGACTTTCAAAAATCAATACTTAATTTTGTCAATAGCCAACACTGAGAAAGTAAAATGAAAATAAGGATAGCCCTTCTTATTTTTAAATTGTTCAATAAAGTAGCAATAAGCAAAAAGTCCAACGATTCGGTTTCTCCCAAAATATCTCAGGAAAACTCTAATAAAACAGAGATGCATTTCCTTTATCATCTACATTCTTCCTTGTACACATCCTTTAACATTTTTAGCAACACTCCCTCATGGTTATGAAATAAGCAAGCTCTTGTGAAAAAGGTCTAATCCTACAAATGTTTATGTCTACACCTAAGCATATACTAGATACAGACATTACACAATGCACTTTAAGTGCACAGAAAGCATTTTACACCCATATGCACACCTTAAAAAAGGCAGAAGATCCTGCTCTAAGTTAACCCTGGATGGATGTGGAGTAATCCAAAGTGCTTTCTGTTAAAGTGCTTTATCGAACATCTGTGCCAGATCGAACTGAGGATTAATTTACAGTGTGATCACTGCCATACCAAGTGGTATTGTACAGGGCTGCTCTACTTTACTCTACCAAGCTGGCTCCATAGTAACAGCCTCTCATCCCAGCTCTGCATGTAGCCTCATGCAGGGCTGAGATGAGAGGAGGGGAGGGAAGAAAGGAGGGCTTCTGTCCCTATAGCTGCCCTGGCCCCATAATATGCAATAACCTGCCAGGCTGCCTTCAGGACAAGGAGTCTAGGGTCTGTCTTCCAACAGCTGCCCCATCCAGGCTGTGGTGCACTGCTGTTTGGTCAGGGGGTTATAGGGGAATGGCACCAGGGTCTGTGTCCCCGCAGCAGGTCCAGCCAGGCAGCGCCATGCCAGTGCCTGAGTGGGACCACTGTGGGGGAAGGGCTCTGAGGTTTGTGTCCCTGTGGCCTCCTGGTCAGGCCATGCTGAATTGCACAGCAGCTGCTCACTGCAGCTGTCAAGAGGCCCCAAAAGCCCAGCCAGCCAACCACACAGTGAGGAGGCTCTATTCCTATCCTTCTTCCAGCCACTGCTGACTTTTGCCAGCTGGCAGGGAGGCAGGGCTGGTGAAAGGGGCTGTTATGGCAGCCTCATAGGAGGCATCTGGGACCTCCTTCCTAATGGCTATTGAAGGCAGGCTGTGTGCCCTCTGCCCCACCACCACCACCAAACAGTGAATGTCTGTTCACTCAGCTCCTGCCCCAACTTATAGAGCTTTGAGTTAATTGTGGTAAATACATAACTTAGGTATAAACACACCTACTTAACAATATTACAGCAAGCTACAACGTGGCCCCACCGTTACCTAGAAAACCCAGGCCAAGTCCCCTGCTTCCACCAAGCTGTTGAAGAAGCATCTAAAGTATATGGAGGCCCACATGAACTAAATGTAAAAATGGTTCTCACTCCATCCATTAACACCCCAGTAACGAATATCTGGGCATTAGTATCCCGACTACAATCAGCAATGACCAGTAAGCCTACCCAAGTTCATGTCACAGCTTACCCAAAACAAACACCGTTACCAGAGAAGATTGGTCGCCAAAGCGCTTCCAGAGCAGCGCCTCCACAGAGGTTGCCAGAAGAAAGAGCCAGATTCGGATTCCTATTGAACAACACCAAACTTAACAAAGCCCAACTACGAACACTAGGGGACGAAGGGCAGAAGCTCCTCGCAGAACAACTAGGCTTCAAATACAACGAGCAGCCAAAAAACGAGTAGTCGCCATTGGCAGGACCGGCGGCATGATACATGAAACTGTTACAAATGATGATACTCGCCCTTACGCCACCCTCACTCTCATCGACCCAGTGAATCCTTTCAAGCAGGTACGTGTGTCATTCCTGCTCGACAAAGGGACCCAAGTCAGTGTAATTACTGCGGATGTTCCTCATCAGGTGATGAAGAAAGTAATCATGATACAAGGCCTGAATGCTGTAAAGCCCACACCTGTAATTAACTTTCTAGTAAAAGGCCATCGAAAGATGTTAGCTGGTGTTCTAGGGGGCATCAATCTCCTAGGCATTCCTGCAATCCATACATTAAAGCTTAAAGAACAAGTATTGCAAGCTCTCCCGCTCACCGTATCACCAGACAACCACCACCGTCCACCTTTATGCAATGAAACTGCTTGGCGATATCGACCTATCCCAACCAAAGTGTCATTACAAGCCTCTTCTCAAACCCTGCTATCCTGATTGGAACAGGAAGGCCGTATTGCACCTATTTCCGAAAGTATTTCTTTATCAGCCGGATGGGGCATAGCCAAGCCGGGACGTCCTGATGAAGCTCAACTTGTTGTTGACTATCGCATGGCGAACAAACATTATGCATCTCTTATTCAAACAAACATTTCAGACCTTCCTCAACAACTGTGCACAATAGCTGAGTATCAGAGTCAACCATGAGTAGGAGTAACCATTGACATGAAGGATATATTCTTCTCCATCCCCATAGACGATCATTTTAGAGTACTAAATATATGCATCGATAGAAAAATGTACAAATGGAATGTATGCCCTCAAGGCTACTGTAACTCTCCCACCCTTGCCACTGAAGCCATGAATAAATGTCTCAGCGAATTCAAGCAAAATCAACAATTCTCAGACGATATTCTCCTGTGCAGTTACGTAGATGACATCGCTATTCTCGGTCGGGACAGTTCAACAGTTTCATTTTTAACCCAGCGATTACTTGAACACCTTACAGCTGCAGGTTGGACAGTAAACCAACGGAAGTCATGCCTCGACCCTTCAGACGATATCACCTTCCTTGGAAACAAGTTTAAAGGCCCGCGAAGACAGAATCATAAACCACCAAGCGAGATATTTTCACCATTTACAAACCATTCCAATAACAAACCCCCATGAAAAAAGGAATTCCAACAAATTCTAGGACATATCAATTGGCTCCGACATTATGTACAGCCCCAAGGACTCGCAGTGCTTGCCAAGCTTCAAAAGCAGCTCCGCCAGGTGGGATATTGCTTTCCTTCGAAGCCATGGACCTCCAAAGACAACCAAGCCGTCCAATATCTAATCACACAATGCAAAAACATCAAGTTTCATGCGATCAACCTAAACAACGACTTGACTGTTACTGTTGACTATACAGATATGCATAATTGGGCGACAGTGCATGACCAACACCATCTTGTTCTAGCTGCTCACCGCACTCTGCAAGATGCCCAACACCGCTATGGAACTGTTGGAAAAGTCCTACTCGCATCACAGTTAGCAAAGTCAGTGTCAAAAGGCCATGGAACCATTCTAGGCCCGGGAGTGACACTTGTGACGCAAATCGACAGTGACCGAGTAAATCCAGAATTTGGTGGCGAACCAAAAACTTGGACCGCTTTAGTCTTTGACCACCAGTACCATTAGTCTGCCTCATGGGAACATCGTGATACACCAGCACCATGTGAAGTTTGAGATCGCCCAATCTTATATGGTACTACAGCGCCTGCCTGGATGGCTTCTGATGGAACTACACGACATGGCGGTCTATGTGGCTTCTATTGCCACACCTGTAAGGAACACAAAATCCTAAAAGCTTTCAAGTCAGCACAGCTAAATGAACTTATTGTGTTCTGCAGAGTCGTCAGACATTATCTCGAATGACATAATGGCTGTCAACCAGTTCCAGTCATCGCTATGGACTCTCAGTTCGTTTACAAAATCATCACAGAAAATGGTGATCCAGAACTCTGTATCCGAACTTGGGGAAGCATCTTTGATATGAACACAGCTCTTGACCCACCGCCACTCATTAAGCATGCCAAGTCGCACCACCCTGACACAGACCCAGTTTATGCCAAAATTGACCAACTGCTCCAAGAAGGAAAACAGCCCCAAGTATCTATCGGTCAAGTAGCCGAATTGTCAGAAAAAGATCCTTTCCTTCATTGGCTACATGAACACTAGGGGCATCCCGGAGTGAGTGCTTCCCACAGCCGTTGGTGCAAAGATACAAATCAACCTCAGTCTGAAGGAACTCACAAAGACTGGACCCGTATAGTCCAAGCTTGTGAACAGTGTGCCAAAGAAAAGAAACACCCTACTGCAGTAGAGTGAGAAACCTTTGCCAAAGAACACTTTGAACCTGGTAAAGTGTGGCAAATTGATTTACTAGGTCCCTTGCCCGGAGCAAGGCGACATCCGAAAGGACTCGTTGCTGTTGATCTTGGTACATGACAAGTGCAAGTTATACCACTGCAAAAAAGTACCGGCCCATCAGTTGTCACAGCATTAAGACTGTTAATCGCTCACTGGCAAGCCCCGGAAATCATCCACTCAGATGGAGAACTGCCCTTCACCTCCAAACTTATTGGTGATTTTGCAGCAGCCTTCAACATCCAGTGGCATCATCATATCGCATACCACCCGCAATCCAACAGTGTAATCGAGCGCACCATTGGTCTTGTCAAAGAAAAAATTTGACTATTGAACAAAGGTTCCTACACTGGATGGGACGCAGTTCTTCCTGACGTCCTCATCAGCCTGAACGCCGGCAAATCCTTATGGGAACATCGGACGCCAGTCCCAGTCAAGCCATGGACACCTAAATTTCTCCCAGGCGAATTAGTTTGGGTTACAACTCCGAACCCAGAAGATAAACACCCAACACCGACCAAAGGCCAAATTGTTCGCCCTGGACAGTATCCAAACAGGTATTGGGTCATCAAGGATGTCAACGGCCCTACAGGACCCCCCAGCACCTTTTAGCGCATCACAATTGATTATCTAGGTGCACTGCGCAAAAAGTTATATGAATTATGTAATATTCTTGATACTACTTTTTTAATTATCTTTTGTACATAAACACCATGAGACTCATTGCAACCCTCATCATATGCTATGTCATGTACTCCGTCTCATGTATACTTCAACACAACTCATTTTTAACGCTGCTGTTTCTACCACTGAATGCCATAATTTTGAAGAAACCAGAAACTCAACGATAGACTATCGACTTTGTTTCCCAAAGCTCACAGCAGCGACGGACACTGGCATTATCACCCATCTTGGATGACCATCTTCTAGTTTTAATATATCTCACTATCTTAATCTCTTTCGCTGTAATCTCCCTTCAGCAGACGTTTCAGGGTTACCTTTTACTATTAGTACTTCCGTATTTATCCCCATGCTTAATTGGCCATATGTCTGTATTAGACCACGTTGTCCTGCCAACACCATTAACTGTTCTACCCCCATAATAACAATTTTTGAGGCACTAAACGTTACCCTAACTAATAACTCTCTTTCACAAATTGCAGATTATATCTATATTTTTCAAGTTAATTGGACTGCCAGCTGAAACCATTCTCTAACGGAGCCAAAAATGCAACACAATATACGCATGTTATGTAATATTCTTCACGCATTATGGCCTCAGTGTCCTACTTATGATCCGCTGAATTCCAAGGAAAAGAATCATCCAAACTGTCATAAAACTAACAGTTCAACCCCAGTTTGGTTAATAACACCAAGTTATCTTGATTACGCTCAACGCCGTAACGGTGCATGCAAGCGCTTCAAACCTAAACCTTGCCCGTTTCCCATCCCACGGCCAGGAGTCCTTTATACAGACCTAGCCGTTCCTTGTCTTTGGAGTCACTTCAAAAACTCCAATAACTTTACTAAAGTGACCATTAAAGAAAACTCACCCTCTTATAATTACCCTGTACCAAATGGACACTTACCCCCTGGTTAGATTTGGTTTAACCTCAAAACCAATACTACCAACATATACCCCGTTCTTACCTCTGATGAAACTCTAACTCCTGTAACCTCCTTGTGGAGCCTAAAAGGACTCCAAGTAGGTCGGAAAAAGACCACCACCACTACTCATAGAAAGTCTAATCTTTGCCATACAAAGCGAGCCTCCCTCACACATGAACAAGTCGATTACGCCTGGACTCTAATGGATTCTTAGGACAAAGTAGGCATCTATTTTCCCTGGATGTATGAATCAAAAATGAATACATTCAAAATTGTCCTTTTAACTGAAACTGTTGCCAACCTTACCAACCTAGTCACTGAAGGGTTTCGAAATATTGACGAGTCATTAAAAAAAGTTCAAGCAGCAGTGTATTACAATCGATTAGGCTTAGATTAGCTTTTACTTAAGCACGGAGGCTTATATGCTATGTTCAAAAACAACTCACACTGTTGACTTGAATTTACCCCCCAGGATGGAGGTAATTTGACCCAAATCTTAAACAGTCTTGAAACGCTTTCCGCCCAACTTCAAGAAATAACCACGGAAAAAGAAAACTGGTTAAATGATCTATTCAATTGGTTTAGCTTTGATATCTCCAAATGGTTTTTTTCCCATACTTATATCTATTTTAAGTAGTTTTATTTTCATATTAATAATATTATGCATCTTTTCTTGCCTTTTTAGCGTAATCAGAAAACGCATAACCATGCTTTCTACTTCTATATATATACGCTTGCCAATTACTTATGAACTTGATGAGAAAGACAACCAATTCTAAACGATATTACCGAAATTGCCATAGGCAAGAGGGCATGTCAAAGAAAAATCTTTGATTTCAGATGCCGATAGCAAAAAGCTCAAAGGCTAATATAACATATTTTGTCATTATAGTTCCGTATCCAAACCCCCCCCCCCAACTTAAATGTAAAATACATGTGCAGTCAATCTCGCATGAAACCTAAGCAGAAGTAAGAAACACACAGAATCTATTCACAGTCATGACTGGCAGTCCTATAATTATTCATGCCTGGCGTGTTGTAATAGGCCACCGTGCAATCTATAACTTTAGAAAGATTTCCACGTTCAGCGGAGAATTCTGTACACGCCCTAGAGGTTAAGTCAGCGATTTGGCCAGTTGCTGACCTCTCCCCGCCGATGGTAAAAATTTTCAGGTGTATTCGTTTTTGCCGGCTCGCCCGTTCTCGTCAAAAGCTCACGAAAATCTTCAGACCGAAGTTACCTGTATGCTTTGATTAAAATCTACACCATGCAGTTTGTAATCTATGCAACAAAAATATCTGCATGCTAAGCTGAATAAATCAACTTCTCTTTCTACACCGCACGACCACAACTTCCTTCCTACACTGCAATCTCCTGTGGTATAAGTAAAATAAACTTTTTGTATAACCAATATGCTTTAAAATCTGACTCCAACCCGCCGCTATTACCCACCTGTCCGACTACCTACCCCACCCGCGTCCAGCCGGTCGTGCCGTCCCAGGCTCGCAGGTCAAGGGCACACCGGTCATCAGACGCAACAATCATTATCCACATAATGAGGCAGTTTCAGTCACTGATTTCACTTGCAATATAACAGAAAAATTTTGGCTCAATATGCACAATAGGCTAAAATTTACAAAATTGGGTTTGGAAATCTGCATGCTTCAGGAATTCCTTAACAAAATTATCATAAATTAATCAGATATACCATAAACACAGACATGAAGAGTGAGAAAGCCACAATACTTTCAAATTTGCATTGTGTATTTATTTTTAAAATTCTGAGCCTAAAGAAATAGAAAAGGGAACTTTTCAAAATAGATAGCATTACAAGGTCACAAGGCAATTTTACCTGCAGGTATTTTGTGCAATTACCTTTATGAGGAACTATCAAATGTTACTGGTCAAAATTGGAAAGCAACAAGCTTTCTGGGGGAAAATGCTTACATAAGTTGAGTTATCCCGCCCAGGATCCACATGTTTATGGTACGTGTACAACTCTCAAATTATATAAGTGTAGGCACATGTTTTTGTATGCATCTATGCAAGGTCTGTGGAATAGTGAGGAAAAAAACCAACTAGATCAAAAAATTAAAAGAATCCATTTCTTTTAAAATTAAATATACATAGAGTGACAAATTCCTAGGGTCTCAGTGTGCTCCCTGAGATGTATGTTAGAGTTGTATAAATTTATTGGTCCCCCAGACTCAGCTGAATGGGTATGCCCAGATTATTAATTTACCCAGAAGTAACAATTTACCACGGACACTTCATTAAAGAAACAGAAAAAAAACGCCAAAAGTGTTTATTACAAGGAAACACAAATAGTATAAAAAAAGAACAAATGATCAAATGTTTTGTTTTACTATACTCTCGTCAAATCTGACAAAATCCTTATCATATGTTTAGATTACCACTTTGCTCGCATAAAAATCCTGTCAAAATCTCCCAGGTTCAACCTCCCCACAGTCACAGCTAGTTCCCTTAACTCGGGACCTCCATTCGCTTCTCTCCTTCCTTTCTAGCCAGTCCATAAGAATTACTGCCCCCAAAACAGTCCACAGAGCCTCCCCCAAACTACCTTCAAAGAAGCCAGAGAATCATCTAGACTGTTTCTGCCTTTGCATTTACGACACATAGTATATGCTTTTAATACATGCCATATTCTCAAGTGGCTAAGTAAGTAGGATAATGATTCCAATTTAAAACTTAATTGTATTCATGTACATTCTGGGACTTTTATTATATGAAATCTTCACAGAAGACCTGCAGCTGTACTATTATTTTCAGTAATCTATGACCTAATTTACCTATTTTTTCCCCTGGACATTACCTGGATGAAGATGGACAAGAAAGGCTCAGATTTCATTCATTTTTCAGAATCAATATTGAACGGATATACCAGAATGGCTCTAGGAATACTTTAGGTTTTGAAGATGCTATCATTTAGTGAAATTTGTGACATACAGTCATTCTTCCTGCAGGATGTTGGGATAGTCGTATAGTCTATGCATAAAATTCCACATCTCTGAAGTGGGAATGTGAGCATGCACGAATGTCAGATGCTATGGACAGGGTGGTTGTACAAGTATGTAGATCAACTGCGCAAGAATGACACTCAACCTTTTTGCCCCATGAGCCAGATGGGCAGTAGCCCGCCCATCAGAAGACCAGATCCAACTGGTGGGCTTGATCCAATTGTGCGGAGGAGGGCAGAAGACAGCCTGAAGAATGCATTACTTTCAAAAGCTTTTCTAAGTCTATCTCAACCATGCAGCTGATCGATTAAAATATATCAATCACAAGAATGTTTCCCTCTTGCATATTACTCTTACATATATTTTATTTTTTCACTCCTTAGCATCCAGACCAATTCTGAAATATTTTAGTCATTTTGTCTGGCATACATGGACCAAAGATAATGCAAGAACCTGATTTCCTTTTTCCATTGGCAAACTGTTTCACTGAGAATTTCTTCCTGCTTATCATTTTCTGGGAATCATTACATTTGCTGATCACAGATGGTAGTGGAAAGCTAATCTGACTATTTAGAATTCCCTTGTGCTCCCTAAATGGCAATTAAAATAAAACTTGTGTTAAGATTGCCTTATCTCATGAAATGCACAGACGAGTCATTCTTGTTTTATTACTCTTACTTTCAAATAGAATAAACCTAGATTGTGAAAGCAAGGACTTATACCAACTGGAAAAGGAAAAAACAATAGAAAAGGTGATGGAAGGAATATTGTTTTCTAACATTTTCATTACAGTCACAAATACCCTTTCTAGCTGCAAAAAACCTTTATGCACTGAACCACCCTTTTGGTGGTTCAGTGCATTTGGCTTAGCATTTGGCAGTGCATTTGGCTTAGCCAGAATGCCACTGAAAAAAAATCCACACGTCTAAAGAATAAAGAGCCAAGAAAAAAAATCTAAATATTTCCATATATTTTGTCTTCAGCACCTTATGGGGTATTTGGATAGCTCTATAAAATCATGCAAACCAGGCACAGAAAGCAGTTGGTATGAAAACACAAATAAGAGTTCATAGAATAAAAAGGAGGAGGTAGGATTGTAGTTTCCAATCGAAAGTAATATGTTACAGGGTGGGGAAAGGTGAGTTTATGAGCCTGAGTCTCCTGTTACTTAAGAGTAAACCAGTGGAACTTCAGCAAAAATCCTGTTGCTTTCCACCAGCATAAGAAAAACAACAAAAGATGGCCTAAAATATTGTTTTAGAATATTTCCTTTCTGTTCTTAAATAAAAATAATTGTGCTCTGTTAGCTAAAACTCATCCCTCACCCTGTGTTTTGACACATATTGTCTGCATTGCATGTTTTTCTTGTATTAGGCAGTTTGTAAAAGAACAGTCGGAAACTCAGCAAATCAGTTTCCTCCTGGTTTTTGGAAGCAGCCAGGGCCAGCGATGTTGTTTGACAGCCGAACGCAATTATCGCCAGCATATGAGAGGGAATATTTAGCTTTACAAACACAGGGTGACAGATGGAATTTTCCCAATTCCTATAGTTGAATGCTGCACTTTGTACCCATTATATTTTGGATTTTCTAGCATTTGTAGGGCCTCTCACTCTGTCTCTCTCTTTTGTAATTTCCATATTATGTAAAAAATTACATTTTCTCTGCCTATTGACCCACAACAGTAAAACTTATCTTTTTAGTTCTACCTGTTTCCTTTGCTCATATTTTTACTTTTACTTACATAATATTGCAACATGAAAATAAATAAATCAGGAGGGATTGGGAAGTCCTTTTCAGGTTTTCCAGTTAATTTTCTTATTTTTTCCCTAAATTTGCCAAAAAAGCTCTAATTGCTGTATGGATAGGTATTCATTAGGTCCATCTGGATAAAATCTCAAAAACTGATTATTTGAAAATTTAACTGTGCAAGAATGAGACACTGTTGAATTATGACACAACAAAGCTGATTTCCCTACCAAAAGATAAAATCTTAACACTGAAAGTACTTTCCAGTATGTAGATTTCAGTATACTTTCTGAATGTTTCCAGGAATCAGTAGTCCTCTCTCACAAACAGGCATGAGGAGACACACTAAGGACCTTCACCAGGACATGTAGTGACTCAGTGCCAGGAACAGGAAGAGAATCCAAACAGGACAGTGATCGGAGCAGGGGAAAACAATAGCAGTTTTCAAATATTTGAAAGGCTGCCATAAAGAAGAGGGAGAGCAACTGTTCTCCTTTGGTCACAGAGGACATGAGACAACAGATTTAAACTGTAGCAATGCAAATTTAGATTAAAACCTAGGGGGGGGAAAATACTAACTAGAAGAACAGTAGGAAAATGGTACAAGTTGCTTTGGGAAGTGGCAAAATGACCTTCACCAGAGCTTTTCAAGGGGCTGAATGGAAATGTGTCTGGAGCAGTTCAGAAACTGGCACCTCTACCAGAAATGACACCTGAGGGCCCCCTTCCTGCTGTATGATACTTCCATATAGTCTGGTGCCCAATCTTATGGCCCATGTCAAATCATTTCTTTAAAGAAGAATATTCTCCCACACTAATATTTCTTTCTCCCTTATAAGATGCTGAAGCTGGGAGTCACTACTAAAGAACAACATTGCCATGACATGCTGCGCAGCTTGCTTATAAAACATGCCAACTTTCAAGTGTGCGTCATGATTGGTAGCTCATGTGTAAGTCAATATTAGTGCTATTTGTTTTTACTGAAAAAAGGAACACCATTCCTAATGCTGATCAGCAATACAAACAACATCATAAAAAGCAGTGTTTACAAGACAAAAATTCCCTGACTCTTTAGCAACAGGAAAATACTCCCTTTCTTATTAGAATTGTCCACCTTAAAACGTCAATGCCAACTCCTCTCCTGGTTTAATCTAGCTTTTGCTAACATAAAGGCAGGCATAAGCCCATTAGTTGTGGAAAAGTCTGCCAGTAGGAGATTGCAGTGACAAGAGAATAGATCTACACTGAAAGAACAGAAATGGAGGAACTGCAGGTAGCCAGTAGGCACATCTACACATATGCCTGAAAGCACAGTTGCTTTAACAAGTACTAAATGACTGCCCAGTATCTGCCATTACTGCACATTCCCAGTGTTACAGGGGTCGTTTTAGACCCTACTGCACAGTAGCAATGAGCTACTGTGCTGTAGCTTGTTGCTACTGCACAGTAGTGTAAGCATCAGTTTGCGCCCACCACATCAGTAGTCCACTATAGTGACAAGGCAATCTAGCATCTCATGCAGATGTGCCCAGTAACATTTAAAGGGGTCATTAATGGCATAACTAGAGTGGAGTAATTGTAGCAGTACCCTTGGGCACCAACTTGGGAGTTCCAGAAAAAAAATGGCTGCTGCTGCAAACACACAATCTATCTCAATTGTGTGGAATGGTGGCAACCGGAAGCTCTCCTGTGTGTGGCTAGTGCCCTGGGCTCCACCTGCATCACTACACTTCTAGGAGTCACAGGGTGCATGTACCTGAAAAGTTTACAGTTGACTAATTAGCTGTGCAGTAAAAGTCTCAGTGTCTACACATGTACCCTTATTAGGCTGGAGTAAATTAATTATTATGCAGCAGGATAATACTTGTAAATACTATCCCCAATGTTAAAAACTCTTCAAGAGCACATATGTAGATGCTACCCCAACTGGCTGAGATGTTAGGGTGCTTCATGAACAGCCCCAGATGGTAGGGGCCCTGTGCCAGCCCAAGGCTGCTCTTCCTGGCTCAAGATGCTGTGGAGAGGCTGGCTGGGGCATAAGTGGGTTTCTAATGGTTTTCCTATACATTATTTTAGGCAGATCCTGGAGCTCTTAATCCCTGGATTGTCTACACATTAACACCTGAAACTAGTTTTAAGCATATTTTAGGCAGCTTAAAGTTATGCCACTTTGGGACTGATTTATCTCTGATCTATGTAACCTAGCTCATGCAACATTAACAGGTGGCCACTCTACACAGATAAGCACCCAAGCTGCAATTTCCAGAATTCCAGGATAGAGTGTTCCCTCCCCCAACTTCCTGTTCTGTGTGGACAAACTTTCCATCCCCTGAATTCTGCTTCCTGGTGCAGAGGACAGAGGAGGATTCTGGCACAGAGCCAACTCTCTCAACTCCCCCCAGGAATGTGACCTTCCCACTCCCAGGGGTGCAACCCCATGCAAACACTTTAAGAGCACATGCCAGCTAGCTAGGTCACATGACACAGATGGGTCCAGGAGTGGGGAGAGAACAAGGTAGAGGGCTGGACATTGTCCCCATGATCTAGGGCTTCCTTCCTGGGGCAGAGGAAGTAGCTCTCCCAAAAGCACCTTCCCTTATGCCTCCCACCTCCTAGCCACTCCAAGAAGCATGACCAGCACCCACCATACCTAAATCCCAAATACCAATTAGTTAAAACTTGAGGCTTTCTTTAATTTACTTCCTTTTTTTGTCTTTTTAAAAGGCTCACCATCCCTGTAGTGGCAACTCAGAGGTAAGAAGGCTCTAAGAGGTAGGGGCTTAATTACTGGTTCTGGCTTCATGGCACATTATAAACCTACCTAATTCCCAAATTCTTTCTATAAATGACAGGTGAGAATACCAACCCCCACCCCTTCTTTTGATAGGCTTTGATTTCCCCCTTATCAGCTTATTTTCTTCTGCTAATCATTTGCCTGCAAGCTGTGGCAATTTCTCTCTCCCCTTTAACAAATTTTGTTTTGTTAGTTTTTTGTAAGGTTTTTTTTTACTATGCCACATTGGCTTTTAATGCTCAGACTGGATAATAAATGTCTTGCACTGAAAGGTTTCTCTAGCTCTCTCTAAATTATATGGTTGATCCAATAAAGGCTATCACCCAAAGAAATCCTTGCCTCTCCCACAATTCTTGGACCATCACAACTACAACATCACTCTAACACTACCAGAGAAATTTAACTATGTTTTCCCCGATTGATAACATCTTGAAAACAAATGTTTTGTGGGAAAGTATCCAGTTTAGAAATTGTTCATTGAAGGTTCCCTTTGGTCAAGGGTGGAATTTTGGATCAAAATTAGACCCACTCAAGAAACAGGAGGTTGAACATGGGTCTTCTCCATGGTAGTTATGTGCTCTAATCACCCAAATGTATCTATAAGCTTTTCGTTTGGGGTGGCAAAGGAAAGAGATCTCTCTCTCATATTCTCCCCCTCCCCCCCAAAAAAAGTGAAGGAATTTATTTTTGCTTTGCATAAAACAGGATGAGAATAAAATCATCAGACCCTCATTTCACAAAAATGAAATCCTCATTTTCCAGTCATACCTACTAATAAAGCATGATGGTATTGTTCAATTGTACCCTTAACAATGAATAAACACCTTTAAAATCTGTAGATCAAAAACAATATTTGTTTTTCAGATGGGAAGGATGGAGGATGCTGATTCATCCTCAGCCCATCATTCTTGGCATTCCAATAATTTTACAATATCCTCCTTAAATAAGCAAAAATGAATCAGATCTGTAGATATAATAAATGTACAGGCAATTATTTTATTGCCATAGCAGCTGCTTACTGTATTACAAAGAAAACAAGCAAAAGCTTGCCTCTACTTTTATAAGATTTGTCTTATAACAATATTATGGATTTTATAATATTGGCCAGACAGTTAATTTTCATGTTGTGTAGCTTTTGGATGTAATCAAAATAGCTATTCAAAACTGAACTTATTTAATTTCTTATATTTGAATTAATCCAAATTAAAAGCAAACTCTGTTTTTCTGTTTTCTGTATGAATATCTTCCTTTAAAACTTATTGGTAAAACAATAAGACTATCATAAGTAATTTAAAATATTGACCTATAGCAGTATGTGAACTTAAAAAGAGTATTGTCTTTAAATTTCTATAGATTGTAACACTGTTTTCTACTATATATTTTGGAAATAGTTCATAACAGGTGAAGTGCACCAGCACTGCCATTCTTATTACTATTAGGAAACTGCAACAAACACCAAAAGAAAAAGATACCAACCAACTATGCAAAAGTAACTGATTTCATATACACGTATATACATGTAAATGTTCAACCACACACTTCGAGTTAAAGAAAGATTTGTCCAAGATTTTAAAAAAGGAAAACACACAATTTACTATGTGTGTAATTTGTGTCCTCCATACAAATTACTATGAATACTGCATAAACTGTCTTCCCCTCCTCACCTCAGTGGAAATTTCAACTGTTCATAAATTAAGAAATTTAATTTTATTCCTGAAGCGATCATTAAGCTTTAAACTAATAATTAGGGCTGTACAAAGGTTCGATTGCTGGCTCAATTTGGTGGCCTAATTTCCAAGTCCAAATTGAATCAGGAGACCCTTTAGTCTCTCTGAATCAAATTGAAAGCCTTCAAATCAGTTTGCAGAGATTTGACAATTCGGCCATAGGGACAGCTTTAAAAGATTTTTCTATGTACCTCAAGGTACCAGGCCTGGCTCATGAACGCTGAGATGGTGGGGCAGATGCAGTATCCCATGGAAACAGCAGCAGACCCAGAAGTGGACCAGAAGTACCCCCATGCTCCTGTGGGATGCTCCATCCACCCTACCATCTCAGCATTCACAAGCCAGGCCTGGTACCTCAAGGTACATAGAAAAAACATATATAGCTGTGTGTGGTGGTGATGCACCACCACAGGCTCCCAAAGGGGAGAAGGTGATCCCCACGGGACCCAAACCCTGGAAACAGACCCCCGGCAGGGGTGACTTATCCCCTGCTGGGCAGCCAGAGCAGGAGCTGGGACCATGGCCACAGCCATGCAAATCGGCATTACGCAGGCTGTTTAATCAGCTGCTTCCCACATGGGGAACAGCTGGACCAATCACGGCAGCCGTACCAGCCACCGCAGGAAAGTTGAAAAGCCCCGCCAGAACCAGGGTGGGAGGTGAGCCAGGAAGAGAAGTGGCACAGCCTGTGTAGCTCCTGCAGGCCACATAGGGGAAACTTCTGAGCCCCCTGCAGGAGGCAGATCAGGAGAAGCCCTCCAGCTCGCTGCTGAAGGCAACCTAAGGGAAGCATTTAAGCTCCCTGTAGGGAGCCGGGCAAAGAAGGCCTTTGAGTCTCCTGGAGGAGGCTGGGGTCAAGAAGGCAGCTCCACAGGCCTCTCCTCCTCAAGGGAGTATTTCTTCTAAAAAAAAAAAAGCGGGGGGAAATCAAGGAACCTAGAGAAGGTGGGCCGTGCTTTGAGGACAGAGAGAGGAGAGTCATCTGCATACACGTCTATGTGGGACCCCACCCGAAGCAAGTTGTGGGCAACCCCACAGGGCTGAAACTCCCACTCTACAAACATCCATCAAGTTGGCGAGTGGACAGGGTGTAGGGGAGGAGAAGCCCCGTGGAACATCATGCCGGATAATCGTGAGTACTGCCATTTGTCAGGAGGCCCTCTCAGGAAGATCTCCACTGAACCCCCTCTCTTGATAGTTGAACATCAAAGTCGTCGTGGCAGGCGAGTTGAGGGGCAGGGCTACTCACCCGACAGACCGTGCAACACGTAAGGCTCACTGTGTCTATGGCTGAATTGCTGATTCTCCAAGTCTGAATATTCGATTCTGATTCAGATTTGGCTGAATTGAATCAGGACACTGATCTGACCCAATGAATCAAATCACTCTTCCCCAAATTGGGCTGAATTTGAATCCGAATTGAATATCGCCCACTTCACACACCCCTGCTAATTATACAAATCTTATAGTTTAGGTATGCCAAAACGAAGTGAGATAAATCTTCATGCTTCAGGGCAGTGATTCTCAAATAGGATGCCATAGATAAATCCAAAGATTGCAAATAGGGATCCACAGTATCAAAAACATTGTGACCTGTTGCAGTCTGAGTTTTGTGCCGCAGAAGAATTGCTTTATTAGTTTTCCATAGTTACGATATGAATGAAAGCTAAGAACTGGCATTTTCTGAGGGGTACCTTGGATCTAACAAGATTGAAAACCATTGTTTTAGGCCTTGAACTCATTGTCACAAATATCAGGAGGGATTCCTTCCCTTTTCATCCCCAAATTCAGATTCTGTCTTTGGAAAGCAAGCAGAGATAATGAAAGGGCTTATTTCAAGTCCTTATAACTCCCAAGGAAGGATATCATACTTAATTGAAGTAGTATATGAATAATGTAATGGGGGAAGAACATTCATCATTCCTTTGATATTTTCTACTGTATATAACTAAAGCATAAGAATAATACAGAAATAAATTTCAATTCTACTTTCAGCTACATGGATGTAATTCCCATTAAAGTCAATTTGAGATATACAGTGATAGCAAGATTCCGAGCAATATTTTTCAGACAGGAGGTAGTAAATTAGCTTATTGGCCTATAATACTTATAGTCATATACTACAAGTTTTAAAATTTAGTGCATTTACTTTTTACTGCTTTCTTTTACATGCAACACTTAGACCAATTTAAATGCTGTTTAAACCTTACAGACAGATGTACATACTTGTTAATTCCTTTAAAAGCCGTCTAAAATGGTTCAAAATGTACCACGAAAATCAGGCAAGGTTATTAAAGTAGATGCAATACCTTTTATTAGATGTCAACTCAGTAGACCAACTGAGTAGTTGAGAAAAAAGTTCTTAGCAAGCTTTTGGGTGCAATCACCCTTCTTCAGGCATAAGAAGTCTCTGCTGTTGTGAGACTCCAAGGACCAAGAAGCTAAAAGATGTCAGTGAGAATGTAAATAGGTGGAAATTACAAAAATTAAAGGTAGAGCAGGGAAGAGGGGGGGATGAAAGCAAGTGGGGGGAGCCAAAAGTGAATAAAGGAGACTGTACAGTAAAGTGGTTGTCTGTGATAAAGGAAATAGCTGGAAATTAGGAAGACAAAAGACAGAATCCCCCCTGCCCACTCCCCAGACTAGAGTCAGAGCACGTCAGTGCCTAAAAAGTGACCATGTTACTTGGTACACTAGGGCAACTGGACTTGTGAATCTCTCTGACCCATGACAATTATTAACTAACTCTAAGTCAGGAATGCTTAAGAACTGTTAAATTCTGAGTGTGGGCATGCATAGTAACTGTTAATATCTATTACCATAGTTTCCCACATAGAACATGCTCCAGAATAATATATATATGTTTTGAAAGGCAGAATTAAGGGGGGAAAAAATACTTCCTTCTAGTAAGCAACCAAGTAGCAGCAGTTAGGAAACCAAGACTTCTCATTATTCTTCTCCCTGTAAATGGCATGAGGAATTTACTTTTGCTTTGATTGGTAAGTAGCAGATACTGTTCTTACCATATTTCCCCATATATAATGTACACTGTAATTTCTAGCAGCTATTTTCTTTTAAAAAGTACATGATGTCTGATAGAAAAAATATGATAATCCCCAACTTGGTTTCAGTTGAATGTCTTCCCTGTTCATTTGCATAATCCTTTGTAATAGTTTTCTGTTTCCCTTTAAACAACAACACCAAAGTTTACCAAGCCCCCTAAATAGGACCCAATATGTAAAAGGAAGTTTAATCAACTACCATAGCAAAAATGAATACTGTATCAAGTAGCCACAATAATCTTCTAGCCTTCACTTGAAGTGGGTCTGGATGCAATCTTTTTCTACTTTCACGGAAGATATTACGGAAAATTTTGGAGGTGTGCCACAGGGGAGAAATGGACCTTCAAGCAGATCCATAACTCAGTAGAATGTGGTTTGGAAAAATCAAATCCAGGAGTCATTTAGTATATACATTCTGCATCATCCAAACCAATATACAGGGTCTTCATAAAGTCCTTGTGCACAACCTGAGTTATTAATGTTTCAAAGTGCACAAGGACTTTATGAAGATCCTATATAGAGGAGGTTCAGATCAAAAAGTACTGACTTGGGACCAATCCAAGTTTTTACCTCTTATTAAATGTTATCAACTTAAAATCACAGAAACAAAGAACACATAACCTGATCATCAAAAGTTCAGCACGCAACAGTTCCTAGTTTCCCATCCAAATACATGGCCAGAATCTAAGAGAAGTTCTTTTGGGACCTTGTCAAGTTTTTAGGCATTAAGAGTTTTGAAAATATGGCTTCTGGCTTTAGTTTCCCAAATAGGAGTTGAAAATACACTGCTCCCCATGGTGAATGAGTACTTTTGAAAAATAAAATAAAATAAAATCTTATTAACATCGTAACTGTACATGCACTTAAGTGTCAGCTTTGTTTTTGTTTTATTGAACCTCCATTCAAACTTTAAAATCACTTTCAGTTCTTAAGCAAAGCACAATCTACTTTATTTCAAACTGCACCAATGAAGAAACATTAGCTAAATATCTGGTCCTTCTACGAAAATGGATCTTAATTAAGAAGAACCTCAAAATGAAATGCAAACCATTGTTAAATAATGTTGAAGACAGGAAGCTCATTTAGCCTATATCTTCCCCAGTACGGAATTCTACATCAAATCCACACCTTTACCCAAGCTGACTACAAGTGTCTCTTGTTAAATCGTGACAAGGCTAAGCATTGACATTGAATTATTATCACTGTTTCAAGATTTAAACTGAATCTCATATTCTATCTAATAACACGACATTAAAAAGCAGCCTACATCTCATAAAAACTATCAGAATTGCTAGTATTCCAATTGTTACACTTTATCAACTTTAATGTTGATATAAATTGGCTGTTTAACCTGGACTCAAGAGGTAACTACACAAGCCTGGTGGATTTTCTATCAGTTTCCCATGTGGAAGAATGCCAAGCATTATATAGAAATGTTAAAAAAGAATTTGATAAGTCTAAAATTAACAAAAATGAAGCAAAGTCAGTCTTGGAGACATTTATGCATCTTTGTGGTTTTTAACTTTAGAGGGGGAAAAAAACAAGCCTAACATTAGGAATCACAACACCTTTGGTTATATACAAGTTCTAATTATCAGAGTTTCCTTCTTTCAGGCAGCAAAAAAGAAAAAGAAAAAAAACCCACTTTATAAGCATGAATATGGAGTGTGGTACTTTTGTTTTCATAAGATACTTCATTTTTTTCAGGCAGCAATGTATAGCAATAAAACTGTTTTTATACCTGATATTTGACCCTGTACTCTAATCCAGCCTCACTCTCTGCATTGCCGGAGTGAAGGGGTCTTAAACTCAGTGGATTTTCAAAGCAGTCAGCACTAACTTAACCCTGTTTCCCTAGAAATGAAAGTGCTTTTACAAATCTGACATGATGCATGTAAGACAAAGATAACAGTAAATCAGCTCTTTTTCAGAGCATCCTGAGATTCCACTACGCAATTCCATTGACTTCACGAAGATGTATTAAATTAAATCTCAAGCTATTCAATGTAAATTTAGGGAGATTTTCACATCAAGCTCTATTTGGCCAAAAGCATCAAAATTATTCTGGTTTAAATGAACTACATAATCAGAAATTCAGTAGCATATCCACTGTTTACTGAACAACAACCTCATTTAGTCCCCTCACACTGAGCAAACAATAAATCATGCTACTGTTTAACCCAATACTTTGTCATTTAGGTTTGGGCATCAAAAGCCAAATCTTTGTGATGTTAGTCCTTTCGATATGCCTATGCATACTAATGGCTTTATAAAAGATGGAATGTCATAACCCTAAGTGTAAATGTAGACATCACATCTTCAGTAAAGTCAATCTAAATGCTCATCTATTTGGAGGGGGTGAGGTTAAGACAAGGAAAAAATGGCCAGCCCAATCACCTGATTAGGTTAACATTAACCTGATCCAGCAAATATCTACAGACATTCTGAGCACAGCCTCAGCCTCAGCCCCAGCCCCAGGACTGTGCTCTTCCAACCTTGCAATCAGGACTGGGCTATATTTAGCACCACCCCCCATCCCAGAAGGAGAATCCTCCCCATGAACCCTTCCCCCCTGCAGACCCGATAGCCCCAACACAATCCTGCCAACCATCCCTGGACCTGCTAATTCCACAACCCTTCCCTCAGCCAGCTTACTTCCCTAGCAGAATTTCTAGAACAACATGGTACTTTCCCTTAAGTAAGGATATCTTTCCTTTACCATACAATAGTTCCCCCATTGTAAGCACTTAACTTATGTATGAAGTAAGGAACAATTATATTAGTGGAAAAAGAGTACCTAATGTATTTGTGAAACTACACAACAACTATCTAGCTAAATGAATGGTAAGTAAAAAACTTCCGTAAAACAACTTTGGCAATAGTCTATTAAGCCTGTCCATTCCCACCTGCCACTGTGACTATCCAATAGGTATGTATCACTTTAAAACATCATTTCTCCCTTTTTCCATCCATTGCACCCTACTAGATTTTGTGCAACTATATTTTAAAATTCTAGAATACGAAGGTGTTCTCAGGAAGGCTTCTTTCTCATCCTCAAAGAAGTACTGGCTCATCTTGTTCTGAGGCCACGCAACCTAATCCAGAAACACTAATTACAGCTTTAGTGGACAGCCCATTTATTTAGTAAAAACCTCATTACTTTTTACTCTGCTGCTTTAGTCTGAAGTTTCAACAAACAGCCATCTCTGCATTGCATCCTAGTAAAATGGTGTCTCTGTATATCTTCTTTCATAAAAGCGGTCCTCTCCATAACGCATGAGTTGTGGAAAAGAGTCTTTTGCAGAGAGAACACTCAACTAAAATCCTTGCCATATTCTCTTCTCTGTCTGTTTTTTTTCCACTATCCAATCAATTTAGGATTTTATATACTAGGATTAACTAGCCTGGAGAAGAAAAGACTGAAAGAGAAGTTAATAACAATCAAAAAAAAAGGTGAAAGGTTTCCGTAAAAGAGAATGATAGAATATTCTCTCTAGCTGCAGGAAATGGGACAAAAGTATAATCGTCTGAAATAGTGATAGGAGAAATTTAGGTTGGATATTAGGAAGAACTTTCTACCTATCATGGTGATAAAGCCAAAATAAATGCAATAGAGAGGTTGATTAATTTTCATCCTTGGAAGCATTTAAGAACAGGCTAAATGAAAACTTGTCTGGACTGGTCTAGAGAGGGATGATCCTGCCTTGAGCTGACAGTTGGACTAGATGAGCTCTTCAAGTCCCTTTCAACCCTATTCCCTCTCCTCCACCCCGCCCCCGCAAAAAAAAATCCGTAATTCTCTGGTGACTCTTAACCAATGATGAAGCAAATGGTTATTAAAAAAAAAAAAAAAAAAAAACTTAAGCAAATGAAATTATTTAACTTTTTGGTTTCATAGTTTCTAGGGTCGGAAGGGACCTGAGTAGATCATCTAGTCCGACACCCTGCCATGGCAGGAAAAAGTACTGGGGTCAAACGACCACAGCAAGGTGTTCATCTAGCCTCCTCTTAAAGACTCCCAGGGCAGGAGCCTGCACCACTTCTCTTGGAAGTTGGTTCCAGATCCTAGCCACCCTGACTGTGAAGTAGCACCTCCTGATATCTAGCCTAAATATACCCTCTGCCAGCTTGTGACTGTTATTCATGGTCACTCCTGGCAGTGCTCGGGTGAACAGGGACTCCCCCAGTGCCTGCTGATCCCCCCTGACTAGTTTATAACAGGCCACTAGATCCCTCCTCAGCCTTCTCTTTTGGAGGCTGAACAGGTTCAGGTCCCGTAGCCTCTCCTCATAGGGCCTGCCCTGCTGCCCCCTGATCATGCGAGTGGCCCTCCTCTGGACCCTCTCCATGCTGTCCACATCCCTCTTGAAGTGCGTGTCCAGAACGGGACACAGTACTCCAGCTGTGGCCTGACCAGTGCTGCATAGAGGGGGAGGATCACCTCTTTGGACCTGTTTGAGATGCATCTGTGAATGCATGACAAGGTACGGTTTGCCTTCCTGACTGCCTTCCCATACTGCCGGCCCATGTTCATTTTGGAGTTGATGAAGACTCCAAGATCCTTTTCTGCCTCTGTGCTGACAAGAGGGGAGTTCCCTAACCTGTAGGTATGGTGCCGGTTGTTCCTCCCCAGGTGCATCACTTTGCACTTGTCTGTGTTGAATCCCATCCTATTCTCATCCACCCACCCCTGTAACCTGTCTAGGTCTGATTGTAGCCTATTGCTTCCTTCTAGTGTACCCACATCCCCCCCACATCTTAGCGTCATAGGCAAATTTGAACGGGGTGCTTTTTACCCCCTCGTCCAAGTCACTGATGAAGATGTTGAACAGTGTGGGCCTGAGGACCGAGCCCTGCGGAACCCCACTGCCCACGTCCTTCCAGGTTGAGAAGGACCCATCCACCACCTCTCTCTGGGTGTGGCCCTCCAGCCAGTTGGCAACCCATTTGACTGTGTGGGTGTTGACACCACAGTCCCCCAGTTTCTTAATGAGAACGGGGTGAGAAACAGTGTCAAAAGCCTTCTGGAAGTCCAGCAAGACTATGTCCACTGCTACCCCTGCATCTAATGATTTGGTGATCTGATCATAAAAGGCCACCAGGTTGGTCTGACAGGACCTGCCACTGATGAACCCGTGTTGGTTGCCCCTAAGCATGCAGTCCCCTGCTGGCCTTTCGTGGATGTGTGCCAGAATAATTTTCTCAAACAGCTTGCCTAGGATCGAGGTAAGACTAACTGGCCTATAGTTTTCTGGGTCCCCATTGAATGTCTTAAGAAATTTTATACTGGAATGTATAGCCTTCTACTTCTGACATATCAATAGTAATTTATAAGCTGGGGCATAGTTCTTAACAAAGAAGTGTTCACAGCGGAAAACAATATTCTTCATCAAAAATACCTGTAGTAACTATGGCTGTCCTTTTATTAGAAGAAGAGAGACCAGAGCACTGCAGCAACAAAGTACACTTTTTCTGGCTACTTTAAAAGCACTGCTAAAGTTAATATCTAATGTTTAAATCCATAATGCTCACTCCAGGTAATCACATGCTGGGGCCCTTTGGCAATGAAGGCCCATAGCCTCTGTATATATTAATTGTCATGACTCAGCCAAATGCTGAAGTATATGCTTAAGTGATACACTGATGAGGGAATTAAAAGTCGCTTAATTCCTTTGCTAATCCATGGCCGAGTGTTTTAAAAGGGGAAAACTTCATTCAGCTTTCATAAGCTCATTATTTATTTAAAAGAAGAGGGTTAAACTTAGCAAAACCAAGATTTTTTAAATAATTTGCAGCTCCCAGATATATTTGGAAGCAAGGTAAGAAGAAAAATAACCAAAGATCTTACCAAAATTTCCTTTTTTTATCATTTTTTAAACAAAATGGTTTAAAGCTCATGATAGAAACAGAAAAGTATTGAGATGAATTTTTGCAAAATTATTTCCCTACTTTTGACCATTCTTTTTCAACATCATTGGAAAAGAAAGTAATTATAAACAGTATTGCTAACTCCAGGCATTACCAAAAAAATATTCTTAGAATCATAGAAAAGTAGCTTAGAAGAGACCTCCACAGGTCATTTAGTCCAAGCTCTACTAGAGGCCAGATCATCCCTATTCAAATCATCCTATGTAAATCCATTGCCTAACCCATTAGCAAAACTACAGAGTGAATTCTGACACAACCACAAGACATAACATCCTAACCTGCAACAGGTAAAGCAGGGGGACAATGACGGCCAATGGTATGCTGCTGCAAGAGTTGTTAAAACATGCTTGAAAGATCCAAGAAAGAACGAGAAAGAAGGCCATGCCACCCACTAGAGGGAGGTAAAAACCACCACAGTCTGCACTAATCTGACAATAGGATAAAACTGCTTTCTAACCACAAATATGACAATCATTTTTGGTCATGAGCAGAGGTGCAAGACCCTCTAGCCAGATCCCAGGATTGTATGGGGTTACACTGGGCTACATGGATGACTGAACCACCTCCAGCAGGGCCTGCTTTCTGTTCCCAGTTCCAGATCTCATGTGCTGCTCCTTGACAGAGGTCATCACGATGTGCAAGGCTGATTTTGGCGCTTATTTAAACTGTCTTCAGGCTAATAAATTTCTGTGAAAGCTTAAGCAGCTCCGGTGGTGAGTGAGGCTGTTGGCTCTGCCTGGCCCAAGAATGGGGAGGGCTTCACAGCACAGTGCCAGCAGGGGACATGGGGACAATATGAGACAGAGCTAAAGACATGCTGGCAGGAAGGGGCATGAGGTTGCTGAGCCCACAAGGTTCACACCTGACACCTTAGAAGGCCTCAGCCACAAGCTGCACACATTTGCCCATGTGTCCCCCACCCCCATGTATCACATGCATTACTCCAGCCAGGTATTAAAATACTTTTAATAGACGTGTATTTACAAGGCTTTATTATTAATTCAATTAATGAAGAATTATGGCAACAAGAGAGTAAAAATAACATTATACTACAGTTAGATGTTTTCCTCTATTATTGGTCCTCTTTATAGGCAACCAGTCCAGGCTTATTAAGCTATGATTCATTCAGAAGGCACAAAGAGTCTTAGAAACAGTAGGTGCCATACAAAAAGGCAGTACAGAAACAGGGAAGTGATATATGATATATATACCTTGGCAAGAACTTGGAAATACATTCTCTCTCCTGTGAGGGGGAGGAGATGTGGAGCCCCAGTGAAGGGGATGGTGTGAGATATAGAGCCCCAGTGAGGGGGTGGTGTGGCGCCCCAATGGAGGGGCAAAGACAAGGAGCCCCCATGAGGGGAAAACCAGAGAGCTGGGAGCCCAGTATGTATAAGTGTATAGAGTTGCCCTGTAAGGGGCCAGAGCACGCTTAGACCTGGTCAAGTAATTGGCTGGCCACTATCCTGGTGAGGGTCATGGTAGAGGCCCAAAAGATGGTATGTCTGCCACCCAAGGTATGAGGTAGCTAAAGCCCAAGGGGCCTTATCAAAGAAGAAGCAAGGCTGTACAAGTTGTTGAGGCATGAAAGAGACCCTGTGAGAGGGGGTGGAGTGTGAGACTCCCTAGTAAGAGGAGGGCAGTACGAATGTGTGTGCATCTGAGACCTGACAACGAGGCCTAAGCTTGGTCTGGCTGTAGGCCAGAAGCATTGTGTCATCTGGATGCCATCTGTGAGGCTTGGGCTGTGGTGTAGGAGAGGAACAGTGCCACAGATAGCCCCCTCTAGCATCGGGGCAAGAATAAGCAGCCTCCCACTTTGATTAACAACATAATTAATTAAAAACAAGGCATGGTAGGTGAGACAGGTGGGTGGTGTGCCCAAAGGCAGATGGGGAAACTAACACTGTGGCTGGTCAGGAACTCCCACTTTGCCACACTGCTCCACTAAGCTGAACAACACTAAGCCAATTAACATTTGTTTGGCTTACAGCATAAGATGTAACAAAGCCCTTACAGGACAAACAGATAACCAGTTATCCCCTTATACTATTATAACACTTAGCCTTTAGGTGACTGGGAAGCAGGTAGTAGTTTTTGCATTAAGCAAATACTTATCATGGTATAACTGCAAACATGACACCAACTCCTGTACCTATACCATTGTATGTTTCAGAGTAATTCCAAACCAACGTAAGTCACACTAATGAATATCTTGTGTATTTGCTTATTTTTTATACTGGCATAAGAGTTCTGCATGACCAAGCCCTTGCTATCAACAAATTATATGATTGCTAGTTGTTGATACAGCATCTGTGCCATTTCCCCCCCACATTCTTGTTTCTAACTTGACTACCATTTGTTTTCAATTCATATTTAGAGGGTCTTTTTAAGCCATTGTTGAAAATACACAATCAGCAGAGAAATAGGCGTTCTGTTTCACCACCCAGACTGCCTGGGACACATAAAAGAGAATAAAAAAATTCTGAAAAAGAAAGACACTTTTGAGAAAAAGGGACAGATTCTGTCCTCAAACTTTGGAAACATACAGGAGCTATTAGTATAATGCCCTGGAAGGGAATTACCCAGCACTGGCATACTGGATGACCACTCACAAACCCAAGTGTACAATTAGTACTGGAAGATCCTGCTCAGGGTGAAATGACACTCCATGAGTTCATGGGAGTGCAAGGTTGTCTCGCAGACTATCTCCATCCTAGATTGACAATGTAATTTAAGACTGTTTTGACTGAGTGATAATCTGGTAAACACATCCTGTGAAGCATTTCCTTGTGCTTCAGAATCAGGCCCAGAAAGCTGAGTTGATACCTTCTAATATTGTTTTTCATTTATTTAATATGTAATTTATGATGAAAGGCTAATACCATTTGAAAATATAAGAACAAAAGCAGCTCTCATCGGAAGCTGCAACTCATAGGCGAAACCTGATCTCATCAAATTTTACTAGGATGAAAATATTTGACCAAATAGACAGTGTATTTGAAAGAGCCATAGACAGCAATATTCACAGATGATCCACTTTAAGGAAACACACACACAAAACAAAATACCTATATAACCTTGTCTAGATCCTCAAAGCTTAGTTTTAAAAGGTTCCTATGAAACAGAACAACCTTAAGTGAAAAGGTACATTTCTTTTATAGCGCACAAAAAGCAGATTTATCCATAAGCCCAAATCCAAATAAGAACTGAAACAACATTACTATATCTTAAGCTGTCTGGAAGAAGGGTGCTTCAGGCTTTAACTTTGCCTCTCAGTCTTTAATTTTTATATTGCAGTAATTTCACAGGCACAATAAAATGTAGTAATAAACAACATTTGTAATTATAAATGTAAAGTAAAAAAACTACTTAAATGTACATACCTATATTATGAAAGGCTAGTGTATTTAATATGTTTAAATATATTGTGGTACTCTAAGTCCTCATATTATAAGAAAATATATTATTTTTATCTATTATTATTAGTTTTAGGAAAAATAAGCAAGATTAATTTACTATCAATATATATTATTGTTAGTCAAAAATGTATTAAAATAAAGTCTTTATATGTAGATTTAAGTATCCTGGTAAAAAAAAAAAAAGGAGGGCAAATCAAAATATGACTTCCAACAATCATGGTCCATCAAGGTCACAGTAGGTAATCTGATTTTGGATGATAACCTCACAGCTGTACATCCAGCTTTTTTATCCCTTTTCATGTGGAACTTGAAACAGCTAGTTAAATCAATGCAAAAAATGAAAAATGGGACAATAATACTATTACTGGGCTTTATTCTACTTTTCAAACATGCATTATTACTTTTTTAAAAGTCATGTAAGCCCTTGTATAAGCTCTTTAGTAAAAGTTACATCTCTCAGAAAATCCACTAATATGCATACAGTTAATACTGGATTATTTTTAATGGCATGGAGATATGCCTATCTTTTACAGAAGGGATTTATAGTTGCTGATTTCATTATTATTTAACTATCTGTTGCACAATACTAACTGGAAAAGTATCCTTAACCACTAATAGATCCAAAAATGGTGTCAGGTTGCATACTAGACCCATATTCACCAAAACTGAAATCTCCAGTGAACTTCACATTCTGGCTATATGCTGTCACATAAGGCACATTCCTTATTCAGTCAAGTAGTCCTGATGTGGAGTAGGGTGAGGTGGGAAATAGGATTTCTTTGTTATTCCTTCCTGCATATGCCAGTACAGCAATAACTCCCAAAAGTTGCTTCTGAAGGACTTAGGCCATGTCTCCTAACCTCTACCCTTCCATTTTTCATTACTTGCAAGTGACTATGGATCACAAATTGTTATTCCTCTCTGTAGGAAACTGCAGTTCCCTCTTCCTGAAACCCTCAGTAAGCAAAAGGTTAGTCAGCAGGAATCAGTTCTTTAGCATGGCACCTTCTACAACAAATGCTACAGTCTTTTTTTTTCTCCTCGGGGAGATGGGACTCAAAGCGCACATGCAGAAATTTACTGTACATGATCTATGATCAAGCAGTTTACTTTAAGCTGCATAATCATAGTTCAGGAGTGGCATCTGCAGATGTTCACCAGTGCCAGGAACTGTGCCAAGAACCCAGTGTAAGTAACTCAGGGCAAGATGAGTGGTTGTGCTTTCCCAGCCCTAGGACTGCACTTCAAACACATGCAGACATTCTGTAGATCAAACTAACCTGTTCCTGAAATGAGTTAGTTTACCTACTCAGATGAACTAATTTAGATTGTGCCTGCCATTTTTGGCCAATTTAACCCTGAACATCTGCACAAATCAACATTTAGATTGACCTAACCCTAGTTAGTTGGATCTAAATGTAAGTTCTGCATGCACTCAAAAAGATCATCAAGACTGATTTAATTAAGGATCACTTAGCAAGTGATATAATAAGTATTACAAGGATTTGCACTTGCTTTCTTTCAGCCCTGCTGTTTAGCAGGGCTAGGCAAAACATTTTCCCTCTGAATAGCAACACACTATTGCCCCATACAAAGTGTTTTTCCACTTCCATCTTTTTTGGTCCCCTTCAGAAGCACTGTTTGATGAATAGCAGTTTATGTCATTATATCAACTCCTATAGACCGAAATCATTGTGGAATGAACAGATGTAACGCTTACAGAAGAGCTTACATATGGGATTAATATGCCTCTGAGTATCTCTGGACTAGCTGGTGTTTTGCCATTGCTTTAGGATGGTGCTCATCATTCATCCCCAGAGAGAACAGACAAATTGTGCTTTTAGGAGAATGGGCTCAATGCCAAGTACTAATCCTTGTTTAACACTGCTCACTTTGTTCTGCTGTTTGATGTTCCAGATGCTCTTCAGGAAACTGGATTTTTCCAGTTATTCAATATATAATTCCTGTGAAGTGTCCAGCTCTTGTAACATTATTTCTTCTGTTATGTGCTTTAATCATAGAAGAAGTGGGATTTCTCATTAGTTTTGTGGCATTTGAGGTGATAATATAGCTAGAAATGTTGATTATACTTGAGATTATTATCCAGAGTAAAATAATACAGTTAAAGCTGACCCTCCACTTCCTCTCCCAAAACAAAACAAAACAAAACAAGTTTCTGCTTCACCGGCTTTTGTTGCTGCTGGTGTTATTGTTATTGCTGCTGTTTGTTTTAAATTTACAAGTCTAACCCAGAACTATAGACACCTTAAATAGTGGATCTCTGATCCCAAAGATGCCTGCAAAGAAATCCAGATGGAGTTTCCATCAGCTCTGATTAAAGTTCATCGAATCCAAGATGTGTTGAACATGCATTTCAGGCCTAATGAAATCAACATTTTCAGGCAAAAATTGTTTTGTCGGAAAACACAGAGCCACCTCTAACTACAGCGCTATTTTGTATTGAGAGAGGTAGTCTAAAGTGTTAGTCTGAAGTCAGGCAGAAGGCAGGGTAGAGTAAATCAGAGATGCGTGTTTTCATGAGCCCCAGCTCACTTCATCAGATGCTATGAAAGAAAATACCCTGAGCAGTTTGTCAAGCAGAGAAAGTGATTTGAGTGGGGCAGTTCTGGAAGAAGTAAACAAGTAATAAACTTTATGGACAAAGGGGTCAAAAAACTAATCCAACTAGTGGGATAAGAATTCATAGTCTCTGTTTACATATGTAACACAGTCCAGTCTGTGGATGATTTGTTGTGCTCCAGTTTCCCATCCAAGTTTACTGTTACATTTCCATTGTTTAAGAGCAGCTACTCTGAGGGCAATGATGGCACATCCAGGGAGATTAAAGTGTTCTGCCACCAGTTTTTCTCATGTCTTGATGTCAGATCAGTGTTCCCCCATGTAGAGATTGCCCCATCTGTCCAGTGCAGAAGGCAGAGAGGTGCTAGAAGCAGGTGGTGAGATGATGGCATATGACATTGGTAGAGGCAGGTGAATGAACCTCAGATGTTGTAATCCCTGTTATTTGGTCCCGTGATGATGTGGTCTGCATTGATGAGGAGGTGTAGCTTGCTTCTGCATCCACTAGAAGGCCTGATGCCTTATTGAGCATCGGAGTTAGCCTGTTGCTTGACAGGCACTGTCTAAAATCAAGGAGGCTGCCTATAAACCAAGAGAGATTTGGTCCCTATGACTGTTTTGAGAAGGTTGCTATTGTACTGGAGGTCATTAATAATATGTCTGAGGTGTTTACACTGGGAGCTGTAGATGACAGTCAGAGGTATTCTACTGTCCTTGTCATGGGCGACTGTTGCCTCCCAAATCAGAGGGAGAACGTTCCTGCCCAGCAGAGAGTCAGCAACTGGGGGTGGTCCCACCATGGCTGATTCTGACAACTTGAGTAAGTGTGATTGGCCGTGGGGGACAGCTTCTCCTGGTGCCCCCATTCCTCAGCCGGTGCTCTCAGCAGGGGCACCAGTGTTCTCACCTGCCCCCCTGCCGAGAAACACTGGCTGACAGGGGGTGTATCAGTGCTCTCAGGGGGTGCACATGCACCCCCATGCACCCCCTACACATTGCCACTGGTCTTTGTCATGGGGTTGGCAGTATAACAGCTCAAAATGGGGTATGCATGTGGTTTTACTGATTGGTGCAACTACAATTTTGGATTGTATTATACTGTAAGAATCCCTGCTCCCAGATCCTTAAGGTGTGCATCCCAGTTGATGGGATCAGAGCAGATATGGTTGTACCATAAGGCATTTTTACATGTGGTCTGGGGGTCAAATGAGGGGCATTTAATTAAACCAGCTCCAGGAGTCGGTGGGTTTCTGATACAACATGGTGGCAATGTGGCCACTGGAAATCTCCTCAAAGCTCTTCAGTTGGAAATGTGGTGAATGCACATTTTTGGGTTGATTTACTAGTTTATAAAGCTGTATCATTATCCTGCCTTCCATTTTGTATTGAATCACATATATGCATATAATGCCAAGTTTTAACTAATAAATTAAACCGAGAGAAAAATTAAAATGCAAATCAAGGGAAAAAATCTCTTTCAATGAGATTTTAAAAAGAGATTTAAAAAATGTGGGGGGGGCAGGAAAATCTAATAAGGAGAGGAGTTTCTATGGTTGTCTCTCTCTCTCTCATTTAGTTAGTTTATAAAGGTGCATATCTACCCTACCTTCTCACTGATTTCAGATTAACGTTGTGTAAATTTAGCAAGGACTTTGCTAGATTAGTCAAATGTGTAAAAAAATGTAAAGAAATATTCTATGAAATACATTTTATTTTTAAAACTTAGAAAAGCCATTTTGAAAGGATAGTAAATGAATGAGGAGACAGTATTTTTTAAATCACTACAATGATTGATAACAAGATAGATATAGCTATGAGGGAGAAAAAATAGAGTTAAATTATAAGCAAATAATAAAAACTAATAATTCTGGAATCAAAGGATGCAATAACCCACACTACAAATTATATTAAAACTATGCATAGTTACACATCTTTGCTCATAGACATGCCATCTGGCTCTCCATGTCTCATTGGAGAAGATAAGGGGGTGGGGGGCACTCTAGTATTGCATGAGTCCTTTCCAACATGTCCAGTAAGTATCCAGATTTATGGAAAAGGAAGCAGCAGCAGCTGTCTTTTACAATTGGTTACTTTGTTTTGTATGAAGTGGGTTGAAATCAAAAAATGCTAAAATAGGCTATAACTGAAAATCTGAAAAATTGTTTTAGTTTTGGTAGGACTTTTAGTAAGACAAAAGGACAATGGTGCTCATGGTAACAGTGCTCACCCAGGATTTGAAAGACCCAGGTTGCGCTCACTCTGTTCTGTCTTCTTCAGCCAAGGGACTTCAACTTCTACTTCTCACTTTGAAGGTGTATTAACCACAGAGATATGGTGTTCTTCTATCTGCACCATGAAATTATATTTAACAGCTCCAGCAGGAGAACCTGAGAGTTACCCAATCCAGAATATTAAATATTCTGCTGATTAAAGCAGTCACTTGGAACATGAGAAAAAGGCAGTTCAAAGCTTGAATCTGGATGTCTTACCTCTTCAGGCAAGTGTCCTAATATTATGCTATTATCCATTCTGTGGTTGGTGTCCCTCTCCTCCCCTGCCACAAACCATAATTTTTTGGCTTGAAAGTGCAAAGTTTCACAAGACAGGAAAATATTTTCCAAGCCAGTTCTAGCCTCACCTGGATTCTGTCTCAAAAAATCCCAACCTAACAAACTATATAAGAATTACCAAAGGTCCATCTAGCCTAGTAGCTGGTCACCAACAGCAGCAAGTAACAAATGCTATTGTCTATAAAAGAAAGGCAAATGCAGATATATTCAGAGGCATTAACTACAGCATGTAGTTCCAGGCCTCTGTCTCCACAATGTAACCTTGGAAGTACTAAAGAGGGTGAATCTACATTGTGCTTTACTATGGAACTGACTAATTAGCATCATGGTCTACATGTGCAGTCATATTAAGACACAGTAACTTAATTAACACCACTGTAGGACAGTTCTATCCGGGACAAGTACTATCCTACAGCAGGAATAGTTACATGCATCAAAATGCACATTTAGATGGTGACCAGACCTGGCTGGGGCATGAGGGTGCTACAGTGTGGGGACTGCTTGCCAGCTAGCCTCATACTGTAATACCCTTGGGCCCCACCCAGCTCCTCCTCAGCACATTGAACAAGGACCATGACACGTAGAGCCAGGCGGGCCAAGGAGTCAGCCTGCCAGCCTAGACCTGCTCCATCCCAGCTTAATGTGCTGAAGAGGGGCTGGCTGGAGCACCAGTATGCTACAATGTAGGGCTAGTCAGCAGGCAACCCCTGTATTGTAGCACCCCCATGCCCCAGTGAGCCTTGATCACTGTCTACATGTATGTTTTGGTACTAAACTCCACTGTAGGAGAGTACTATCCTAGAGTGGAGTTAATTTATTGCAGCATAATAGGGGCATATGTGTAGATGGTAAGGCTTTACTACAGAGCTAATTAGGCAACTTGCAGTAAAGCACATTACAAGTTTGGAATTGCAGGTTGCAATTGAGGACTATGCAATAATTTATTTCAGATTCCAGTAAAAAAATTATGATAACCAAATACTGGGGACATGTATCTTTTAATATGAATGCAAGGTGTGGTCATATAAAATAAGCATGCATCAAATAGATTAAAGAAGAATAGCAGCTCTGCTGCAGTTCAGGTTAAGAACCCCTTTCTCTCCAAAGATACATTATTTTGTTTACTACAAAGTCAATATTGTTATTCACATGGCTGTAAAAATTTAGTTATTTTAGAGCAGTACAGAGTAAGATTAGTGATCCAAATATAAGGTGATTAGAGCAAGGGATTCCCAAGATATAGCAACCCCATGCAAGTAACTTTTTAAATGATGGACAGATAAGATGAAAGGGGACCAAGAGGTAGAGTTGGGACCATAACTAAAAGATGACTAGATCGGTCCTGGCCAAGGAAGGGCAGAAAGCTCATGTGGAATGGGACTGCGTATTGAGGGAATGGAGCCTAGCTTGGTTTTACTTCTAACATGCTGATGGCTTAGTGAATTTTTAAAGTGAAGAATAAATACATAAGTAATAATCTGGGGCAACCAAAACTCTATTTGTGAAGTTGCTTAATATTTTCATCTAGAAAAAAATAAAATAGAAAAGTTGATGATGGTCAACTACTTACTGGCTATAACAGCCATGCAAATCATGGAAAACAGATTAAATTTTGCTTTTCTTACAAAAACACTAAACTGAGAAGTAAATTATTTTCACTAATTATATTAAACAATACCAAAATCTCAATGGCTTGATGGTTTAAGAGGATGAGCTAGGAAGTATAATAAGCAAAGGCATATACAGTATCAAAAGTGGGAGGGGTTGGGGCTGTAGAAGAGAGAGAGGGTTTTCTCTCAGATGCTTGAATAGTATAAATCATTTAATTAAACTGGCAAGTTTTGGGGACAGACTGAACCTGTGATTTTCTCATCAACTCTGTCAACTATTATGTATCCAAATATTTCAGGCTTCAATATTTCAGGCTTGAGGTTGCTTACTCACCTCTACTTCCTCCAAAACAACCAACTCAGGAGAAAAAAAAAAATCAACTTCAGAAAGCCATAAAATGAAAGTTAACATGCCTGCAAAACCTTAGCTCTGTAATCTTTGCTTGATGCCCCAATGCATGTGCCAATATACTCACTTACTTATTCTTCGAGTCACACTGGACAGGAACTACATATACCTCCCTACTGTTCAAACACTTCACACCCATTTACCCAGCATTAAACCCATAGATTTCACTCATTTCTGATTTAACTGATGATAATCCCATGGCAAGACAGACTCATGATGGCACAACCTACAAAACACTGTCTAAGGCATAGAATACAGGCCATGCATACAATGTATCCTGAAAAAAGCAATGACTCTGAAAAGAATTTGCATATCATAATGGACCAGCAACTGAACGTGAACTTTCAACATTGAAAAAACTTTAAGGTGATTGTTGGGGGGTAGTGGTCAATGACAGTTCATCTCTAGTATGACACTGCTGAGACTTATTCTAGTATATTACTTGTAGCTCTGGTGTCCACATTTTTACAGATATGTAAAATACAGATATGGGGAAAAATACAAAATGCCATAAAAATATTCAAGGGCTGAAAAATAATGCCTGAGATTAGAGAGCTCAATCAAATTAACCATTAATAACAAAGTACAACTGAAAAATGACTTAATACATGCCTATATAGGGAGAAAATACCAGATACTCAATGGTTCTTCACTCTAATGGAAAAAAAAAAACAGCTATAAAAAATAGTAACATTTATATTAGGCAGTTCTCCCTGCATCCTTTCCCCAGTGTGGGTGATCAACTATGCAACAAACTAAGAAGAGGAATGAATGATTTTTTCTTCAGGTCTTCAAAATCAAGCCTGGATGCATTTCTTGAATACATTCTGTAACCTGAATACAAATCATTGAACTTAGCACATTGGTAACAATGAAATTTAATTTTCTTACAGATGCTCAGAGCAAAAAAATCAAAACTTATAGTAATTGTTGGCTGTAAAAATTTTAATAAAGTTTATATGGGACAAGACAGTATTTTAATAGCATAATTGCGGGGGGAGGAGAGAGAGTGAGCAGGGCACTTATTCTGGGCACTGACTCAAAAGGGGCACCAGAATACCTGTCCCATGAGTCTTTGGTACAGCAGGCACAGCCCAGCCACAGTAGCCAAGCAGCTTTGCACCCAGTAGTATATGGGGGAAGAGCCAAGTGGAATGATGCCTTCCTGAAAGTTATACCATGTAGAAGGGAGAGGGGGAGGAAGCAAAAAAGGTCCATGGACTGTACGTTGCCTGTCCCTGTGCTACACTTTTGCCATTCTCAAACTAGTATATTCTAACTTGGGCAACGCCACATGGCATTGGCTTAGCACTGTACTTACATAACCTTTATAGCTAAACACAGTAAACCAGTGTTCAGTTAGTGCTTCTTGTTGCCATTTACAGAAGAAAATATCCATAGTCTGTTCTTCCTCAACTCACTTCAAGCCAGTAATTGGATTTTAATTGGATATCTTCCTGAATTCTAACAAGTTATTTTTAAAATGGCATTATAAAGGGCATATTTCACCTCTTTTTTGAGTCCCTCAGCAATGCTTGTATTTTCAAAATCCTGTGTTGGATTTGAGATTGATTTTTTTTTCTCTCTCCTGTGCCATTTTAAGGGGGGGGGGGGAAAAAAAAGAAACCCTTCCCACACTTGGAAAATTAACTACACTCCAAGTATTCTCAGCTGAACAAAGTTATAGAGCCAAACAAAATTAAATATTCTTTTTCCTGCTGAAAAAAATCATTTATCTTTCACTCAGACATGGAATAAACATTTAAGGAACAGCATGTAAAAAACACGGTAGGCATGTCTACACATGCATTTATGCCTGCTTAAATTTACAGCAAAATAAATTACTGTGCAGTAAGTGGGAATAGGCCAGTGTCTACACGTGTAATTGATAAACCGTGTCAAATCTAAAGTTAGTCCCAAGTCAGTCCACACACGTAGTGTGTGATGCAGTAAGGCATCTACACGTGCATTAGCATGCAATAACTAATTGGGCATAAATTTGATATCTGCACGATGCAGTATCAAATTTATGTTCAAGTTGTCATAAGTAATCATATTTACTGCCCAGTATGGGCATGCACATGCAGATGAACACCCATACTGTGCAGTAATTTTGGTTACTGTGCAGTAATGTGCATGGGTAGTCATCCCCAGTCTGTACTTTAGTATGTTTTTAAAGCCCATATTGTTCCTATATTTAGGTTGCCAAATATTCTCCAAATATTGTTTAGAAAAAATGAATCCCCAAAGCTTTTTTTTTAAATAAAAGTTATTCGAGTCCTAAAGAAAATAGCCTGCAAAGAGGCAGAAGGAGTTCACTCAGGATGATACACAACTTGTTTTGAACATTCTAAAGAAGAAGTCCTGGGTGTTTACACATACCCGCAGGCATACAACCTTCTTCTGACCACAACAAAAAATAGGAAAAAATAGAAACTAATAATAACTAGGAAAAAAAATGGAAACTAATAATAATTTTAAAAACCCACACACATAAGATGGAAAAAGTTGTGCATAAAAATATTAGAAAAATGAATTTAATATCATTTTAATGCCTAAATGTTACAGCTCACTGAAATAGATATAGATCACAGAGAATGACTAAGGTTTTCTTTGTGAGTGAAAAAACCCAAGTTCTATTCAGAACTCTCATTTACTATATGAAAAGAGAATGAAAGAAAAATCAGTTGTAACAACTAAAGTATTCATTTACTTATGTTATAGGTTTAGCCTTGGATAGGTACAGCACAATCCACAGATCTTCTTTTACCAGGTGGTATTCTACAAATTAGGTCACCTGGAAAAAAGTTTCTACATTTTTGCCTATAAGTGATAAAGTATCTTCAGAGTTGTCCCTCTCAGGGGAACATTTTAAGTGACAGCAATCACTGTAACTTAAATTTTAAACTTGTTTTGTTTATAGCTTATATATAATATGTGTAACACTTGTCATGAAAAGAAAAACACATGAGCTACATCTCATGTATGTAATGCATCCTATGAAAATTTCATCATTTTAGAAGTGGAAGGGCTGAGTTCCACAGTTCATGGGATAATGTTACACAAGTACACTAGTTTCTGACTTGTTATATGACTTCAAAGCAAAAATAATGCACAATTCTATTAAGCTTACTCCTTGAGGCTACTCTCTGCAGCCATGTATCTACAGATTTTAGTATTCCATGATATATAGTTCAATTAATTGGTTAAACATTTCATTAAGATTGCTAATTTCTGTTGCCAAGTATTTTGAAGTTGAAGTGTATGCCTATTAGATATAAAGCAAGAAATAAAATCTAACAAATTAAATTACAAATTTAATTTTGAAATAGAATTATATGTTCCATTTACAGTAATTCAACTTAACAGATAGAAATAACAGCTCCTATGGAAGTTAACCTACAGGTCATCTGGATTAGCAAAAAGAATTCCAAAAGTGGAGTTCCAAATTTGAAAAACATAAGGTGACTTTGTCATTATTTTAGTGCAAGTGTTCATTTGTGACTTCTCCTGCCCTAGTTGCTCAGTCATTTCCACAATAAAATATTTTAAGACTGCCTATACAACACTCCTATCAAATCATTAAGTTAAGGTTTTACCCATATGAAAAGGCTGTTGCTCTCAGGTATCTAAGAGAAAATCTAACCCAATAGGTATAAATAAGAGGCAACAGGGAGCCTATACAACAAAAAGGACTATTCTACTCTGAAAAATGACTAATAGTATCATGATGTGGTTCAATATTTATTGAGTTTTTATGACTCCAAAACATTTTAAAAAGGAAAAGATAACTGGAATTTGCAAGTCACCTTTTCATGGGCAATTCAAAATAGAAATATACATTCAGTCACTCTCAGTACTTCTTGGCTGTGACAGACATTTTGGAAGGCTAGACTGCATGAAAAATAACTACCCCCTCTAAGCTAAGTCAGGATGGAGGGGGCTAGTTGTGGTGGGTGGAGGGTTGAGACGCAAGTAGGCTCTGGGGAGGATTGGGGGGTCCACAGGAGGGATCAGGAGGGAGGTAGGGGCCAGGTGGTATCAGAGGGGCAAACAGAGTTGTTGCGGGGGCTTGGAAGGCAGGGGGGGGGGGTCTCTCCACCACCTCCCATGACCAGGGGCTATTTTTAGACTCCCCCAACCTTTTACCCCCAGACAACAACCCCTGGCCAATCTATACCTCCCCCCATTCCTCCCTCTTCTCCCCTCACCCTGTCTTATTTCCTCAGCTTCCAGAATCAGCAAGCATTGATAAAAACCAGTTTGTGGGATGGGGTTTTGTTGGCTGGGATAAAGGGAGACTGGCTGACCTGCCTGGGGGTTGTCCATCTGGGGGAAAGGGAGAGAGGGGCTAAAAATAGCCCAGTAACAAGGAGGGAGTAGGAAAAGCACAGCCCCAGGGCTGGAGTCAGTGGCTGGGCTTTCCTAGAGCTGGAGCTGTTGTGCTGGGAACTGTACAGAAATTCAATTAGATTGGTCTTGCTGGACCTGAGCTCAGTTAGTATACCTCTGAGGTACACGTAACTTAACTTAGATCAAGGTGGTCATTTTAGACTGATCTAACTTCTGTTCAATTTGCATGTAAATCCATCTAGCTGCTGTAAAAGTCAATACCTGGGAGAAATAAGTTAGATCAGGTGGCATTTTTAATGCAATCTGACTTTCCCCCAATCTCCCCAAATGTCTGTACACAGCTCTACATTTGAATGGAAGTAGCTGTTTAGAACAGTCAAATTTACATGTACAAAAACTGTAGCAGACACAAAAAACAGTTTTAAACCTCTGTCTTTAGTGTAGTATTTCAGCATCATGATATCTTATGAGCCATGTGAGATAGTGAATTTGAGTCAAAAAGTCACAGTCAGTGGTTATCTCAATGCTGAGTTCCTTAAATACATTTATAAATATCTAACCCTTGAATTGGTCAAACACGCACTGATCCATGATAAAGCAAAAAGGAATGTAGGAGTTCAAAAGTCAAAGCACAGCATATAGTATGGAACCTGGTTCTGTGACCCCACAAAGGAGGGACTTAAATGGGACGGAGAAAACCCTGGATTCTACTCCCAATGCTACTTGTGAGTTTTGTATTACATACTATTAGATAACTTTACTGAAAGCAAAATGAACACTTTTTTTTTTGTAAAACTATAAAGTAAAGGTGAAACATTACACTTATGACTTGATTATTTTTCTCTGTTTGCAGTTACAATGATCAATAGCCAATATATGAAGTGTAAAAAAACTAAAAGTGATGAATCCTAAAGAGAAAACAAGGTGCAAATTACCAATGCTTGCAAGTATTAATCAATCAGGAATAAAGTGGGCTTATACAAGAAAGAACAAAGTTCCTTAAGCATCACTACCCTGAAATAAAAGGGGGAGATATAAGAATTAGGGCTGTGCAAAGCTTCAGGTGCTAATTTGTTTCAGAGGAGATTTGGCCCAATTCAGTGGCTGAATCTCCAAATCCGAATCAAATTAGGAGACCAATAAAAAGGTCCAAATCAATTTGAAGCTCTCCAAATTGATTTGGAGAGCTTCAGAGATTTGGGCAGTCCCCACTTGCTGCTGCAGGGACCTGGAAGCTGGATCTGGGCTCCATGCTGGTAAGTAGGGGACAAGGGCTGAAGGAGGGGGGAGGGGACCATGGGGGAACACCCACCCGGCCCCATCCCCTGCCTGCTCCCTCAGACCCCCTTTAGTGCCTCCTAACCCCTGTCCACTCTCCAAGACCCCCCGCTCCACCTCCATGGCTGCCCCACCCAGCCGCAACTCCTAGCTCTTTAAAAAAACAAAACAAGACCCAACTCACCAACTGCTGCAGCAGCCATCAGGGCCTCCGGGGGCTCATGGGAGATCCCCCCACACAGGGTGGGGTAGTGGGGAGCAGCCCCTGCCCCCATGCCTGGCAGCAACCGGTTATTGCAAGGCTCGTGACAGAGACCCCCATGCAGCATGGGGCTGTAGGGGGCAGTAAAGATTGCCCCCCGCCTGGCAGCAGCCAGTGAACATCAGGCTTTTTCTTTAAAAAAAAAAAAAAGAGTTGGGAACTGGGGGCAGTTGGGGCAGCCATTGACAGGGCTGGGAGAGCAGGCAGGGATGGGGCCCATTTGATTTGGAGATTCAGCCAATTTTGGCAGCAGCTGAAACTCTAAATCAGATTCAGATGAATCAATTCAGGATGCTGATTTGAATCACCGAATTGAATCACTGTCCCCCAAATAGGCTGGATCCGAATCTGAAGTGAATACTAGCCACTTCACACTGGCCTAATTAGAACCCCTATTTCTGTAAGAGTCAATTTCAATCAGTGTAATTTTAATAGAGAAGAATTTGATGCAAGTTACAGCAGACACAAAAATCTGATTACTGAGGGAGCAAAGTCTAGAAAATAAATGTGATAGCAGGAATCAGGTTCTCTTCTTGTGCAGCTCTGGACAAAATAATTAACCTCTCTGCTCTTCATTTCCTTCTTTAAAATATGTGAGTGTTATTTTAAACCATTATTATTTGTACAGGACTAAAGTTCTCAGACCAAAGCAGTACAGATGATAATTAAAAAAAAACTTGCAGAGCCCAGTTGCAGGAGTACAGGGATTGCTTCCTAAAAATATTAATGTTTGACCTATTTTATTCTAGAGATTGTAAGCCACGTTTAACAAATTTTTATATAGTATTGTATAAACAAGTAAATTTCAACGACATTGTAACAATCTTATAATTGGCCTAAAAAATAGGCAGGGCTGTCTCTGGGGAAGAGGGGTGACAAATTGGGTCAACCGCCCCAGGCCCCACACTTTGGGGGGCCTGCAGAGCCAGGGGGAGCCATGTGGCAACTCTGTGATGCCGCCAGCTTTGCATCTGGCCACTTGGCACCCCGCCTCCAAATCTGCCGCCAAAAGTGGCACCTACGGCTGCTCGGCACCCCCCACCCTTGCTAAGTCCACTACCGGTTTCCTTGCATCCAGGGGCCAATCAACATGGGTTTAGTGGAAAATAGATCCTATCTAACTTGATTTTTTAAAATAAGAATACAAATGCAGCTGATTAAATATTTTACACTGAAAACTTCACCCTTTATTTCTTTAAGGTAGATGATTTGGTACTTCACAGCACTTTTTAATAACAAACTAAGATGCTCGGGGGAGAGGGAGGGTCAACTTCCTAAATACTAATCAGCTTAAAAAAATGGTTAAATGACAGGTATATATATAAATAAGGACATGTTTCCAGTAGGAAACTCAGGTGTTAATTTTTAAGTCTTTACATTACAGTTTTTTTCCATCAATTACTTTGTTTTACAAAATCATAACTGATACAGAAGGGACAAACACTGAGAAAGACATAAATAATGATGAGAACATTTTACTAATACAAAGTGAGCTGGATTTTAACGTAGGCACAGGAAAAAAAAATCAAAAGTAAAGTCATGACTCTAAAAACATTAAGGACACAGACAGATATTGGGGAAAAAATGAAAACAACTTTACTGGAAAAGGAAGCATATCAGTCTGACCTGGCTCCCCAGCATCTGTATAGATTGGGAGCTTTAATGGGGCTTTTTGGCACTTTTATCTAAAGCTGATTCAATCAGCTATTAAATAAAAGCATCAAAAAGTCCCACTGAAGCATGCAATTTATACAGATGTTGGGCAAGCTGGGTCCGACTAATGTGATGCCTCTTCTGGGCATGTGCTGTGCTCAGTGCAGAGACACACTGAGCTGAATATAAAGCGCTGTTTTGGCAGGCAGAAGGGTTCACATCTGTAATCAGCCTGATAGCAGCCATACTTATAAGATTGGGTGGGCAGGGGGTGGGGAGAGCTCCATCCTGGGAGAAAAGAACTTGGGAGTCCTGAAGACAAGTCAGCTAAACATGAACTCCCACTAAAATGCTACGGCCAAAAAAGCTAGCATGGCACTGTTGTGATGACTACTGAAATACTGTGAACATATCAAGAAGGATATTGAAAACTGATTCAGAGAAAAGTCATGAACATGATCTAAAGAATTAGACAGATGTCATTTGAGAGATTCATGAGCTCAGTTTGCCTAGTGTATCAAACTGAATATTAAATAATGGATTTTATTACATACTCTAACAACTATTTTGGAAAAATAAATTTGATAATAAGGCTCTTCAGTCCAACAGACAGAAGAGCCAGTTGCCATAAGCTTGAGCTAGATGAATAAGATAAAAATCTCTGTAACAGGGAATGTTATTAACCATTGGGGTGTGATGGTTTCTCCATCACAATTTTTTTAAAGCCAGATTAGATTTTTTTTAAATATGCTTTAGTTCAAGTGTGGCTTTTTATGATCAATAATTAAGCAGGGAAATCCTGTCACTTGCCTTAAGAACTAAATCAGAATAGTTTATCATAATGGAATCTCTGAAATTGGGGAAAGTAAGGGTACCTTACTGACTGGGTGAAGTAAGCTAGTGACAGAGGATACAAAAAAGGCTGAAGTACTCAATGTCTTTACCTCAGTCTTCACAGGCAAAGTCAGCTCCCAGACTATTGCACCTGACAGCACAGTTTGGGAAGGTGGTGAGTAGTCAACAGTGGAAAAAGAACAGGTTAGGGACTATTTAGAAAAGATGGATGTGTACAAGTCCACAGAGCTGGATACAATGCAACTGAGGGTGCTGAGGGAACTGGCTGATGTGATTGAAGAGCCTCTGGCCATTAACTCTGAAAATGCTTGGCAGCTGGTGGATGTCCTGGATGATTGGAAAAGGGCTGGATGTTTGGATAAAAGACATCTTTAAGTAAGGGAAGAAGGAGGATCTGGGGAACTACAGACAGGTAAACCTCACCTCAGTCTCAGGGAAAAAGCATGCAGCAGGTCCTCAAGGAATCCATTTTTAAACACTTGGAAAAGAAGGTGATGATTAGGAACAGTCAGCATGGGTTCACCAAGGCAGGCTGCCTGATCAACCTGATTGCCTTCTATGATGAGAAGGCTGGCTCTGTGGATGCTGGGAGAACAGTGAATTTGATATATCTTGAGTTTAGCAAGGCTTTTGATATGGTCTCCCACAATATTCTGGCAAGCAAGTTAAGGAAGTATGAGTTGGATGAATGGACTGTAAAGTGGACAAAAAACTAGCTGGATCATCATGCTCAAAGGACAATAATCAATGGCCCAATGTCTACTTGGGAGCTGGTATCTAATGGGACTGCCCCAGGGGTCAGTTCTGAAGATGGGTTTGTTCAATACCTTCATCAATGACCTGGAAGATGGGATGGAGTGCACCTTCAGCAAGTTTGTGGATGACACCAAACTGAGGGAGTAGTAGATACGCTGGAGGGTAGGGCTAGGATTCAGAGATACCTAAACAAATTGGAGAATTGGATCAAAAGAAATATTATGAAGTTCAGTTATGGCAAGTATAAGGTCCTGCACAATCCCTTCCAATCCTAATTTCCTATCATTAAAAATGTATAAGTACATTATCTTTAATCAAATAAAAACATTGAATTCAATGGGAATTAACCAGCGATATACCAAATATTGGTACACTTTTCTACACATTTAGATGGGTTTTTTAAAATTGTATTATGAAGAATTCATGTATTTTGGTTAAACAAATTCCAGGAAGTGAGAAAGCATGATTCATTAGGTAAAGTGCTAAACACATACTCAAGAGTTCCTAAATTTGATTATCTGGTCTATAACTGATTCTCTTGCACCCTGGCAACATTAATGTCTATGAATTCATTAATGTGCCATAGTTACTGAGCATTAAGTTTAGTACTTTGTGAACAAAGTATGAAAATCAATGTACAGTAACTCATGCTACTGCATGGCAGCACCAGTGCATTGGTTTTTAGTAGCCTAATACTACTGCACAGTAACGCATTAGCACATTTTTTCCTGGCACGCTACTGTGCAGTGTTATTAGGCTACTGTGCAGTTAGCATGTTCTATAGACCTGCCAAGTACTTTCTCACCATACAAAAGAGCTTTGACAATGAAGACTGGAAAGAGATTATAGAATATAGCAAATAAGATGCATATCTTTGAAAACATCAATATTTAAATGCTTTTGCTAAAATGACATAGAAAAAGAGAAATCAAGCCCTCAAGACAGTACATATTGTTTTCACACACACATCTCCCCACAAACCTAACAAACATAATTTTCATCTTCTAAAAGTAAATCTCATTGCTATTCAATGTTGGTCAATTTACTGTAACAAAACTAATAAAGTTCTAAATTACAAAAAATATCAAATTATTACTGCATTCTTCCTAATAGCCTCCAACCAGCCTTTTCAAATACACAACACTGAATATATTAAGAATAATTCTAATTGAATATTTGAAATATAGATATGACTACTGGATTAATTACATAAATTCAAGCCAATGAAGGAAAATTAATATTTTATATTGTGACTGATTTATGTTTTACAAAATGTTAATAAGTTGAAATATTTTAACAGTAACTAAAAAAGAATGAGTACGAGAGGATATCAATGGATCTTATCTTGTATCAAGCATTATTTGCATTTCATGTATTTAATCACATCCAACCTGTGAAAATGCAAAAGATTATGATATTATATACCTCAGCAGGAGTCAGTTGGTACTAATAGAGGCAAGCAGGAAAAAAGGTGTCTGAATAGAAAGTTTAACACATCAGAGGGTGTGTCTGCAGAAGATGCTTTACTCAAGATTACAGCTAATTACTGTGCAATAAACTTCACCATCTACATGTGAAAAGAGGAGGCCAGGAGGTCTCAAATGCCTCTACACAAACGCTCGTAGTATGGGAAACAAGCAGGAGGAACTCACCCTCCTGCTGGCTGACACCAGCCCAGACATAGTGGGGATTCCAGAAACGTGGTGGGACTCAATGCATGACTGGGCGGTGAATGTCAAGGGCTATAGGCTGTACAGGAGGGACAGGATAGGAAAGAGAGGTGGGGGCATGGCTCTCTATATTAAGGAGGAATACACATCCTCATCAATTAGTAAGGAGTCAGGGGAGGGCACTCTGAAGAGCTTTGGGTTAGGGTACAAGGCAGTCGAGGGGAAAGTGACTTAAAGGTGGGATTCTACTACAGACCTCCCAAACAGGGAGAGGAACTTGACCAGGATTTCTTGGGTCAGCTCACAGAGGTAGTGAAGGCTAAGGATGTGGTAGTCATGGGGGACCTGAACTTCCCGGACATCTGCTAGGAAGAGCAGTCAGCCAGGTCAGATCATTCACATAGGTTGTTAGACAGAGTGCAGGACCTCCATCTAACCCAGGAGGTGCACAGCCCTACCAGGGGGGATGCCTTGTTGGACCTAGTGCTGGCCACGGGTGATGAACTGGTGAGAGGGCTGTGGGTGTTCGACCACCTGGGCGACAGCGATCATTGCCTGCTGGAATTCACCATCCAGCTCAAGGTGGCAAAGGCAAGCAGTAAGGCAGTGGCCCTAGATTTTAGGAGGGCAAACTTCAACGAGCTAAGGAGGATAGTTGGAGAAGCGCTGAGATCCCAGAGGAAAGGGGAGCCAGGTGTCCAAGGTGCGTGGTCGCTCCTTAAGGAGACGATCCTCCAAGCCCAAAGGAAGGTAATTCCGACGAGGATCAAAGGGAGCATGAGAGCACACAAGCCTCCGTGGCTCACCAGAAGCATCCGGGAATGTCTCCTTGCTAAAAAGGAGGCTTACAACCAATGGAAAGAAGGGGTCATCACCAGGGAGGGCTATTCTGTAGTTGCTTGGGGATGTAGGGGGGTAGTTAGGAAGGCCAAGGCAGAGATGGAACTGGGACTAGCTTCCCAGATTAAGGACAATAAGAAGTCCTTTTTAAATACATAGCAGGTAAAAAGAAGGTCCTGGGTAATGTGGGGCCCTTGCAGGACACGTTGGGAAACTTGGTCGTCACACCAGATGGAAAAGCTAACATGTTTAACGATTTCTTTGCCTCCATCTTCCTAAGTAGGGACCAGGACAGCCACCTCCCTGCTGGGCCCCCCTCGGGCCCTGGGGGAGGCACATCTAGGCCAATGGTTAGCGAGGATTTAGTTAGGGAGCTTCTCGAGGGGCCGGATGTTTTTAAGTCAGCCGGTCCGGATGATCTCCACCCTAGAGTTCTAAAAGAACTGGCCAAGGTCATTGCAAGTCCCCTGGCACAGCTTTATGAGCACTCGTGGTGCTCTGGAGAGGTACCGGAGGACTGGAAGAGGGCCAACGTGGTCCCCATCTTCAAAAAAGGGAGGAGGAATGACCCAGGAAACTATAGGCTGGTTAGTCTTACCTCGATCCTAGGCAAGCTGTTTGAGAAAATTATTCTGGCATACATCCAGGAGGGGCCAGCAGGGGACTGCATGCTTAGGGGCAACCAGCATGGGTTCATCAGTGGCAGGTCCTGTCAGACCAACCTGGTGGCCTTTTACAATCAGATCACCAAATCATTAGATGCAGGGGTAGCAGTTGACATAGTCTTGTTGGACTTCCGGAAGGCTTTCGACACTGTCTCTCACCCCGTTCTCATTAAGAAACTGAAGGGCTGTGACGTAGACACCCACACAGTCAAATGGATCACCAACTGGCTGGAGGGCCGCACCCAGAGGGTGGTAGTGGATGGCTCCTTCTCAACCTGGAAGGACGTGGGCAGTGGGGTTCCGCAGGGCTCGGTCCTCGGGCCTGCACTGTTCAACATCTTCATCAGTGATTTGGACAAGGGGCTGAAAAGCACCCTGTTCAAATTTGCTGATGACACTAAGATGTGGGGGGATGTGGGCACACTAGAAGGAAGCGGGATACAATCAGACCTAGACAGGTTACAAGAGTGGGCAGATGAGAACAGGATGGGTTTCAACACAGACAAGTGCAAGGTGATGCACCTGGGGAGGAACAACTGGCACCACACCTACAGGTTAGGGAACTCCCCTCTTGTCAGCACGGAGGCGGAAAAGGATCTTGGGGTCATCATTGACTCCAACATGAACATGGGTCGGCAGTGTGGGGAGGCAGTTAGGAAGGCAAACTGTACCTTGTCATGCATCCACAGATGCATTTCAAGCAGGTCAAAAGAGGTGATCCTCCCCCTCTATGCGGCACTGGTCAGGCCGCAGTTGGAGTACTGCGTACAGTTCTGGGTGCTGCACTTCAAGAGGGATGTGGACAGCATTGAGAGGGTCCAGAGGAGGGCCACTCGTATGATCAGGGGACAGCAGGGCAGGCCCTATGAGGAGAGGCTACAGGACCTGAACCTGTTCAGCCTCCAAAAGAGAAGGCTGAGGGGGGATCTTGTGGCCTGTTAGAAACTAGTCAGGGGGGATCAGCAGGCTTTGGGGGAGTCACTGTTCCCCCGAGCATGACCAGGAGTGACCAGGAATAACGGCAAGCTGGCAGAGGGTAGGTTTAGGTTAGACATCAGGAGGCGCTATTTCACAGTCAGGGCAGCTAGGGCCTGGGACCAACTTCCAAGGGATGTGGTCCAGGCTCCTACCCTGGGTTTTGTTAAGAAGAGGCTAGATGAACACCTTGCTGTGGTCATTTGACCCCAGTACTCTTTCCTGCCATGGCAGGGGGTCAGACTAGATGATCTGTTCATGTCCCTTCTGACCCTAGAAACTATGAAACTATGTGCAGATGCTTACTGCACAGTAATCTAGTCTAATCATAAGTAATTTTGCTACCCGTAAATTTACTCTCGATTACTGTACAGCACATGTAGATGGATGACCAGGAGAAAATGTGCTCCTGATCAGCTGGGCAGCAGTGTCTGGGAGATTGTTCCCTACCCTTAGGAGCTCACTCCTGTTGAGGCAGGCTCTGCCACTGGAGCCCAGGTAGGGAAAATATCCCTCTGCCCCAGCAGCAGGGATCGCCCAGCTGCCACTACCCACCCAATCAGAATTGGGGAGCATGGGTTGGGAGATTCTTATCTCCCATTGCCAGCTCCATGGTCATGGGGCTAGCACTGGAAGATTCTTATTCTTAATCTGGGTCCCACGACCAGGGAGCTGGCAATGGGAGATAAGAATCTCCCAGCTGACATTCTCCAGTAAGAATCTCCCAGCAACCATAGAGCTCAGGGTGGGACATAAGAATATCCTAGTCTATCCTCCCCCATCATAATCAGGAAGCAGTGCTTGGGAGCTCCTTGCTGATGGGACAGGGGGACATTTTCCCATCCTGTGCTATGGTGGCAGAGCTTGCCCCAGAGAAGGCAGCTCCTAGGATCAGGGAGAAATGTCCCAGCCCTCACCAAAAGAGAGCTATCTCCTAGCTGGGCTGTCAGCCTGGCCTGTCTGTTGCAGGGGCCCAGTGCAGGGACACAGGGAGTGGGAGCAGTCTGCAGCAAATCTGCTCCTCCCTCCCTGCACATGTAGACACATGCCCTAGAGAAAACTGATCCCACATAATTTGCATGTGTAGATGTGCCCAGAGTCATGAAAATTATTTCAAAGACTACCTAAAATTAACACTTTTTGCATGACATGATTACCATTTATAAACCCGGCTAATGACTGGAGCCAAGCATCCCGCTTGACTAGCCAGCCAGGGCCTTACGGACTCAAGTCCCTGCTTCTAGGCCTCACAGCAGCCCCAGGATACTCCACAAAATATATCACAGCCTTATGGGATGGAATAAATTTTGTTATGAATATATACAAAAATAAAAAAACCCCCAAAAGTACAGTTTGGTATGCAGTAAGAAAGTTTCTCTCAAAACACTATTCGTAAGGGAGTATTTCTTCCAATAAGCCTAGATGCTTTTAATATGCTTCAAAAGCTCATCCCAAAGCTTTGAGGTACAGTTGCTGTCCCTTCAGTTAATACCTTAATTAACTATTTTCTAACAAGGTGGTAGGAAATAGGCTTCTCAACTTTTCTATCTAAAAGAACACATTTATGGGAGGCACACCAATACAAAAAATGCATTTTAGAATTTTGTTGAATGGATTAAAAACAAAGTACTCTGTGGTAAGCAAAAATAAACCAAACAAAAAACTGTACTGAATCAAGTTAAATGGATCTGAAATTAAATTTCACTTTCCCCAAGAAAAAGAGAGAAAAAAGGCATAATTGGAAAATTTACAATTTTATAACTATAATAAAGTTGTCTGGAAACAATCTGAGACATCAAAACTGGTATTAAAGATTCTTTCCAGACATTTCAGATGCTTCACACATGTGTCTGAGTGTATCTATGAGCTTAATCCAATTGCAATATAGGAAGCTGATTAAAAAATTAAAAGTATTCCCTTTTAAAGAGATAGTAAATAGCATCAGAGTATTACATACATGCATACCTATATATACACACACACATATACACCTACCTACATACATACATATATAATATATACATACATATATACACATGCATATACACATATATACATATACATACACACACATATACATACACACACACATACGAGGCTCTCTACAGTGAAAGCAATAACAGAATTTGGCCATTATTAGCCTAATCCAACTTCTACTGAAAAATAAACTATTATCTTTCTGTTTTTTTCAACTGTAAATGAACTGGGCAACATGTTAACAGATTATGAACTTCCAAAGTACTCATCCTGTATTTTCAAAGGCATATCATACAGAATGATTTCAGAATTTTAGCAAAAAAAGATGCTTGAGAAGTGTATTTCTTATATTTCTATTTCATCCTTTTTTCTTGCCTCCACAAAATCAAGCCTTTTAATTCAATTATATTTAATTTAATAAAGATACTGTTTCTATCCAAGTTTTAATGTTTCTGAATATTAAGTGCATAAAAGTGAATCCTTAAAAGATGATTACAGAAGTTGGTCAGAAATTTTACCCCAAAAATGGCTTTGCCATTCAAAAATGCTGATTCAGTGAAGACTTTCACAATAAAACATTACTTCAATTAATTTTTTTACCAAAAAAGTTCTCAGGTTTAAAATAGAACTTCTGTACAAAACCAGTGATGGTGAGGGAGTAGAACAGTTTGGTGACTGGAGTGCACATTTCAGATATGGACAGCACATCTTCAAGATCCTGAATTAGACTGAGAAGAAATTTAGCATGGGTTTTCTCATCTCCGATAAGTGCCCCCAACCATTGGTACAGAGGCTATTTCTTTTTGAAGGAAAATTAGTAAAGGTCTTATTTTGATATTAAAAAACTTCTTATATAGTAAAAAAGCCATGAGTTTTGTAAATAGTTAAACTGTCTGCCTGAGCACTATACTCCAGGAGGAAAATAAAAGTTTTGTCTCCATCAGAATATTTTTGGATAATTTAATATCTAGCTTCCAGTTCAATACCATAAATTAACTTTAACATAGCAGAAAAAAAGATTGTTAAATAAAATATTATTTTATATTGTTTCAAATGTTATGTGCAGAAATAAGTTGTTCACTCCCTTCCTTGCATTCCTTCAGATTCAGACACTCCTGTACACTCCTGAATACTCTTGGAGACCGCAGTTTGCAATCATGATTCATGCTGAATCTGCCAATCCTTAATACTGTCTAAAGAAACAGGGATATCCCCATCTCTATTTACATAAGGAAAGTAAGAAGCATGTTTTCTGCTGCTGCTGCTTTGATTCTTTGATATATCTAGCAGGCTTCAGAGCTTAATCCACCACATTCACTCCCTTTTTGCTATATGTCTTCTCATATATTTGAATTTATTATCATTTAATGATGCCCCACAAAGCATTACAAGCTAATGTGAGAATTTCAAACATAAATTAGAGACTGCCATACTGCAAAGTCTTTGGGACAGAGAGAACTTGTAAATCTAGGTAAAATATTTTCAGTGAAGAGGAAATTTGAATTCCTTCCTTGTATCAGGCAGAGAGTAAATTTGAAGTTGCATTCAAAACTGTAATCTCTCTCTCTCGAGGTTGTAATTTTGAAAGAGCTACCTGGATACCACATGACAAATTGCTGTGGTACAAAAAGGAAATCCCCATGCATTGCACACCATTAGTTATGGCATACCATCCCTCCCTGGAAACTATACAAAAAATCCTCAAACAATTGCAACCCATACTAAAAGAAAACCCAGTTCTTAAAGAGAACTTCCCAGAACCATCCATCCATCCTACCCTTCAAACAAGCACCTAACCTTGCCAATCTGATCACCAGAAGCAAACTTCCAATGGCCCAAAAAACATCAAAAGGATCCATACCATGCCAGGACAAGAAATGTAAAAGCTGCCAGCATATCTCTACCACCTCCACAATAACTATATCCCACAACAGAACCATCATCATTCCTAGATCTTATACCTGTACTTCCAGAAATGTGATACAGCTCATCCAGTACACTAAATGCCGTGACGGAAAATATAGATTTCATAGATTTCATGGACATTCGTACTGGAAGGGACCTCACAGTATCCAAAGGACAGGAAGTCAGCTGGGGTCAAACAATCCCAGCAAGATAGGCATCCAAGTGTTTTTTGAAAGCATCCAGAGCACCAGAGCTTGCACCATTTCTGGGAGAAGTCTGTTCCAGGCCCTGGGGACTCGGACAGTAACGAGGTTTTTCCTTATGTTCAGCTTAAAACGGTCTTGTAGGAGTTTGTGACCACTGGAACTTGTAATCCCTTAGAGTGCTCTCATAAACAGGCATTCCACCAAATCCTGATGCACACCCCTTATGTTCTTCTAGGCTGCCACCAAGTCACCCCTGAGCCAGCACTTCTCCAGGCTGAAGAGTCCTATGGCTCAGAGCCTCTCTTCAAAGGGCAAGAGAACAAGCATTACGATCATGCGTGTGGTTCTCTGCTATATTCTTTCAAGCTTCTCCACATCCTTCCTCAATTGTGGAGCCCAGAAATGGATGCAGTACTCCAATTACAGCCTCACCAAGGCTGAGTACAGCAGGAGGATGACATCCTGGGTGCTGGAGATGCATTGGTAGATGCAAGCCAGAGTTTTGTTCACTTTGCTGGCTGTGGTATTGCATTGATGGCTCACGTTCATCTTGCGGTCAATCATAACTCCCAAGTCTCTTTTGATCATGGTACTAGCAAGTGTAGCACTGCCGAGCCTGTAAGTGTGATGTGGGTTATTTTTCCTGCAGGGGAGCACCTCACATTTTTCTGTATTGAATGCCATCAAGTTTTCATCCATACACCTCGCAAACCTATTGGGGTTGGCCTGGATCACCAACCTATCCTCATGTGTGGAAACTCTTCCCCAAAGTTTGGTGTTATCAGTGAACTTGGCCAGTCCACTTCTGACACCAGCGTCTGTATCGTTTATAAAAACATTAATAGTACAGGTCAATGAATAGAGCCTTGGGGGACACCACTAGTCATTGAATGCCATGTTGATTCAGTTCCATCAGCTACCACTCTGGGTCTAACCTCAGATCCAGTTCCTCCGCCACTGGACTGTAGTGTAGTTGACACCACAGTTGTCCAATTTTTCCATGAGGACATCATGGGACACAAGGTCAAAGGCTTTTTTAAAGTCCAAATATATGATACCAACCTCTTCCCAATTTTCCAAGTGATGTCACCTGGTTATAGAAGGAAATGAGATTGGTCAGGCAAGACCTACCCACAACCAACCCATGCTTGCTATCCCTCAGCATGTTGCCTTCTGTTAGCCTGTCAAGACTCACAGAATCATAGAAGGAGGGTCGAAAGGGACCTTGTAGATCTTCAAGTCTGACCCCCCGCCTGGGCAGGAGAAAAACTGGACTCAAATGAGTCCAGCCAGGTAGGCATCAAGCCTCTTCTTAAAGACCCCCAGGGTAGGAGCCAGCACCACTTCCCTTGGAAGTTAGTTCCAGCTCCTAGCTGCCTTACTGTGAAGAAGTAGTTCTTGTGGATGTCTAATCTAAACCTACTCTCCAATAATTTATGTCCATTATTTCTTGTTATGCCAGGGGGTGCTAGGGGAAACAGTGTCTCCCCTAAACCCTTCTGGTCCCCCCTAGTGAGTTTATAGACAGTCACCAGGTCCCCCCTCAGCCTTCTCTTGTGAAGGCTGAACAGGTTCAGGTCCCACAGTCTCTCATTGTAGAGTCTGCCCTGTAGTCCCCGGATCATGCGGGTGACCCTCCTTTGGACCCTTTCAACGTTGTCCACATCCCTCCTGAAGTGGGGTGCACAGAACTGGACGCAGTGCTCCAGCTGTGGCCTGACCAGCATTGCACAGAGGGGGAGGATCACCTCCTTGGCCCTGCTTGAGATGCATCTGTGGATGCACGACAAGGTCCGGTTAGCCCTGCCAATCGTGACCTCACATTGTCGGCCCATGTTCATCTTGGAATCAATAATGACTCCAAGATCCCTTTCTGCCTCCGTGCTCTTAGGAAGGGAGTTTCCCATTCTATAAGTGTGCTGCTGGTTTCTACTGCCTAAGTGCAGCACCCTGCACTTGTCAGTATTGAAACGCATCCTATTTATGTTAGCCCACTCCTGTAACCTATCCAGATCTTGCTGCAATCTTTCCTCCCTACTAGCATGCTCACCTCAGCCCAAATTTTGGTATCATCAACGAATTTAAACAGGTTGCTTTTCACCCTGCCGTCCAAATCGCTGATGAAGAAATTGAACAGTGCAGGCCCCAGGACCGAGCCCTGGGGGACTCCGTTGCCCATTTCCCCCAGGTTGAATATGACCCATCCACCACCACCCTCTGAGTACGACCCTTCAGCCAATCTGTAATCCATCTGACTGTGTAGGCATCAATGCCACAGTCGCCTAGTTTTTTAATGAGGATGGGGTGGGAGACGATGTCAAAGGCCTTGCTGAAGTCTAGAAAGACTACGTCCACGGCAACACCTGCATCCATTGCCTTTGTGAACTGATCATACAAGGCGATCAGGTTGGTCTGACATCACCTGCCCCTAATGAAACCGTGCTGGTTGCCCTTGAGCATCATCCCTGAAGCCGGCCCATCACAGATGTGCTCCTTGAGGATCTTCTCAAAGACTTTCCGTAGGATTGAGGTAAGACTGACAGGCCTATAGTTGCCCCGGGTCCTCTCTCTTGCCTTTTTTGAAGATGGGGACCACGTTAGCTATCTTCCAATCATCTGGCACCTGGTCCAAGCACCATGAGCGCTCGTAAAGAATGCTTTATTTGATATTTTTCCCAAGATCTTCCCAGGGAATTAAGTCAAACGGATTGGCCTGTAGTTTCCTGTATCTTCCTTCCTCCCCTTCTTGATGATAGAAACCACATTGGCCCTCTTCCAATCTTCAGGTACTTCACCCGAGTACCATGAATTCTTGAATATCCTTGCCAGTGGCCACACCAGTCTGCCAGTTTCTTTAGCACTCTTGGGTGCAATCTATCCAGACAAGCTGATTTGTGAGTATCCAGTCCCTCAAGGTGCTCCCTCACAAAATCTATGCCAATGGAAGGCATATATTCACCCTCACCCTGGTCATCCCTTATCATGTTAGGTAGGGTGGTCCCTTTGGACTGGTGAAAAACTGATGCAAAGTAATCATTAAGCAGATTGGCTTTTCCTGGGTATCAGTTTTCAGCTGCCCAATTGGTTTAGCAGGGGTCCAATGTTACCCTTGTTTTTCTTCTGATTCCCCACTTATCTGAATAAGAACTTTTTATTGTCCTTGATTCGTGTAGCCAGTTTGAGTTCGACTGCAGCCTTGGCTTTCCTAGTTCATTCCCTACAGGTGTGAACCAGTGCAGAATACTCCTCCTTAGTGGTGTTTCCTATCTTCCATCTTTTATAAGCCTCTCTTTTTAGATGTAGGAGGTCCATAAGTTCCCTGTTGAGCCAACGGGGTTGCTGAAGCCCTTTACCACCTTTCTTATGGGTTGTGATGGACTTCCCTTGTGCTACTAGGATTGTTTCCTTAAAGAACAACCACCCATCATGAACTCCCCTCCCTGTCAAATTGTGGCCTCTCAAGGCCTCGACAACAAGCCTCCTGAGCTTATGAAAGTTGGCTTTCCTAAAGTCAAGGACTGCTGCATTGCTGCCTGACTTTCCAGCTTTGTGTGGGCAGTGAAAGTGATCAACTCATGGTCACTGTCACCCAGCTTCCCTTCGATTCTTAGGTCACTGAATAGATCATCCCCTTTGGCCAGTACCAGGTCCAGCAATACCTTACCTCTTGTTGGAACATGAACTTCTTGATACAAATAGAGCTCATTCATGCATGTAAGGAAGCTTTGTGACTGACTGGATTTGGCTGAGTGCTCTTCTTATGAGATGTCTGGGTAGTTGAAGTGTCCCATGACAACCATGTACTGAGAGTGTGCAGCCTCATCCAGGTCCCTGGAGAATTCATGGTCAAGCTCTTGTTCCTCATTTGAAGGTCTGTAGTTGACTCCCACCATTGAATCCCCTACCCCACATTCCCCTTGTATTCTAACCCAGAGGGTCTCCATTCATCCTCCTTGGGTGCCAATCACAGCTTGTAGTGATGTGTAGCGCTCCTTCACACAGAGACCCCCACCCTTTTTTTCAGCATGATCTCTCCTGTACAGCGTATAGCCATTTATACCAATAGTCCAGTCATAGGAGGAGTCCCACCAGGTCTCTGTTATCTCTATGAGATCATAGTCATTTCTGTTTAGCAGAAGGACCAGTTGCTTCTGTTTATTCCCCAAACTCTTGGCATTTGTGTATAAGCACATAAGTATGCTGCTGGAGGCCCTAGGCTCCCTTGCACTCATGGAGAAGCTCTGTTCCTGGGCTGGGGTAGGATTGAATTCCCTTAAGCATCCTAACCTGCTGATTGTGTGGTTAATGCTCAGTGCGCTTGCTCTGGTGGTTGTCTGCCCATCCCCTGGCAAGCTTAGTTTAAAGTGCAGTCAAGCAGGTCAGCCATTCTGGCTGAGAAGAGCTTCTTCCCCAGTGGAGTGAGGTGGAGGCTGTCTCTTCCCAATGGACCACTTCCTCTCTCTCCAAAGCATGGACATAGGTCATAAAAGCTGAAGCCTTCACAATGGCACCAGTGCTGCAGTCTTCTATTCACTACCTCAATTTTATCTCTCTCTCCTGACCTGTAACCAGAAGGATTGAGGGGAAAAAACCACCTGTGTCGCCAGTCCTTGAGTGTCACTCTCAGAGCCATGTAGTCATTCATGACCTGGCTTAGATTGCTCCAAACCATGTCATTTGTGCCCACGTGGATAAGGAGCATGGGTTACTGGTCAGAAGGCTGGATAAGTTTTGGGATTCTCTCAGCTACATCCCGCATATGGGCACCTGGGAGGCAGCCTTCTGACCAGTCTAAGGGGTCAGAGAGGCAGATTGCTCCCTCTGTCCCCCTTGGGAGAGGGTCTCCCACAACAACCACTCTGCATTTTGTCTTAAGGATGGTAGCTGGTTGTGTTTCTTCCTCACTCACAGGAAGAAACCAAACAATAGCTCTATACCAGAATGAATGCATACTGAAAACCTGTCAAAGACAAAAATACCCAGTTACCTGTGGGTGCGCACTTCTCACAAGACAAGCACTCTCTCCAGCCTCTCAGTTCCAATCTTCAAAGGGAATTTACAAAACACCTGTTGTAGACGAGCCTATGAATTTCACTCCATAAATCTACTGAATACAAAAAAATCCTGGACTAAATATAGACATTAAGGCACATTATAATAACCCAAGACTTTCATTTTGCATATTGGCTTCTATTCCATCCAAGAGAACACAAAACAACAGCAGACGCTCCCTATGCCTGAAGAAGGGTATGTATGCCTGAGAGGTTGCAAAAAATGATGTTTCCAACTATTTAGCTGGTCTAATAAAAGACATCATATTTACCAAAAGAATCTTGTTTGCCAACCTATATTTAGGGTGCTCTCATAGCACATATGACTTTAACTTTCATCACAAACAAGACAGAATTCTCTCTCCTAGATGCTGGGTGTGCTCCCTAGGCACTGGGCTATTGAATAACAGAGAACCCACTGCTCCACTTCATTTTTCTACAAGTGCTTATAATGAAATGCCTCACTTCAATTTCAATTTTTTGTTTGAAGAAAAAAGAAAACACACAAAACAGACAATTTTTTGACTCAAATTAAGAAATCAAAAATCCAAGTCCAGACACAGTTCATCTGTTCAGTTCAGCAGCAAAATCCCCATTTTTGCTGTAAGCCCTCCATAAAAAAGTCAACTTCCCATGCAACCATAATATCTCACAATAAATCAGTTGAGATTAGCATTCCTGCAGGTATTCAGGATAAGCATAACCATTAAAAGAAGGGATCTGAAATCACTCAGGGTTCTGAGAGATGTACAGGCCCCATTCTAACCAATGGTGCTTACATAAAGTGCTATGAGTTTGAGTGCCCCCATCAGCCAACAGACATTTGGAGGGCTGGAGAAATTGAGCTTGCCTTCAGGAGCCTGAGAAGCCTACCTGCAGCTGAGGAGACACCTCCTCTTCCAGCCCCCGCCCCCCGCCACCAACGGTGCTGTGGCTATCTGCAGGAAGAGATGTGAAGGGGGGTGAACTTCCAGTTGGGGTTTGCCCAGTGTGAGCTGGGGAGAGGAGGCCAGCTTCCGTCCACACGCCACTCCAGCTCAGGCCAGGCAAACCCCAACCCACAGCTTGCTCCACCTCCTCCCTGAGAGCGGGCCTGGGTTGCATCAGCCCAGCCATAATCATGCCACAAATTGACACTAGGGAACACAAGTTCCCTAAGGTGCTTCAAAGTGGAGTGCCTTCATCTGATCCCACATTTGATGAGGATTAATTTGTCATGGGATCAGCCACTTTAAAAGCACTCTTCAGCTGTGCACGTGTCACAGTATGGCTATAGAGGGGTTTCAGGGGACTGATTGCATGAAAAATATAACTTTTTCCTAGACCCTCACTGTCCTAATGACACTGTCATTATCCTAATCACTGTCCCATACCTGCTCTCTCTGAATTTACCTTCCCCTTCAAGTGCCTCCTTACCCATGGTTGATTGTTTGATGAAAGCATTACTGGGCATATTTATGCCAAATCTTTTTCCAAAGAATCATGAGGAATTTCTGGGAAATCTTCCTAAGGGCTAGTCTGACCCCTATATTACCTACACTACACACTAGCTAGTTTAAAAAAATGCAAAATATATGTCCATGAGTACATATTGTTTTACCAGATCCCCAGTATCTTTCCATTTCTCCTTTCATTAAGGATAAATAGCTCAGCACTTTTCCTAAATTTACATAAAGTAACTTATCTTTGGAGTATTTATAATTAGCTACATATGATCAATATTATGTATTAATGGGCCAAAATATAAAGTATCAGTGGAAGACTCAAATGCAGATAATATCATACTCCACTATGGCAATCCAGGGATTTGCTTTTCCTATAAATATTTACTGTCAAGTCTTACCCTTACCACTGCAAATCAGATCACCAGAACTACACAATTCTTCACCTGCTAAGAAATTAAATTTCAGGCAATGGCCACAACGACAAATCAGTGACCAAATGTATCTTAGGACTTTAAAAGAAGTATGACTTATTTTGGTGCCAAATCCTTTTAAATTCAATTACAATTGGGTACTCAACTGCAAGATGCTCTTGGAAAATTAAGCCATCATATGGCTAGAACTAAGCAGGCATTTGGAAATAATAGGGAAGCTCAATTCCAACAGGACATGCATCAGACAGTAGACTGTGATGCTGTGTTCTCCGCTGTAGCAGAAAGCAGAGCAGGAGATCAAGGAGCGAGCCCAGTTCAGGAAACATAAGGAAGAGCAGCAGCTTGTTCAGCGAGCATGGAGTAGGGAACAGAAAGCTGAGAAGATTGAGTAAGGGAACGAGATCAAAGTAGCACTCAGGAAGTGTGCGGGAAAATTTGTGGCATACTGCCAAAAATTCTGGCCCCTAATCTACCCTAGCTTCCAATGTCATTTTAAGAAAATTCAGCATGAAAGAATATGTATTTCTCATAAGAACTATATAAGAAATATAGCTACATGAAAATAAAAATTAAAAATCAAGTTGCGACCAAGTAAAAACAAGTCTTCATTAGTGGAGATTTGTATTTTAATTCAATATACACGTGTAGCAGGAAGCTTAGTGCTTCTGCTATTTTAACAGAAGGAAGTCTTCAGATAAGGCTCAGGTAGCAATTAAGAGCGATATCTGACCAGACCAGGGCCAGGTTTGAACAATATAAGCCCAGGACTTGAGCTGGGCAAGCAGTCTGACCTAGAAGTCATTGAGAGAGGAGCTCCAGAACAGAAGGGTTCTTGACTAACACCTGAGCTGGAGTAAGCAAAATCAGTGGTTTAGGGATTGAGACTGTAGAGGCAATAGAGGTCTCAACTGGCCAGCCTGCAAAGGATAGGGACAGAAGCCTACGAGCAGGGCCACAGCCAAAGAGTGATGAGAGCAGGCAAAGTCAGGGACCCAGAGCCTGTGAGGGACAAGAACCATGGTCAGGGACCCATAGCTCATGAGGGATGAGAACCAGGGTCAGGGCCTGTGAGGGACAAGAACAAGCAGGGCCAGGGAACCTGTAGCCTGGGAAGGGCAGAATCGGTTGAAAGTAATGACGCCTGAGCCCAGGAGGTGCAGAGAATGCAGCCCTACGCCCAAAAGAGATTGAGACTGTTCAAGGTAGAGGCCCAAGCCCTGGGACAGTTAAAGTCACTAGGGCTAGAGGCCCCACCAGTGGTGGAGACTGTTCTAGGTTTAGGAGGTGCACATTGACTAGAGTTGACATTGGGACTAAAGGCCCGTGGATGAGAGATTAACTGGACTGGACAATGGGGCTTACTGCCAGTAGAGTGACAACATCTGCATGGCTTGAAGGAGAGATAGTTAGCCCTTAAGGCACTAAGCAGTGGCACCTGTGTTCATGAGTATGAGATCTCATTTGGGAAGCCCTGGGACAGCCTTTTTTGTAAAAAGCATAATTACATAAAGATGTAGAAGATGAATGGAAGGGTAGATCAACTAAAGAAAGGAAATATGACAAGGGCTGAGAGGGATTCCAGGAGCATCATGACCACCCCTGGGGTGCGAACCTATTATAACACTGTACAAGCTAGGGTGTGAACATACATTCGCCATCCCTCATCTAGGTTTCAGCAGCTTGTTTGGGCAAGATGGGGGGTGGGCTGGTTGGGATCAGGGGCATAGGAAGAGCACAACTCTGGATCTGAGGTTAGCTGATGGGCTTTTCTATCCCCAGGGCTGTGCTGTGAATATGTGCAGGCATTCACTAGATTGAACTAACCTCTTCATACTTCGGGTTAATCCTTTCTTGACCTAAAGCAAGTGCACCTCCTCAGATGAACTAATGTAGATTAAATGCACCATTTTTTGCTGTATTAAATCCTCTGAACATCTCCATCAGTGGTCATTTTGATTGACCTAATCTTGGTTAGGTTGATCTAAATATAATGCTTCTACATACCCTTAAGTATTTCAGAAATTATGAAAAATAGAAAGTCTAAGTTTAGGCAAATCACCATGATGACTATTTGTTTTGATTATATCTGTATGAAAAAGTGTAAAAGCCACCTAACTACAGCTGATTCCCAGTTTTTCCTCCCTCTGACAAGACAAAAAAAAAAGAAAGCAAGCATAAAACATTGCATGACAAACACACTGTGCAAGTTGCAAGAATATAGAGTAGGCTGAATGAAAATAGTTCTGTCTACCAGAATTTCAGATTGTTATGAGACATAGTGAATAAACTTTCTGGGCAATCTTGCGCCATTGATTTCCAATGACTAGTTCTGTTTAAATAAATAATAATAAAACAATGGTTCTATGTTCTTGAGCAAATAATAATCATCTTCAACAAAACTACCATACATTCACAATAGATTTGTCTCTGTCAAGACAAGTATAAAACTAAAACTGAATAATCCTACACCTGTATTTAAGAATTGATTGTTCCATATCAAGATTAAGCACACTAATAGACTGACCTGAGAAGCCTATAAAAATAACTGAAAGTGCTCTGTTTTAAGTAGTGCAGGACTTAAATTCCAACATTGCCATCACTAAATCTTCTGAAGCAGAAATACTTATATTGGGGTTTATATCTAAAAGAAACTTGACAGTAGAATAGTAAACAAAGCTGGAAAACTCTGAGATGCATGCAAGTAAGTGGACGCAACTCCTGATGCCTTTTTCTTTAATACTAGATACAAAGTCAAATACAATCCCCTCTGAAGATGTAAAAGCTGTTTGTCAACAAAAAGGCTATCACACACTAGGTATTTTCCTATCCTCTTGTTTTGGTAACTGCAAGGATTACCTGAAAGGCTTTGTAAAGGATTCTTCAGCTAAGGAGCAGATTTGCTGCACAACTTCTGTAAGTACTCTGGATTTGCCCCATACAGGGTACATACAATGACACCTTTGAATATGCAAGAACAATTCCCATTAACTGTAGCAAGAGAAACTGTAGATACATTTTCAGTAGAAGCAGGATCATAATGAATCAAGATCCAAATGGATAGTTCAAGTTTGGGACTGCGAGTACATACAAGTGTTACATTTAGATAACCCTAACCAAGATTAGGGCAATCTTAAATTGCTGAGTATTCAAGTGTTCATAGGGCTACAATCATCCTAAAAACTCCATGTCTAACCTAAAGTTAGTTCATCGCAGGAGATGAACTATCTTTAGATTAGCCTGGGTTAACCCAATCTAAAATGGGTTAACCCAGACTAACAAATACGCACGTGTCCACAGCATAGCCCCAAGCTGGGAAAACGCAGCCACTCACAACAGCTCCAGGGCTGTATTGTTTTAACCCCCACCCCGCCAACCCTGACCAGGCTAGCCTTACCACCACCACGCCCCTCCTCTCCCCCCCCACCCCCAGCAGGCCCTCTCACCCTTTCTGTAGAACTGCTAGCCCTGCATCAGAGTACCCAGCTGCCCCCCACCCCTCAATTTACTTACCTTGGGCTGCCAACATGGACAACTGCATGCAGCAGAACCTAACTCATGTTTAGATAGCTCAAAGTAAGCTGCCTAACTTGAGTCAGGTTATTTGAATGTTTGTTCAGACCCCACATTAACATTTGATTTTACAGGTTACTGAGCATTCCTATGATATACCAACCATCCTCAGCTCCCATTGAACTCAGTCTCACAAGAGTACTTGCCAACTCCCGGATTTCTAGATTCCAGTGAATTTTTTTTAAAACTGTAATACAAACTGTAATACCATCAAAGACCTGGAGAAACAACTCCTTAAGATCCTATCTGCCCTAGGCAAATTTTGCACACACATAAAAAAAATCTTCATTGCTGAAATTGAAATTGCTGCACTACTCTCTTTAGAACGAACATTCTATATCACTCAAGTCACCCATCTGGTTTTAAAAGCCATAAAGATAAATTAAAATTTGGCTTTATGGTACCTTATTTTTGAATTGTCTATACTTGAAATTTTATATTGTTCTTCAAATTTGTATGACAATTAATTCTTTTCTCTAGGAGACACCTAAGTAAGGAAAGCTCAGAACCTTTCATTGTATTGTGTAGATCATGAATATTTTGAAAATGAGAAAGCAGAACATACCAACATTGTTTCAAAAGAAACCTAAACTACAATTCATGTCTCTTCTCTCTCTCTCGCTCAAACAAATGAAAGTGTTATTTTTGTGGGTACACATCTATAACTAAATATACTTAAAGTTGTAATTAAAAACCAAAACAAAAATACAACAGGATTTGCAGACTTAAAATGGAAAGTGTAAAAGGAACCTAATTAAATCTTCTGCTAGTAACTAGAGAATAGAAAACTAAATTTGTATTAATGCAACAGCACGCTACTAAGGGCACTTGAGTATCACTGACTTAGATGACAATGAATGTTAGTATTAGGGAAATTACAAGAAGTCTTTCTTCTATCAGGCAGTAAAGGGGGGGGAAACATACCTTTTACAATTAAGTCAGAAGTTAAAATTAAACCCAGCTGCTTTGCTAAAATGAAATGATCTCTGCCTGCTGCAGTCAAGGGAATTCCTCAGCATCTTATGAAAAATGAAACTCTGCATCATACACAGCAACACTGCATAAATTATGCCAGTGATTTGTGCAGTTTGGATTCAGATACATAACTGGCTGGTAAAAATGTTATCCACAATTCTATTTCCAATTTTGTTAAATTCCTAATTAAAGAAATTATGCATCATTTTTGCACACAGTAATGTAATTATAATCACACAGTTAAAATAGAAAATAGAAAACTGAAGAATTGTTAAGCCTACATAAGTGACCCTGGAACTGATTGGTGTGTGAAACATACTATTGAGCTGGCAAAAAAACTTCTCCCAAGGATTGAATGCCACTCAAATAGCAGCTCCCGGGGGGTGAGGGGGGTAGTGTCCAGGCCTCCTGCTCTAGGCAGGAAGACAACTGGGGTTTGGTGACTGTCCAGTCTCCTCTTGAAAACCTCCAGGGTAGGTGACTATACCACATCTGGAGGGAGTTTATTCCACAGTCTGGACACCTTGACTATGAAGGAGTTTTTCCTGGTATTAAGCCTGAAGTGGTCTTCCAGGAGTTTATATCCATTGTCCTGGTCTTCCCTGAGAGTGCCCTAGTGAACAGTTGCTCACTGAGCTCCTGATGCTCTCCTCTCAACCTTCTCTTCTTTCAACTAAAGAGGCCCAGGCCCATGTCCCTCAGCCTCTCCTCATATGGCTTGCCTTGAAAGTCCCTGATTATATGGGTGGCTCTTCTCTGGACCCTCTCAAGCTTTTCCATGTCCTTATTGAAGTGCAGTGCCCAAAACTGGATGCAGTACTCCAACTGTGGCTTCACCAGTGCTGAGTACAGCGGGGTACATCTCTGTGGTATATTTTGATCCCACCTGAATTAGTGTATTTATAGGAACTACATACACTTCCAGAAACTTTCAAGAAGACCGTCTCTAGAACAGAGTAGAGCATCAAGTTGTTCAAGGAAAATATATTTTAAGGAGAAAAAGCATTAAAAGCTACAGATGCCCCCATCCTGACTCAAGGGCAGCAAAACTATCCAAAAGATAAGAGAAAACTGTTTAAGACAGTACAACTCAAATTAGAGTGATGAGTGAAAACTTAGAAAGTGAGGGCTTAGGCTATTAGGATATTAAGAAAAAGCTGCCTATTAGACTAAAGAGTGACTAAGGAGTCATCAGCCTGAGTGTAGAAAAGATAGAAAATAGGGAGTGGTTCTGCATTAGAATAGAAATAGATGAGGTCAGTGGTTATCAGAAAAAATACAACTTTTTCTGACCCCTTACATGTGTTATAAAGTTAAAGATGAAAGAAGTGTATCAATAATAAACTTCATAATATCTTTGAAAAGTAGGGGTGGAAGAAATCTTCAGAGGTCATCTAATCCAACCCCCTGCCTGCGGTTGGAGCATCCCTATCCAGACCATCTTATACAAATCCTTTGCCTAAACTATTAGCAAAAATCACACGATCAACCCTGACATAACCATAAGATATAACACAGGTCACAGGTCATCAGCTAATCTGTCACAGGTAATACACGGGGTGACAATGGCCAATGAAAATGAAAATGTATGCATTTAGACAGGTTCATATAATACTTAAACATTAAGTGGCTGAAGGGAGAGTATCATTACAAAAAGAAACCCCAAGAAAAATTTGATACCTTATGAGATCTATGATTGTTGCTTTGTTACCATCTCTAGGATTGTGAAACACCAGTTGATAAACCCTGCCCTAAAGACTCACCTTACACACCTAAATGGCCCATACCCAGTCATAGAACTGCAGTTGCTAGTACTTACATGCAACTTATGATTCAGCTTTGCCTGTACTAGGCCAGTGAGCATGCTCAGCAGACTTCAGCTAGACAGCTGGGAGGGGCAACAGAATCACTCAGATATGTGCATAAGTCTGGGCAAGTCCCAAAATTTTAGTTGAGCAAAACCCCATGACAAGTAGGCATCAGGCTCAAGCATCACTTAGATTGCTCTCCTCCCTTTCACCTGAAGGTGAAGCTGCACTGGACAGCTAAACAAGGAAGATGTATGTAGATGCAGAAAGAATCAAAAGAATGAGTCAAAAGATGTATGGCTTAGTGGGATAGATTTTGCTCAGGAAGGAATAAGACAATAGGTTCTGGCACATATCCCTGTACCCAATGGTACAGAAACTTTAAAGGGCTGTTTATCAATTTTATCCAATGACTATTCAGATACAAGGTATAGGTGGTCACTTTCAAGAGGCACCTGAGCAGTATCTAGCCTGCAGACTGGTGCTCTTTGGAAGCAGGAAGTAAAGATTTAAATCCACTTTGAAAGAAGGGGGTCTACAATTTGTGCCTCCAGACCCAGGAGTGAGTGCCTGAACCACTAGGCTACTGGGCTAAAAGATGGAAAACCACTTTTCTTCCTCCTCCTCCCATGGCTAACTAGAATCTCAAACTGTGTATTAGTGTCCCAAATTGCAATTACACAGCTATGTGCATGCTGTCTAGGCACAAAGTGAAGTAAGTTTTAGCTCTGTATGTTCCAAAAGACTCTATAAATCATTCCACCACTGTCTAAGCCAGACTAAATAGAATTTACTTAAAAGGCCTGGAGAGGAACAGCAGCCTTGACAAAATAAAAAAATAAATGGATACCAAATACCATGTACTGAACCCATCTTCAGTTAGGTTATTAGATCTTGGATTCATAGTTACTCACATAAAAAAGATTTGCTTAGTACTGGACTATGTTACTATTTGGGATTCTCTTGATCTTAATACCTTCACTGATCTGCCTTTAAGAATGTGTGCCTTTGGACCTTGTGATTTGCCTTGGTCCATTTGAGGAGTTTCTAACTTCGGATAATAGTTTGTACAAATAATACTTCTTACTTGTCCTATTAAAAGTTGGTTACAAACATTATTGGATTAATCCTAACAGCCTCCATGTGAGACATTTAATTGTTCTTGCTTCTTTGCCAAGAAGCTGCCAGTTCTAGAATTTTATTGGGAAGGTCAGTTTTTCACTGAAAGATAAACTAGAAAAAAGTGCTCAGGTGATATTGGGGTCACTTTTATTGACAATGTCCTGGGGCATGGCGAAGGCATGAACCCCTGAAGGGTCCAAGGGGGACCCTGGGGGGCAACACACCACTGGGAAAGGAAAGAGGAAGAAAGAATAAACAAAAACAACTTACCAGCGGCAGGAATCGCGGCGGGGCTGCAAGCGGCGGCAGGAATCACAGCGGAGCGGAAAGCGGCGGCAGGACCCACACGACTCATTAGTCACGGTTTGTTTAAAGGAGAAACAGCTGGGGGAGAGGGGGAGGCGAACCAGGTCAGGGGGATAAGAAGGGAGAGTGAGTGGGCAGAAGGGGAGGAGAGGCGGCAAGACAGCCTGGTGAGGAGAGCTCCAGAGTGCACTAGGAAGGTGGAGGAGCTAGAGAACGTTGCTTTCGACTCACAGGAGGAATCTGAATTGTGCCCAGGGAAAGATGCTGCTGTCAGACCTGACAAGACCCAGGTGTCCCAACTGTATGTAACCCTGGGGGAGCATGAAAAGCCAAGGCTAAAGGCTTCATCAACTCAGGTGGAGGTCGATGGACATAAGAATTAAGAGGGGATCCTTACAGGAGGATGGACTGAGACCCCACGTCCGGGACAAAGGACCCTGACCGAAGCTCGTTAAAGGAAGATTCCTTTGCTAGGGAGCTTAGCATATTTCGTGGGGGGGAATCCACGGCATTGCCCAGTACCCTACAAGGGGAAGGGCATTTAGATTAAGGGAGATAGCACCGCAGTAGGCATACCTAAACATTGGCCTAGGAAAGGTTGTGGAGGGACCTGGAGGGGGTTCCTGTAGCCTTGTGGTTAGTTTATTATTTTTGTCATTACTATTGTCACTTGTTTTTTAGTGTTATTATCTTTATTATTATTGTTTGGGGCTCTAAAGTTAGAGGGAGCCAAGGTCACTAAAGGTCAGACTAGCCAAGAGGGAACCAGGGCTTCCTGGGCCTCTGTGAGAGCCTAGCTGGAACCCAGAGGGACCCTACATCAAGTGAAGAGTCAGCCATCGGCAACCACGATAGCACACTGCTGAGGCTGGGTCTAGGGTGAGGTACAGGGGAGGTTGGAGCCTCACAAAGAACATCACGCTTTGGCCTTGGGGAGGCAGCCAGCATCAGGCAATCGGACCCCTCCACCACCGAAATATCATCGAAGTCGTGGCAGGCGAGATAAGGAGGGGGAAGACCGTCTGAAATGGGAGATCCTGGGCCACTCCCTTAAGGGATGGAGCGAAAGGTTACCACCAGGTCCCTGGGCAAGGCGGCAAGGGACCGTATGATCGAGGCCCGGCAGGTGCAGACAACTTAAAAATATAGCAAAATGGAGCATATGCTATTGTATTCTCAGACTCTGAGTCAAATACTTAAAAGGGGTGCAAGACAGAAGTGATGATTTTTGCCTGATCTGGCTATAGAAAGTGGTCTATTGCTAAGACCAAACACAAGTGCATGGCTGCAGATAAGTTAAAAAATGGCCAACTGAGTAAAAATGTGAACCCTCATTTCATGTGGGGTCAGATGTTTCAAAACATACTGTCTTCTATAACTTCTGTCTGCACTGCCTCCCAGCCTGTCACTGTTTTCACAATGGGAGGGAGAAAAGGGAGCGAAGGGAGTTTGGTTTGGGTTTTTTTCAGTCCCTACTGAAGGGTGGGGTAGTTGTACTGGAGTTCCCCCCACCCTCCGAGTTGGGGGGACTTCAAAACACACACCCCTTCCAGCACTGTATAGGGAACCCCTAGAATGAGCTCCCTCTCCTTCCTTTCTGAACGGGGACAGGCTGGGAGAGAGGGGAAACCAGCTGTAGGGTCCCAGCCACCAGCTGGAGTCCCCTCTCCTCTGGAACCAACAATGAACTTCTATTTGGTCCAGGTGATTGTTTCTTCCTGCAAAGTGTTCTCAGTTACAATGGGGAGCTGCATTTCTATCTGTGCCCAAGGTCTCTCTCTTCCCCCTTACATTTGGACCACATGTCTAGACTAGGAATTAAACCAAATATACATTTTAAACAGACTGTATTATTTTGGGTTGGCAGAACAAGTTGTGTTGAAGAACTGTTAGCTGATGGCAATTCATCTTAGGGGATCTGTATGCAAGTTGCCTATTTCTAGGTTATTATTAGTGATGGATATTAAATACACACAGAGAAGAAAAGAGATTTAAGTACTTAATTTAAAACTATAGTAAATAGAGCCCTTATTTATTGTAAAGTTTATACAAACTTGAAAGTATTAATTAAAAAAAAAAAAAATCACACCAGTATGTAAGATATGGTATCAGTCTAATCCATGTATTAAAACACTAGTGGCTCAACCTCTGGCCTTCAAGGCAATGTTATCTGGCCCATGGAGCTCCACTTCCACCAAATTTCTGGACCCACAGGGAGTGCCATAGATCAACTGACAGCTCCACACACAGAGTCAGGTCAGTGGGGGAGGGAGGTCGGGCCATAGCTGTATCTGGCAAGCAGGGCCAGGGCAGTATACGAAATCGCTCCATGGCTGAATCATCCCCACATGCCAAACCCAAAAAGTATCTGGCCCTATGCCACTCCTCTCACTGGCTAGGCTGGAAGTTTGAGCGCCTCCGTATTAAAATATGAAGACACCCCCTTATGCATGTCAGAAGAACATAACCAGATTCATGGGATTTCTGATTCCCCCCATCATAATTGTTTATTTTCATTAACTGACATTTTCAGTAAGTTGCTTCTGTGTTCAAATGGTGGGAAACAGGTTGTGGGACAAGGAATGTTAGAGCCAATGTTAGTTATTATAGCACATGTGTAATGAATAGGACTAGTGTAATTTGCAAGCAATTTTTAAGATAAAAAAAATATGATCAATTCCTTTAGAATAAAGGCACAGGAGAGAGATTCTTTCAGTGGATGTCTGGCATGTTCTAGGAGTTCCTGCTGCCTCCCCAAATTCATTAGAATGAAGCATAATCTATATATACATATTCCACAAATACAGATTTTTTTTTAAATCCAAGCCTACAATCTATTTCCCACCCTCAATTCCATTGCTTTCTACACATTTCAAGTCACTTTGGCTGCACAATACATCCCATGAGCATAGTCTGTAGATCCCAAACAACTCAAAATGGTGTAGTTTTGAAAATTAGACTACCATGCTTCATAGCTCCAGAATATGCAGTTAAAGCTAGGATGTCTTTAACTACTTGGATAATTTATGAATGGGAAGAAAGCAAAAAAACAAAAAAAAGAAAAAAAAAAAGCAGTAGTAAACTCTGTGGCAACAGAGTAGAAGTGTTACAGACTTGAAATTTAGTTGCTATTGTGAACTCACATATAAACAAACATGTGTATTCATAATACCACAGTGGATGCCTTGTATGCACTGTTCTGATTATGTGTGGTAGTTAATGCAAATTAAGTTAAGAGCTGTGTTATATAGATATAAATAACTGGAAATCCTCCAAAAGGTCGCATTTCATTAGGTAATTTACAGCTTCCCACTTGTGTTGAAGTTGAGGGATTGCAGGGTTTGATGGTGGGCTTTTAATGGGCCCAATTTTGTCTAATTGGTCGGCTTCCATAATACCATTCTCTGTTCCTAGGAATCAGCTTATTTGAGCTTCGAAGATTTGTAATCTGCACAGCAAAGAGAAGGGGAGGGATCACAGAATGAATAAACTAGGTGGACTTACACTGCATGGTATAGGTTTTAATACAGGAGGGAGGCAGGGAGGAAAAGAGAATCAGAGACACAGAAATTGATCTTGTCCAAGCATTTATGTAAAAGAAAAGAAAAGAAAAAAACTCAAAACAAAGCCCTATTATAAAAAAGAGCATCCAAAAACAAATTTTAAAATGTGTTTCTGCCATTGACTAGTGTTCACGGGGGGTGGGGGGAGATTAAACCTCATACACAGCAAGGGAAGACTAAAACAGGGGTTCCCAAAGTGTGGTATGCATACCCCTAGGGGATTTCTAGGAAGTACATAGGAGAGATTGTGTAATGGCAGATTTAATTTTCATTATAATAATAATTAGCATTTAAGGGGTTAAAATATAAAACATATGCTGGTAGGCATACATGGGCAGCTGGTAAATCTGGAAGTAGGTACAGAATAAGAAAAAGTTTGGGAACCCATTTCTAAAACATACTCTGCAGGGAAAAAAGTATGGCCAGCTTTGTTCTTACCTGGGGTACAGATTATATTGGCAAAGAGAATTTTACCTTTTACCATCAGGCCTGCAAATTTATGCTGGGACCAGAAAGTCAGCCTCAAGTTCCCTCCCCATTCTCAGTGTATTCCTTTTTACCATTAATAAAGATGTTGCAGGCCAAACTAGTCACACCCGTTCAGGTGAACTAAAGGCAGACATGAAACAATATCAGCTGAGTTATTCCAGAATAACAGAGCAGATCAAGCAGCCAAAGCTCTGCCTATGATTGAACTCACTCTTTTAATTCATTTCATTTCATGGAAATTCATCTGCTGTTGAAGGTGAGGGACATATTTATGAAAGGTTATTCAATAGTGTTTGCTATCTCTCTGAATTCTAAATATAATATTTAATATTTGTCCATCCTTTAGATTTGAGAACAAGCAGATAAGACTGTCTTTCATCAGTTTTCTTTTTAAGATGATAGGGTGGATGATGTCCATAGAGTAACTTTAAAGCAAACAAGTACAAGCAAATATGCTAAAAAAAATAAAGCCTTTTAGTTTGTATAAAGTAAACCAGGCTGTCATGAGCTCCCTTAATTAACTTGTATAGCAGAATACTAAATGCAGCAAAAAACAGCTTACTGTAATGTAAACAAAGGCTTGCAAGCAGTGCTAACAGGACAAGTTTATTTAATATAATATATTACACTAACTCATCATTGGTACCTTTCAGTTTATACTCCTATGGTAACAAACTGTTATAACAAACAGAACCCTTGCCTTAAAATCCAATATGAACTAGAAGACACTGTAATTTTTCTTTACTAGTAGAAAGAGGGGAATAAAAAGCTTGATACTACTATATGGAGCCAGAGTCAGAGCCACAGCAGCTACCACCCTTTCCCCTCTGCTGCTTTGTACTCAAAGCCAAGATTGGGGCTGGGGTGGGGCGGGGGGTGTCTGTCCATTTTTCAAGGTTTGGCCCCAAAATAGAAAGCAAACAATGCTGCTAGATTACAATATGCTGTTGTTTATAAATAAGTTAAACCTGCAAGCGTAGCTCTGATTTTCTTCTGTAAAAGAAAATATCAGTTTCACGTAGATTTCACTTAGTTTCATTTTTCCTTGCAAGCTTTTCTAATGACTATTTCTTTTCATTTTAACCAAACAAACTTTTTTTAAGGACCCTTTGTTGAACAGAGACCTAAACTATCAGGTATATGCCAAGGTCTCCAATGCTACTTCATATTCATAGTCATATTAAAAGAAAAAGGCAGTGTAGATTTGCTCCTTAAACACTAAGCAAGGGGGTGGGAGGTTGTTGAGGTGTGTGTGTAAGCAAAAGCTTTCATGAGCCCAAGAACAAAGCAGTATATAAAATAGAGAGAGATTATTTCAGATTAACTTGGCTAACTATTCTCTACTCATGGATGAGACAACACTCAGCTGAATAAAATGTATTGCAATCAGTCTACACAAATTTACTCTGATACGTTAATATCTCATCCTTCTGAAATCCACCCCCCTCTTCCCCTACCCTCACTCCTTTTCTGGCTTTTGTATTGTAATCACTTTCTCCATTTCATACAGTGCTCTGATGATGTTAGCTAAGGCTCACAAAAGCTTATGCTATATGTATCTATTTTGTTTGGTGTGCAAATTGTTTTAAAACCCAAGGTATGCTAAACTGCCACCCAGCTCCCCTCCCCGTGCTTCCCCACAATGCACATACACATAAATATACACAGAAAAAAGGAGTGGGACTTTCAGGTTTGACAAAACAAATGTTCTTGTTAAAACACTATTCCCTACCTTTCTGTTCTCCCCCCTACTAGTAAATAAAACACTTAAACCTTCTATAAACATTCACCTTTGGGCTGAGACAAAACAAGTGCTTTCAGCCAAAAAATAACTTGTTCAGAATATAGAATATCTGAAAACACAGGTTTACGAAGGAAATTTTTCTGCAAAGGTTAAAAGTGTGACTATAACCCTAATACCCCTGCCCTCAACATGTGGGGTGCTGTGCCTCCAAAAAGCAGTGAAGTAGCAGTTCCTGAGCACTCCCTTTCCGCTGAATTGTAAGAAGTTGTATTTGTGGCCAAGCCTTTAAGCATTTCTATGAAAGAACTCTTTTTAATACATATAATTTATTTACCCAAATCCAAGATTAATTCAAATTTAAGGCAGCCCTACCAGTAATTAGATTCTATGTATGGGAAACTTATATATGCTATAACTTTCCATATATAGAATGTAATTGTTGTGGGGGGGTTCATTAAATTCATCCCCACCCCCATACCACTGCAGTGGGAAAAGCAGTAGTACCAGTAGCAGGGGGTGGGGGGGGGGAGGAGAGAAATGTGGCTGAGGGGATAGGTGGCCCCTTGCATTATGATCCCCCAGTGGTTCCAGCACCCCTTTCTGCCTGCCCCCCTGCAGCCCTTCCCCCTAAACTCCACTGCTTACTCTCAGGCATAGCTCTAGCTTCAGCTCTGAGCTGCTGCTGCAGCCTGCATGTGCTCCACACCTACAAGGGACTGGAGCCAGATCCAAAGCCACACCTGATAGTAAGAGCCTATTGGAGCCACAGCAACTGCCTGATTCCACCTTCTTCCCCCATGCCCCCCAGCCTTGTACTCAAATCTAAGATAAGGAGTCCCTCCCCACATCATATTGAATGGGAAAAAAACCCCATTTGTCTGGCAAGCAATTTTAAATGGTAGCAGGGTGTATTAATGGGAGTGGGGGAAGGATATGAGATAACAACTAGATTTAGGAAACCAACTGATCAGTATCCTACCTCACCCAATTACTAACAGTTTAGCACATCAGTAAGGTCAGAGTTCTCTCTTAGTTCCACACAGGGTGGACAGTGTAGTCAAGAGCCAATATAGCTGCTAGCTCAAAGTTTTATTTGCCTCAGCTCACAGCTGGGGGTGGAGGCAGCAGGGAGGCTCCAGGATCCAGCAGGTACAGACTTCTTTCTGACCAACTATCATCCTAAGCATTTTAACTCTTTAAAACCAAGTGGCTAACAGGCTCAGACAAAATTCACTAAAGCAACTTGGATATCACCAATACTTATTCCTTTATAGATGGGTATCTGGCTGGCAAAATGAAATCTCTTCCTCTTGGGCTTCCTGAGCTGAGGATCCCTTCACCCTAGACTTCCACTGTGGTCACAGTGAGCATAGACATTCTAGCAACATTGACTTAACTTTCTCTTACAGCAGTAAACTTTACCATTTTAGAAGGCAGGGCCACTGCACACCAGATTGACTCCTTTCGTCTTTTACAGCAAACTGTTACAAACAGTTAAAATGTTATTCACAGTCAAAACAAGCAGAACGGCTTTTTCACACCCTCACCCATGCGTAAAATAGCAGATATGTAGATAAGGGACATGAGGTTAAGGAACACAGTTCTGTGTTACTTGACCTCATATACCATGATAATATGCAAATAAGTACTGGAGAGAGATTGTCACATGGGTACAGTAGCAGCAGGGTCACATATAGACAAGAAACTATATTTTGAAGTAATGCTGTAGCACAGAAACAGATTACTATATGTCAGTGTCTCATCTATAAAATCAGTGTGTAACAATGCGATATTTTTTTCTGAAGAAGAAAGAAAAAGGCAAGAACTGGAGATCAAATTCATCTAAAACTTCAGATGCAGGTGTACATTATGATTACTATGGATTAATGTACACCAAGTTTTATGCTGTAGGTAATTTACTCCATAACGCGAATGTCTGCACATGCTGTTCGCATGGAACAGTAAACTCCAGTGCATATTGCTGGGTGCATATTCCACTGGAGTTTACTGCTCCCAAGTGCTACATTTACACATGCACCTGGGACTACAGCAAAGTTGGTATAGATTTAGACCATCTTTCAAATGCAACGCATTCTTCTGTAGCAGGGAGTGTGGTCTTCTTTCTTGGCTCTCTTGAGTGTATTTTATAAAAGTCGGGGATCGTCGTCCCCAGTGGACCTAACAGACGTCGCCTGCCAGTTGTCTAGGGTGTCATCAGCTATAATTGGGGTCTCACACACGTACGTTTCACCTGCCATGATTTGATCGTAATGGAGTTGGTTCAGATGCCTTTGCATGTAGTCCAATTATGAGTCTCCCCAACGTCTTCTGAGGCCCCGAGTTTCTGAGGGCTCCGCCACCCCTACACCCTCTCCCGTTCCACCGGGTGGTGGCCAGCCAGTTGGTCCAGCCACGTATCCTCAGTTCCTCCCAGATAATTCACAAAAGAAAGGTCAATCAAAACAAACATGACAACCAAGAAGGTTCCCCTGATCTGTGTAGCTGCCTCGTCTGTCTGTAGCCTTCCAACTCAAGCTTGACCTTTGAGGGGTCAAGCACCCCTTTGTTGGCTCTCAGAGAGCCCCCTTGTAGGACTTGACGAGATTCCTTTTTAACAACTTAAGTTCACTACTGAACTGTGCCCCTATTACAGGGACTACGGTACCCAAAGTCAATAGTGCCCCTCTATTAGGGTTATTACAGTACCCTCCTCCCACCGGGGTCACCGGTAAATAAACAGTTCTACTCCCCGAAGGGGCCAGTAAACTGGGTTCCAAAACCCCACTGGGGTTTTGTTCTCTGCCAGAGGCTCCTACCGGCGTTCAACATCGCCTTCACCATTCCCTTCAGTGTGCACTGGCCTGCTCCTCCTCTTTCTGGTTCTGTGTTGCTGCCACTTTCCAGTCCCAGCCTCTTCTTTATACTGGCAGGGAAGATATCAACCCCTCCCTTTCCAATACAAGGGGGGTAAGGGGAATTTCTGTCGGGCTCCTTGGGGCTGCAGGCCTGGGGCCGCTGACCCCCTGCTTAGCCTGGGAGCCTTGGAGCCTGCTGGCTCCTTCTCTCTCTCACACTGGACAATGACCATCATTGCCACACTACTTTACCTGTGTGAGGTTAGGGTGCAACAGGATTGTTTGTGTAGTTTTAGAAATTGGTTAGACAAGCATGACAGTACACTGCGGGTGCCTACCACTTTAAGAGCATAAGGCAGTCTGTGTAGCAGCCAGCAGGTGGGCTCAGGTCCAGTTATGCAGTCACCTGACTGCAGAGGAATGCCTTATTGGAGGAGGGCTGGGCAGGAAGATCTAAGCCCAGACCCTGCCAGCTAGGCTAGCAGTTGCATCTAGGGAGCTGAAGGGGTAATATTGCACAGCCTGAAGTTCCTGTGACACGTGGAGGTTAGAGTAGGAATTATGGGTATGGAGGAGGTTCCTTCTGGGCCTGGGTGAGACCTGAAACTACACCCTGCTGAGGGTTAGATGATGTGATGGGACTGTCTGAGGCAGGGCAGTTCCCAGGAAATGCCACACCTGTGTTTTCCCAATGAAAGGTGAGAATGCGGCACCATACAGCCCCAGCTCTCACTGCCTTGTCAGTCACCACATAGAGGAGAAAAGCTTGGGGCCAGGGTCCACTGAGTGGGACCTGAGCCCCAAGGGATGAAAGGCCCAGAGTGTGAGTGTATGCCCCAGACATGGGGCAGAATGAGTGTTTGGCCCAAGCAATGGGGCAGAGTGCAGTCCAGTGAGGGGTGGGGGTGGAGTCCAGCAAGGAGGTAAGGTCTACCAAGACAGCCTAGGACCAGAAAGAGAAATGAAGTCTGCATGGGCCAGAGGCTGAGTGCAGCCCAGTAAGGGGCCAGGGGAGTAGTAAGGAGAATTGGACGCCACCTACAAGGCATGGGACATGGTATAGGGATGATTTGGAGCTGTGTGGGTGGCCCAGTACACCACAGCCACAAATAGAGCAACCTCCCACACTTTTACAGCAATCCATTATATCAAGGTGTGGCAGAAAAATACAGGGCAGACTGCCATAAAATAGGGCAGGGCATCTATCTCTTCAGGTGCTTGGGGGAACCCCCCTCCTTACCCTCCCATTACAGCAAGGATTGATAGGGGATGGTTTGGGTAGGGATGATCCTGTCTCAGGAAGAGGGTTGGACCTCCAGAGGTCGCTTCCAGCCCTACTATCTCATGATTGTTCAGGTTTTTCCTCAGACAGAAAGAAGAATGCATTTCATTCAAATGCTAATCTAAGTCCATCCCAACCATGCAATGGGTCTAATAAAAGCTATTGTCCACAAAAATCCTTGCTTAAAAATAGACTGTGGTGCAAGGAGCTTTAAAAATCTTGAACTGTTTGTGTAACTAGCTAATGTTGTGTTAAAGTCTGACATATATTCTATGTAATAGTGTTGAAAAGGCTGAAGTTGTTTGGAGAAGGAATCTAACGCTGGTATGGAATCAAATGAAACTTGTAAATAAAACTGATTATATTGTCATTGCTTTAACTGGTACAAAAGAACAGCCAGAAAATTAAGTTGGTCAGTCAATCTACTGAGGTAGCATGACTCAACAACTTGAGGGGAAGGCAATACTTAAACAGGAATTAAACCACATTCTTTGAAGTAGATAAATGATCTCAGTCTTTTTCCTCCTCCCCAACACACATTTTATGTAGATAAAGAAGCTTTTTATATAGATACAAAAGTTTGTCCAAAGTCTTTCAGGAAATTTGCAATACGGCAGGGAAACACAAGTGTTTCATAATTCTTTCTCATGCCTAGCTTTCTTTCCTTACAGTTCAAGCACTGAAAATTCCTTGGATTTTCAGAACACTATTCTTTCCCAGAAAGAGATATATAATTCTGCCTTTCTTTTATACTTTACATATGGCTAATAAAACGCTTGCAAAACACTTAGATAGTATTAAATAGTTGACTGCTGTTTTTAAATAAACTAGGTTAGAAACTCTGACATACAAATACTGATGTATAGTAGGGATGGTCAAGATCATGAACAGGTGATAAATGCTATTTTAAACATTACAAAACTAAGACTCCTCCTGAATCTATCCTGCTGTATACATTTCTTCTTTGAACATTCAGAATTGCCTTATTTAGAATAATTCTTCAAGTTTGCACTAAAAGTTCCTCTCCAACCTCCATCTCTCTTCTTTTTCTTTTCCCAAAACATTCAAGCTTCTGTACAGGAGATGGCTCATTACTCAGCATTGTGTGCATAGGATATTTTTCCAGCTAATCCATGGGTTTCCTATAAAGAAACAATGCTTAATTTTTTGCAGCTCTTTATTATAAGGTGGAAAAAAAACATGTTATCTATGGAAAAGTTGAAGTCAAGATGACAAAAGGATTTACCCCTTCTCTTTTGTAAATGTTCAGAAGATAACAGCCATTAGTAATCTACAATGAGGAGGAAATAGTTTGGGCAAAAATATTAACCAACTTTATTTGAATGAGCAAATTCATATGTTTGAGGTTGCAGGACAGGATCTCCATGCAAGGTGCAAACCTGAACTACTGCAAATTGTCAAGCAACTCTAGCTCGGGATACCTCTCTGCAATGTTGAGTTAGGTAAGGCCATGAAGCCATGCTGAATTCATTATTTATTATTGCTTGTATTGCAACAGTTATTAACAGTTGGCTTCCCGTTGTGATAAGAACAGCTAAGATCAGCGTTACTAAAATTCTGAGGAAAGCAGTCATTTAGCCATTTCACAGATAAGCTTGAAATAGATGTCAGGTCCTTAATACAGAAGAGAAAACTCACTACTAAACACTCTTTCAGAAGGAGTGTGGCAAATTAGACACTTTTATGATTCACAGTAACACATCAGATTTTCATGTCACCATATTTCAACAAAGCTATATACAAAAGTTACTACTTTCATATAAATATAGGTCAAGTGGTTTAGGATTAGATGTTTAGACCCAGAGATCCTGGCTCCAGTAACCACAGAAAACCTAAACAGGAATTGTTACATCTGATTATGCCGTGTAACACTATTTCACTTTCTCTTCTGAGAACCAAGAATAGAAACTGGGGGTGCAGACAGAAGTGCAGTTCCCCACTGTAACTGAGAACACATCGCAGGAAGCATTCTGAGTTTCAACCATCTCCCAAACGAAACAGAAATTCACTGTTGGGTTCAATGGGGAGGGGAATCTAGCTGCTGGCTGGGAGCCTGCAGTGGGTTTCCTCTAGCAACAGCCCCTCTCTTCCAGCCTGTCCCTGTTTGCAGAATGGGAGGTGGGAAAGGAAGCAGAGGGAGCTCATTCTAGGGCTGATGCTGGAGGGTGGGGGTAGCTGAATTGGAGCCTTTGGGGCTGAAGAAAACCCAGATTGGACTGCCTCTGCTCCCTTTCCTCCCTCTCATTCTGAAAACAGTGATAGGCTGTCAGGCAGGCAGACATAAGTTACAGAAAATAAGCTGTTTAGAAACATCTTCATCTGACCCCTCCTGCAATGAGGGTTTAGATTTTCACCCAGTCTACCATTTTTAAGCAGTCTGCAGCCACTTGTGTCTGGTCACAGCTCTAAACCACTTTCTGGGGCCAGATCGGGTGGAAATTGTCACTTCTGTCTGTGCCCTAGGAATTCTAATACTATCAAGTTGTCTTGTCAATATTTAGGTAACCCTGTAAGAAAAATATGCATTTTGCCCTTATGTGGGGTGATCTGCCCAAAGGTTAATAACATACTTTCCTTCCAATAGCTTCCATAATAGAAGTGCAAGAGGTGTCTGCTGTAATCCTTATTGAGGACTCTTGTATAACAGCAGTTTGGAGAAATTAATTAAATAATTTTATAATAATGATTCATTGCATATGAGAAGTGCATCTAGATTGTACATTAATATTTGTTCTATTACTACATTTTGTGTTTTTATTTGTTCATAAGAACCATTAATTTCAATTTGGATGGAGTACTTTAGAGGGCTGTCTTCAAGAGACTTTCCCCTAGTCATCCAAGAAGCAAAAACCCCTTTCTGTGCCTGGTCTCAAAAGGTCAGAGTTTGATTTAATAAACCTCTCTACAGGAAACAAAACTCCGGCCTCCAAAAGTACTAGTCTAGCACTTATGGGGCCCAGGTGTTTCAAAATGTTGCTAATGACGTATACCATCTTTTATCTGTCAGTTATCAATTTGAATCCTGCCCAGAACTGAGAATTAAGAAGTGTTGCCATTTAATAAAATTGTATTAGACCATATATGCAAAGAATTTGGTACACTCTGATTCTACCATACAAACTTACCATGATGCTTTGCAACAGGATATAACTGCCTCTTAATATGTATCAATATTGGGCCTCAATCTCAACTGTGAAAACAGTGCATACAAAAGGATAGAATTTTATAAGAAATGTCATTACATTTTTAGTAGATATCCATAACAGACTATTTCTGCCCCCTGACTAAAGATGGACAAAAAGGTTTGAAGATAGGTTCTTTAGCTCCATAGCATAGATGTCTGCCACTTGAGCTGAAGGAATTTTTTTAAGTGGAATTAGGCTGTATTCCATGTACACAAGCTCTTGAGAAGAACACAACACAGGTGTGGCTGATTGGTTATACAAAGCACAGGAATGTTAGGTATCCAGATTTCTGGGTTCAGTGCCAGGATTTATGAGCAGTTTTAGCAAAAGTTCTTAGTTAGACACCATAGAACATGCATTTGGTATGTTCATACTGAAATGCTTTGAATTATGTGATACAGTGACACAAGTCATTGAAGTGACTATATAACCTTTCAGTTAGTTTGGGTTTAAAAAAAAAAGAAAAAAATGATACTCGTCTTCCTCCTAGTTTGATGCAAGGGCCTTGTTACATTTTGCACTTTGACCTTCTCAAATGTTGATCTGTGTTAGTGCTAGCTTGTGTTTGGAGCAGCCAAACCTTAAAGCTAAAAGCCTTTTCTTACTATCCGACACCTGCACAACTGTGACTTGCCACTAAAGGGCTGGTGAGTAGGGGCCTGATCAGGGGTGTGTGAGATGGGTTGGTGGAGATGGGAACATGAAGATGGGAGGCAGAGGATTAATGGTATGGGAGTAGGTAATGAAATGGGAGGTGGAATAGAAATGGGGGTGTGAAAAGGGTGGTAACGTGATACAAGTCAGCCACTGAAAGATAAGGTAGGGGGGAAAAGAAATTAAAAAGAAATAAAGAGGAAGTAAATTAAAGAAAAAATCTCCAATTTTAATGTATTGGGATTTGGGATTGGGGTGTGAGGGGACCCATCTGTGCCATGCAACATGCCTGGCTGGCATGTGCTCTGCAGGCTGTTTGCATGGGGTTGAACTACTGGTAGTGGGAAGGTTATACCCCCAGGGGCAGGTGGGGGAATTAGCCTGGTTTCGGAAACAACTGTTGGGCACTACAGTTCAGGGGTAGAAAGTTTATCCACACAGAACAGGAGGATGGAGAATGGGACAGTACATCTGGGGATGGTGAAGGACTATAACTTAGGAGTGGTCACACATTAATGAAACACAAGCTAGGTAACACAGATCAGAGATAAACTTGGCCTGGAGTGGTATAATTTTAAGCCACCTAAAGTATGTTTAAAACTAGTTTCAGATGTTACTGTGTGGACATCCCATGAGTTAAGAGTTCCAGGAGCCACTTAAAATTAATGTGTACCAACGCCCTAAGAGACTTGGCCAGCAAGCATTGTGATGTGCACAATATAATTAGCCTCAAGCAATGGAGAGAAATAGGGGACAGATCATACCACAATTTCTCCTGGTTCTTAGCATGATGCTGATGTTTCCATTACGCTGAAGCATGTTTTTTGTTTTGTTTGGTTTTTTGCCCGGGGGGGAGGGGGAGCGAGAGAGGGAGGGAGTTGATTGCTCTCCTGATAAAGATGCATCACAAGAGGACTGAAAATGGCCCTGCCTGTGGTAAGATAAGTTGTTACTGCTTCTTTTTCCTATAAATTTACAGCAAGTACTGGTAAGGAAAAACAAATTGAAATTCCACATAGATGGACTAGTTGAGGTTCCACAGATGATTATATAACCTAAAAAGCATGGGTATATCGCAGTCGGGTTCTTATTCTCCAATAGACACGCTTTAGTGTTAGATATGAAGGACTTTGGGCTGGCAGGTACAAGATGGCTAGAAATAATTAAAGTAGAAGATAAGGAAAGCCAAACATTGAATAGAGAGAACTGGTAAACCAATATCGCTAATCCAGCCAACTGAGTAGCTCCTGGAAACAAGGAAAAATGAAAGCCTGGCAATTTTCAGATTCTATTTATATGGGTGGGAGGTACTCATCTGTTTTGTTCCCCCTACCCCCTATATTTCCCGCGGGCTATTTCAATCTGCCTGGGCTGGCATAGGAATAACCCCAGGAGTATTAGGGTTCTAGCCTAGACTTCAGCTCTCAGATACTTGAGAATAAAATGAAATGAACGTATTAGAAGCCATCCAGATATCAGATCTAAACTTTCAAATATATTATTTCTGCCTAAGAAAGCACAGACATTGATTGATTCTTATCTTCTAGCCCTGTCCTTTCTGTAGGTGACTTATATAAGAGCCCTCAAGCAATATGTTCCCTGAAAGCACTTCAGAACTTTACTTTTTATGATCAAGAATGATTTATCTAACATTTTAGAAAATCAGTTATGACTGTTCATTCAGATGAAAAAGGCTGAACTGACTACAGAAAAATAAAGGAAGTAATCACAAAGATGGCATCCTAAATATGCATCATAAAGTAAGGAGAGCCAATGCCTTGGCAGATGGCCACAAATACTACTGTATCCTAGAGTCTATAAACACAGAAAGGTTAAAATGGGCTGAGATAGCCAGTTATGGGCAGCTGAATTTTTGAAACACTGACTCTTTTTCTTTTCTTTTCTTTTCTTTTCTTTTTGGGCCGGGGCGGGAGGGGGGGGAGGACTCGATCTATACCAGAAAGACACACTGAAATCCACTTGAACTTTGAGATATCCTAAATTCAGCACATCTCTTTGCTGTGGGTGCAATGAGACCAAAAATACTAGCGCTTCATTAAGTTGTCCTTACACACTCAAAATTCATGCAGTTACCAGAAGTCAGAAGTGTAGTGAGCTCTTTCAGTGCCTCCAGCAAGGATGACATGGGGGGAGGGAATTCTGCTGACTCCTAGAATGCAAAGGCAGGGGAGCAGGGAGGAAATGTGAAGTCTTTTCTGCCTGGAATCTCCTCATTTGGGCAGCAGCTACTACTGTGCTGTAGAAGTGCAGGCTTGAGCTGCTGCAACTGCAGGACAGGAAGTGGCCGAAACTCCCCAGAGCTAGGGACAGAAGTTACATATAAACCACGTTTATGTGATCAGAAACTGGTTTAAACCTGTAACAGAACAGAAGCTCAGTGTACATAAACCAGTTTCAAAATGGCTGAAACTGGTTTAACATAAACAAGGCTGCATGTAGTATCAGAATGAACTTATTTGGGTTAAACTAGTTTATGAACTTCTATCCCAGATGCCTTCCTGGTTCAAGTTAAATCACAGTCCCCCAGCATATTTTCTGGCGCTGGGCTGGGCTGTACTGTCTGCTCCAGAGAGCAGGGCTGGCACCACCCCTCTGTTCCCTAACTGGAGTAGTGAGGACTGACTGACAAGTGGGGGAGGTGGGGAGGCAAGTCCAGCTGAGGATTTAGCCCAGTCTGCAGGGGGGCTTGCCCTCTCCCCAAGGCAAACCATGGCTGGGGTCTGGGGCTAGCAAGGTGAGTTAAACACTCCTTCTCAAAAGTACTGCTGAGCTGCAACTGCGGACTACAAATCCCAGAGGCACCTGGAAGCAGGAAGTGATAAGCAACTCTGCAGAGTCCTGATACTGTGATTTTTCTGGACTGCATATCCCAGAGACCTCAGGGGCAGCAGGAAGAGGAAGTGAACAAAGAGCCATTCTCTTTTGCTCCCCACCTCTTTCTGGCATGAGCCACTAAGGGCATCTTGCTGCATTTCCTGTAACAAAGGTAAATGTCTGTTCACTTCTGTTTCAGTTTAATCTCTGCAGTTTAGAGTAACCTGTAAAGATTGAATCAATTCAGCCTCAGGTTTTTTGACTGTCTGTACTTAGCCCAGAAGCTGCTTCTGGTACCCTACTACCCTCTACCTCAGCAGGAGCAAGACTGTTCTTTCCATGGCAAACCCTCCCAAGGGGGCTTAATTCCACTTAGACTCCTTGGGCGAAAGGGATGGGGGCCACACTGGCACACCTTCTATACCAGGTGTGGGTATATATTTTGGGCAGAGGGCTACTTATTGAGTTTTGGCAAGCCATCATGGGCTGTATCTAGGCAGCCCAGGGCAGATAAATATTCATTTTTACAAATTTTAAGGGCCCCGTGCATATCTGGCCCCTGGGCCACATTTTACCCACCCCTGTTCTATACAAATGCTAGGGGGTGATATGCCACCTGCCACCCATGCCCAGCTACACTACTGCTAGCAGTTGCTTTTGTCAGGGTAAAATCATAATTAGGTTTCTTAAATATGTCACCACATAAGGTCAAGGTGTTCATGCAGCATTCATAAGTCCAATTTATTTTCTATTTTGCTCAGAAAATAACACAACACTGAAGATGACTAAACTGTTTAGTCCAATGACTGTGCTGGAAATCTGGTAACAACTGACTCTCTTTGACATATATACTTCATAGAATCAGGACATGAAAAATTCAGTTAACATTTTCAAAATCTTTCAAAAGTTTGTATCTTTAGACTAAGGATTCCAACACACTTCATCCATTCTTTGCATTAAAAAAAGAAAAAAGAAGATTTATGGTGTGGTGCTGAAAGAAAATATATAACAAAATATATAACAAATATAAATTGGATTCCCTCTTCCCCTTTCTGGGATGACAGGGAGGTTGGGGAACAGGTACTACATCTCTTGTCTGAAAATTGCTGATGAGGGTAGATGGGAATGTTATATCTGCATGTGTCTGCATGGAAGAAACCTCCTTCTGACTCTCTCTCTCTTGCAGAGGCACCCTGACTAAACAAGTTTCCACACACACACCACCCCATATATGGTCCTGCGCCCCCAACCCCTACACACACACACACACGCACACACACATATATTTATCTGGTCTTATCTATTTTGCTTATCATTTTTCACTTAGATGCTCTCCCTAGAACCTTCTATGGACAAGTAGAAAACCAATATTGAAAACATTGAAACCAACTGAACAATTATTTGTAGAGGTGAGATGCTTTTAATTCAGTCTACTTAAATGGTTACAATATATTGTGTGGTCTTCAGAAAGATTCCCAATAAAGTCAATGAAAGTTTTGTTTTAGTGCCAAATAGTCTAAATCCTTAACTATTTGTTAAAATTTGGCTCAATTGTCAAGGATTCTGGACTACTAAACTCTCATGGAGTCTTCCAATGCACAAAGACAAAAACACTGAGTACTGTTCATCCTCCAAAGCTCAAGTACTACTAATTAATTTTCTGTTTGTTCCTGTAACTTGTGACATGGGTCTTTATAGCCTTGTTTATTACTTTGCATACAGACAATATTAAATATTTCATTCACATTATTTATGAGATAAAACAAAAAAAACCCTTAAACTCAGTCAGTTTGGGATAAAGTATGTTATTTTGTTCCAGTGTTTCCAACACAAGTGGCACTCAGTGTACTTTCAAATGAGGTACACCCAACCCAAAAACAGAAAAATCATTTGTGAATGAAGTCCTATATCTGAACATTCCTAATGATGCAACAAATTTACCATTTAGGAAAATACTCTGGGTATTTTCTATTTAAATACTGCATTATAATTAACTTCAGTGGATTTTTAAAGTATTTTTAAACATATTTGAGAACAATGAAGTCATACCTAAAAGGCTCCATAAATGATCATCATTTGTATCACAGCAACACTTGTATTACAGTAATATTTTCTGAGACACGTTAGGATCCTGGCAGATGTTACACTCAAGACCAGTTAATCTCATGTTAAGTAACAACCCAACCACACATTCACACACTTAATGGTGCAATAAAATGGAGAATACACCACAAAGTCATTAAACAAAGTATGTACTGTAATAACGTTTTGGCAGGTTCCTACTACATCTTAAATTGAAGCTGGGGCTGGGACAATCAGCTGATCAGGCTTCCCAGCCATGGGAGCACACCTTAACTTTCATGTTCCCCAGAGGCTAGGAGCACTGATTAGCTGATTGGCTTGCTACTTGCCGGTGTACGGGGAGCCCGGCATCATGAACCTAGGCTCCCCCTGCTCCACTATTAGGCATGTTGGGATCTGATCTAGATCCCATGACCAGTCCTCCTGCCTTGCAGGAGGCACAACTGTTGGGATTGTAGATTGGATCCCATTGCACCTTTAACTGAATGTCTACCAAGGGCCTTAGAGAAACTCCATGAAAGACAATCAGTGCCATGGAAAGTTCAAACAGCTAATTAGAAAAGAAAGGAACAATTACTGTTCCGGTTCCACAGATTAGAAACTGATGTGCACAGAAAGTATGCAACTACAAAGGTCTTGCACTGTGTGGCTGAACTGCGTTGAACCAACCTTTGTCCAAGTCCCGGTTTGTGCCTGAAACCAATAATTTTTTAGTAAGGAGTAATTCTTCCACAGAGTGATTCAAAGCTCTTTAGTATAACAAGATCAGTATATCTTAAGCACATATGTAGAAGTTAGTTATATGATTGCAGTTAAACAACACTACTTCAGATACTTAAAAAAAGAAACCGTGCGTAGAGTTTAAATATCAACTATTTGTGACATAGGTAAGTGCATTGTGATCTTAAAGTTACATATTTATGTAATTCTATTTTTATAAAACTATTTTCAGAAGAGTAAGAGGGAGAGTAAACAAGAGAAAATACAAGTTCTTAACTTGGTGCTGTGTATACTGCTCAAAGGGCTGCATTTTGCACTAGATTCATTGACAAAAATCATGAGCCCTGGAAGCAGGAGGCAGAGCTCAGGACTGTCCTCTCCAGGGGAGTACTGCCTCTGTCTCTGTGAATTTTGTATTCCTGGACACATTTGTAACAGCTTCAGCAGGATGAGTGAGGAGGATGCTCATTCCAATCTAGTATTAAGCCTAGTGGTTAGAAATCAGTCATGGGAGGTGGAAACTACAGACTAACACCCTCTTCAAAGTCAATGTGTAACAAGACCCTAAGGCTGAACTGCTCAAATGTTGATCAGTGATTGTGCTAGCTCAAGTTTGGAACAGTCACATATTCCAACCAGCAGGAGCTTTGAAGACTGAAAGGAAAGAATACCCCCTGCCCCTCTTGGCCTTCATGGTGCATACTCTGTCCCCTATGATATCCCCCAGCTTATTTGTAGCCACCCACCCAGCCCACCCCAGCCCAGAGAATGGCAGTAGTGGCTGGGCAGCCAGGTTCTCCTTCCCTGCCTGCTCCCCTAGTACAGCACCAGCAGTCAAAATACTGGGCAAAAAGTGGTGATTGGGGATCTGGAGTTCGGAGCGGGGGGCAGACATGGTGGGTCCAATCCATGGAAAGGGGCAGCAAGCTCAATCCAGGCTTAGAGTGGCCACCCCTTAGTGTTACGCAAGCTGGGTAATACAGATCAGAGAAAAACCTAGCTTTGAGCGGTACAACTTTAAACTGTCTAAACGATGCTTGAAACAAGTTTTATGTGTTAATAAGGTCCTAAGGAAGGTCTAGACATCCAAGTGTCACTTCGAAGGAGTGCCTAACCACTAGGCTATTATACAAGATGTGAGCAACGCATGTTTTTGTATAAACATTTCATTTCAGATCAACATTAATAACTATAAGAACCATTGAACACCAAACTGTCCCTCAAAAGTTGGCATCTATCATAGTAAATGTAATACAAATAGTGAGCCAAAATGACCAATTCCAGTAACATACTGAAGTGGTTTGGATAGACCCAGAAATCAACTGTCAACGTGACCTTAAAATAACCCAATTCATTAAAAATTTTCCATCAGGAAAACGTCTTTTTTTTTCTTTTGTTTTTTCTCCTCATGGAAAATTGTCAACAAAATTCCCTTTTCTACTAGGAAAATAGAGAAAAAAAGATTAACTAGCTGTAATATTAGAATATGAAGATAGTCTGATGAACAAAAAGGAAATTATTCCCTGGTAATATTTTATTAAAAAGAAAAAGTGAGAGCAAAGCAGTAGAAATGCTGGAAAAAGAAACACATTTTTTTTTTCAAAGTAGGGTGTGGGGGGAGAAAGAACTTCAGGATAAAACAGAACAAAGCAAACAAAAATCCAGACCTCTGAACTCTCCCCAGTAGAGGAAGGAAAAATAATCTAACCAGTTTCTGAAAATGTTCAATCAGACAGTGAGAGAGGGAAATAGAGTTATAATTTCATCATGAACTGAAAAAAGTCTCCCCTTATTTCTGTGCCTTTTGGGGATAACCTTAGATGTCATCTACTCCTATATTTTAAATTATTTAAATCTATGGATTCTAGCATGTCAGTCTCATTCAAAGCTGTTTCAATTTCAGAGTCAGTTAATCCACATGAAAGGCTAAAAGCATGAATTTTAGATCCAGAAATTTTTTTTGTATGACCTTTCCAAATACTTTGCATGGGCCAATATTATAAAGTAACAGAATAAGATTATTCACATTTTGAAGGTTTCTATTGAAAATGAAGAGCAGATTACAATGACATTTTAGATATTATTTCAAAGTATACTATCACAAGGGAAAGGGTGAAGGGCTGGAAGACTTGTTTACATTGCGTACCCACTTATGCAAAAATCCTCTCACAATGAAGGAAGAATGGTGAGAGAACTCATCTATTCTAGAAGTATTTTTTCCTTTGTTACTAACAAATATGTCCTATGTATTTGAATGTCATACTATGGAATAATTTGGAGGGGGAAAATACTGGGAAGGAGTGAAAAGATTTTTGTGGGAGGATGAAGATTTTCCTTCATTGATAACACTAGCTATTTATATGAAGATGTAGAATAGCTATCTTTTCTATGCCAAAGAGACAAACTAATAATTTCTTTTCAGGCTTAAAATAAAGGGGAGAGACAGCCATAGGCAGTTCTAGGATTTCAAAAAAGACGGTATGAACTATGTGACTGATGCTGCAGGGATGCTGCTACAGCTGCCCCTCCGCCACTCCCCATAGACAGATTGTACTGCAGCAGCATTAGCCAGGGACTTTTTTGAGCTACTGAAGCAGGTATATTCTGAGCACCCCCCCCCCGACATTCAGTAGCGTATTCCTTCCCCTCCCATTCTCTCCTCGTGCTCTCCAGCAGAGGTTGCCTCTGGGTATAGGAAGGGGAGACCTATCTGCTGCCACCACTGTTCTTGGTTGACCTGAGGGCAGGGAAGCCCCAGAGGCACTCCTGTCCTACCCTATCTTGGGCTTCAGTTAGCTGGGATCAGCTTGGGACAGAGGCAGCAGTGGGCAGTGTCCCCTCCCCTGCAGTACCTGCTCCCCATTATGTCTCCTCAAGTGTGCCCCACTGGTCAGGAGCAGGTGCTAAGGGAAGAGGAAACTGTTCACTGACACCCTAACCCTCCCGGGCACCCAACATAGCTACTCCCTGCAGCTGGGTCCCCTGGGCTGTGGCAAGAAATCTGAGGGAAGGGACAGCAAGGAACTGCCTAATACTGTCACTGCCATCACCAGCACCGCCTGCAGCCACTCCTAGCAGCTCTCAGCTAGAGGAACATGGGTGGCCTAGGGCTTCCTCTGCTCCTAGTCAGCTGGAGACAATGGCAGCAATGGTGAGCAGGTATCCCTTCCTCACATGCTCTCTGCTCCATCCCCTGGGTATCCCCCATCAGCCAGGGGCTCCAGCCATGCCTCAGACTCTGCATGGGACCCAGGCATCTGTGGTGCAGGGAACTGGAGCAATCCACTGGTGAACTACACTCTTGAAGGTATAATTGTGTCACTTCAGCATCCCTCCCCGCCAACTCCTCGATGCAACTTATCTCCTTAGCAGAGTGTGACTCCATGAAAGGCAGGGAAATTCTCACTCACAGATAGTCCTTCAGTTTTAAAATCCAGCCATAACATGGGCTTCTGTAAAAACCCTAGCATACGCTTTATGCTTAATATGCTTACGATCATTGGAGCATTAAGTACTCAGTTCAGCAAGATATTTAAGCATGTGCTTAATATTAAGCATGCATGAATATTCATTTAAATCTGGAGATGTTATTCTTTTGCTGATTCAAGGTCTTCAACACATGGTATTTAACACTTCAGTTTAGTTACTTGATACATGTGATTGCTTACTAAAATACTCTGAATCAGCTGAGGCAAACTAGGTGTATTAATCTGAACAAGTCGTGAAATACTAATGTTTAAGTACAATCTCTCCCTTCTCTCCCCCAGGTATAAGACTAGAAACAGACTACTGCATTTGTGCCACCATGACCATTTTTATGGCAGCACAGGGCAAAACCAAATAGATGTCTATGTCCTTTGTCTTGCCATAAATACCTTTATAGCTATGACAAAAAGTAATAATAATTTGTGCTGCTTTTTCATGGGAGGCATCCATTTGCTTTATGGGGAGAGAACCTGGGCAACCTAGAGCTACCCACGTTCTTTTGCTACCTCAGGCAGGCGCTTCCAGGTCTTGAAGGTTCTGGTATTGAGTGCCCTGAGAATTCCCCATATAAGATCGGGCCCTTCATTTTCCAGGAGTGGTTGGCCAGCTTTCCCCTCTTACAGAGCCGTATGCTTGGGAATCTCCAGGGCACATCTCCATGAGCAGGGAAAGCTCGGGTTGCAGAGTTTCTTGGGTGGATGTCTCTAACTAGGGAACATGTTGCCCATTGTTCTGCCCATTGATCATGCAAGACAACAAGTAATGTGTGTTTCACCCAGTGAAGTAGATCAGGTATACCATGATACATCAGCATTAGGGAGCTATACCTACAGATCAAAGAGTGAAAGTATCCCATCAGCTATATATCTTCTTAAGACAAGGTACATGAAAGTGCAAAATACTTTATTTTGGAAGTTTTTTTTCTTTAGGATGTAAAGTTTTACATCCTAAAGGCATTCATGACATTCCAAAAATAAGCAAGACTGATCTATGAATGGATTTTGTTTTGCACATAACATATAGAAAACATTAAAATGTATTATTGTATAATTATGCAAATATAATTGTACAGTATTTTAAGAAAACTTATATGATGTAAAGCTGGTACAATTTGATATATTTTGTATATATTAATAATCCCAATTATATGCAGAACCCAATTATACAGAGACCCTCTTAGGCCAGTAAAGCTCATTTTATTTAAGTTTCTTCATAAAAACTGACGTTAAAAAAATGGGGCTTTTTTGCTGCAACTATGTAATATTATCGTAACGTTTCTTCAGACATTTTGGTGGAACAGCTAAGCAACATGGATGTAAAGAAAGATGTTCTCCAAACCTAGAATCATTGCAAAGCAGGGCTGGAAGAGATCTTGATGACCTCAAGAGGTAATCCAGTCCAACTCCTTGCATCAGGTAGGATCATCCGCATCTAAACAATCCTATACAAATCTAATGCCCATCCCATTAGGAAAATTACAGCCAACCCTAATACAAGTACAAGATGAAACACCCTAACCTGTCACAGGCAAGACAAGGGCACCAGGATGGGCAACATCCTGCTGCTGAAAAAGTTGTTTAAAAATGTATGAGATATCCAGGGAAGAGGACCATACTCCCCACTACAAAATAAAAGCAAACACACCTACAGGGAATCCAAATCTGACCAGGGGCAAAATTTCTTCCTGACCCCCAATATGGTGATCAGTCTTGCTCCTCTGCTCACATGCAAGACTCTCTAGCAAGGCATCTCTACATTTAAGCCCTAGCAGAAGCACTAGCACACCCCCATCAAAATCCTTAGCCTTGGCTACAGCCAACACCCTATGTTTCTAAGGAAGACAAAAATAAAAACAAAAACAAAAAATAATCAAATAAGCTGACATGTAGCAGCAGGAAGAAAAAAAAAAACTTCCATAAGCTGAACATGCTTATTTCATTCAGCCTTTCCTCACTATCTGCCTGCCAAGCCCTTAATCATTTTTGTCACCTGCCTCTGGCCCCTCTGTAACTTCTACATATCTTTGTAAAAATGCGAAGACCAAAACTGCACACAATACTCTAAATGAGGTCTAATCAAATCCAGGTAGACGGGCACTATCACTTCCCATATTTCACACCTAAAACTTTTTTGATGTATCCAAAAAGGCACATTTGCTTTTTGTGCAGCTCCATCACATTGCAGACTCAGATTGAATTATAGTACCTAGTGTGCTATAAATAGGACGTGCTACATCTAGAGATTTTGATCAAAGTTTAAAGCCAGGGTCATTGCCACTTGACCTCAAAGATTTGACTGAATGCCTAAAGATGACTATTAATCCTTTTAACAAAGAAGGGTTAAGTCCTTAAGTCTAAACCAATCTTTCCCTCCTTTAAAGGGATGCTAGTGTTTGCTAACTGCCAAGTAGCCCTACGTATTTTTATATTGTCTTTATTTTATGGTAAGTGCCAAACAGTAATCCAAAGAACAATAAATAAATACAGATAAATGGTATACACAGTTCATACTGATGTCATACACATTTGTTCATATTAAGACAGCTCACATTTTGGGGTACAGTTCCCTATTATAACTGTAGTGGAGTTACATGAAGGAGAAATTGGGCCCAAGAGAAGTTAAACTTGTCTTCAGAAACAGTTTGGATGTTCCTAAGCATCAGATCTGTTCAGACTTCTAAAGAAAAAGAGGTTTCATGCCATTAGAAATCAATGCAAGCTACACTAAACAGAGATGAAACATTCGAACTTTAGATGTAATGCAGCTCTTGAATACAATACAAATACACATACCCACCATAATGGCATTTAGACAGTTTGCAACTTGCAATGTCAGAAAAGGTATTGTGACTAAGCTGAGCAAGCCTTTCGCTCAATATTTGAACACTGTCTTGTCACTATGGACCTAATCCTATATCAGTGGGCCCTGTAAGCTGACAACAACTGTCTTAGTTTTGAAACGGTAGCTTCAACTGGTAAATATGCCTCAATGAGAATAGCATTAAAAGTTTCACAAGAGGAATATTAAAATTATCTAATAGCTGTCAGTATACGTAGATGCAGAAGCTGTAGAATAAGTACAGATGTATTTACAGTGCCAGTATGTTAGGTCATGTGTAAACGAAATGACACTTTAAAGTGGGTTAAATGCTTTTGCACCACTGCAGTGGTGTTGGTGTTTGCACATGTCGACTTTATTTTTTTCTCCCCAGAGCCTGCCTGCCTGAGCTGCACGGGGGTGTGGTGCTTCCTTCTGCAGCTGCAGTACCCCCCTGAGAATGCCAGGGCCAGGTACCTTTGAATGAGTGCCACTTGAGGGCTACTGCCACAGAGGGAAGCACTGCCCCCCCCACAGCTCAGGGACCTCTCAGCTCGCTGGCAGCTTGCACTCCCCACCCCTGCCAGAAAGGCAGGTAAGGATTGGGCCCAACCCTTGTGTAAGCACCATGTGGGTTAACTTTGGTTTAATTCTCCCTAAATTGAAGCAGTGCTTTTAAAAACCCACCACTTCAATTTAGGGAGAATTAAACCAAAGTAAACCCCCATGGTATGTACAAGCAGCCATTTAGTCTGTTGAAGAGAAAACCTGAGACGGTAATTAATAACAGTCTTCAACTCTCTAATGGGTGGTTCCAAAGAGGATAGAGCTTGATTGTTCTCAGTGGTGGCATATGACAGAACAAGGACCAGCAAGGTACATTTTGAGTAGATATTAGGAAAACTTACTTTCTAGTAGAGAAGTAGAAAAGTACTGCAACAGGTTACCCAGAGAGGTTGCAGAATCTCCATTCTTGGCGATACAAGAACCTGGAATAAACTGTACATGAGAAACTAGAACACTTTTAGTGGCCTTATTATTCAAGCCCTTCACATGTGGAAATAATTATGGAATGGGCATTTTTGGCCAGGTATAAAAGGCAATCATCCAATTTAAAGAATGAATTGGTGCTTGTATTATTTCTTAGACACATATAAAATAAACCGACAGGACAGTAGTTTACTTCTTATAGTATATATACTGCTGCCCAAGACATCCACTTGTTCCTCCATTTTAAGTCTCTTCTGCAGTTTTGTCTTGGATCTGGGGTCTAACTGTAGGATATACAGGAAAGAAACTCCTTTTTACTTTTCCTGTAGCTTATCCCAACAGAAAACTACACTCTGGTCCTATAAGCAAGGCTCTGACAACAAAAAGAAAGACTGTTGGTATAAGTGGGGAGGAAGAGAGAATTTTATATACCATTTAATACAAAAAGATATCTCCTATAGTCATCTATGCAGCTTCTATTAAACCTGCAATACTAAAACAAAAAGTATAATATTAAAAATGCAGATAATTCTACTGCCCTTTTAATTAAACAAACAAACTACAAAATAGACTGTTGCAAAGATTTCTGGTGTCTTTTATATTCTCTTTCATTTGTGACATCAGAAGCTATGAATTTAATTTGCTTTAAGCCCTGAAGTGATTCAACTTTAATTGTTTCTGCATTATTTCTTCTATAAAAACCTGAGAGATTCTGAAATCTTAGTCCTGTGTTTTATATAAGATTGTGCAGAAGTAGTGATTATGTTTGGTTCACCTTCAAAACCAAAAAAAAAAAGGCCCAGATAAAAGGATAATTTAAATTTACTCCATTTTCCACTAACATGGAGAGGGGGAAAAAATGTCAAACAATATTCCATTTGACCCCAGATGTTTCAGGTGAAGGGGAGGGAAAAGCAATAAGGAGACTGAACACATGGAGGTGCCCTTTTTCTATCCAGTACCTCAGAAGTTTGAACACTCACCCAAGATGTACGAGATCCCGATTCAGATTTCCTCTTCTGTCTGACAGGATTTGAACTGGCATATTTTACATAGTGGAATGATACTCTAGCCTTCAGGTGATAAGGTATTTGCAGGCAGGTTTTGTTGTTGTTGTTTTTTCAAGCAAATTAAGTAAGCAGCTCTTAAAATATCTCCCCTCCCCTCCTCCCCCCCACCCCAACTCCCCAGTGTTCATGTTTTTCTGTACTCTGCCTAGGAAACTAACCCTTTCATATATCCCTGTCTTCCCCCATGAAAAGAATTGCAGGGCCTCTTGGAAACAAACATCAAGATGAAAAGGAAATAGATTCTTTGATTTAATTAAACACACAATTGTTTAATCACAAGTTCACAACAACTCAGTGGACATATTCAGTGCACATATCTCTGCACAATATTCTGTATGATCTACAGTGACCAGACAGAGATGAGCACTATTAATCAAAGGCAAAATTAAAGCTACAAGTTAGACAAATCAGTCAGGACAATCTGGAACCTCCTGACCACAGGATTCCATTTCAACAGACTTAACAAGGAATGGAAGGGCTTCTTTAGAAATTGAGCAGAGGAATCTCACCTGAGAAGAACAAGGTCTTAAAAATGAGCAGTGTGTCACACACAGGCAGGAAAGATCATGGAGTGACACACTACCAAGTTGTACAAAGCCCTGAATCCGACCCTCAGAGGAAAAATAGGGTTAGTTTCTCAATAGGAATGTTCTCTCCCCAAATGCTCAACTGATTAGCTGCACCATCCACTACAATAGTGCAGGTTGATTGTCTAACTTGTCAGCCCCACCTCCACCCTCAGGCTAGAGACAGAAGTTACACACAAACCAGTTTAAGTCATCAGAAGCTAGTTGAAACCTATAACAGAACAGAAGTTCAGTACACATAAACCAGTTTCAAAATGGCTGAAATTGGTTTAAAATAAACCTGGTTGAATGTAGTATCAGACTTATAAACTGGTTATAAGGACTTTCATAAACTGGTTTATGAAAGTTCTGTCCCAAACCCCTTGCTGGTTCAAGTTAAACCCCTTGCTCTGCCCTGCTAAACTTACTTCTTGCTGAAACTGTGGACTACAAATCCCAGAGTCACCTAGAAGCAGAAGAGGAAGTGATGAGCAACCCTTCAGTGTCCTGATGTTGTGATTCTGGTGTGCAAATCCCAGAGACCTTGGGGGCAGCAGGAAGAGGAAGCAAACCAACAGCCCCCCCAGGGAGCCATGCCAGGGAGCCATGCTATAGCCCCCCCCCCACCCCAGTTGCTGGCCTTACTCACTGCAGGCATGTGGCTGCAAAAAGTAAATGTCTGTTCATTTGTTAGTCACTTTAATCTCTGCATCTCAGACTAACCTGGAAAGACTGAATTGATTCAGCTTGAGCTTTTTGACAATGGTAATGCAATATATGTAAAATTAAATGAATACCTTACAAATTCAAATTGTAAAGGAGAAAATGTGTTCTACAACCTAGAGAAGTAAGTCTGTGCTGCAGGACTGATCCAAAACCCATTAGAGACAATTAGCATCCCTCCATTGTAAACTAGGAACTAAAGACCTCCACCTCTTAGGTTTGTGTTCACAGAGAAATTGTGCAGGTGTAGGGTGGATGCTTACTGCTGAATTAACTGATACAAAAAGGCTGTCTGAACACTTATTGTGGCTTATCTACATTTACTTCATTAGGAATAAGTCCTACCACAAAGGTATTCTGCTTTTAAACTTGTTGGTTTAAAATAATATGAAGTTATTTGAGGTAACTACAAACAAACCTTTAAATGTCTCAAGGCAGCCAAGAAATTAAACAGGTCTCTGTAATGTGCTTTAAGACCTTCTTTTTAAAGGGTTATGCAATGTGTACATATGTGGGCACACGCACACATACAGACAGAGTCGCTTTTTAAATAATGTCTAAAGGTAAACGTTTCTTAATTTACATTCCCTGAAAACCAGAAGATGACAAAGGTTTCTAATGAAAAGTTTATTAAAGAGGCCATCCTTATTGGATTGGCCAACGCCAACATCTTGAGGGATAGCCAGCACGGGTTTGCTGCGGGTAGGTCTTGCTTGACCAATCTCATTTCCTTCTATGACCAGGTGACCTATCACCTGGACAAGGGAGAAGAGATTGATGTCATATATCTTGACTTCAAAAAAGCCTTGGTTCTGGTATCCCATGATCACCTCTTGGAGAAACTGGCCAGTTGTGGCCTTGGGTCCACCATGATCCGCTGGCTGGGAAATTGGGTCTGTGGTCAGACCCAGAGGGTAGTAATTGATGGAATTCACTCATTATGGTGTCCTGTGACCAGCGGGGTCCCCCAAGGCTCTATACTTGGACCATATTGTTCAACATCTTCATTAATGATGTGGACATTGGAGTCAGGAGTGGACTGGCCAAGTTCGCCAATGATACCAAACTTTGGGGCAAAGCATCCATGCCAGAAGACAGGCAGGTGATCCAGGCTGACCTGGACAGGCTCAGCAAATGGGCGGACAAGAACCTGATGGTGTTTAACACCTAAAAATGCAAGGTTCTCTACCTTGGGAAGAAAAACCTGCAGCACCCTTATAGGCTCAGCAGTGCTACGTTGGATAGCACTACGGAAGAAAGAAACTTGGGGGTCATCATTGACCATAAGATGAACATGAGCCTGCAATGCAATGCTGCGGCTAGTAAAGCAACCAAAACGCTGACTTGCATCCATAGATGCTTTTCAAGCAAATCCCAGGATGTCATTCTCCCCTTGTACTCAGCCTTGGTGAGGCCACAGCTAGAGTACTGCATCCAGTTTTGGGCCCCACAATTCAAAAATGATGTGGAGAAGCTTGAGAAGAGCCACACGCATGATCAGAGGTCATGAAAACAAACCTTACGACGACAGGCTGAGAGCCACTGGGGCTCTTTAGCCTGGAAAAGCACAGGCTCAGGGGTGATCTGATGACCACCTATAAGTTTATCGGGCTGACCACCAATATCTGGGGGAACGTTTGTTCACTAGAGCGCGCCAAGGGATGATGAGGTCAAATGGCCATAAACTACTACAAGACTGTTTCAGGCTGGACGTAAGGAAGAATTTCTTTACTGTCCGAGCCCCCAAGGTCTGGAATAGCCTATCATTAGAGGTGGTTCAAGCACCTACATTGAACACCTTCAAGAGCAAATTGGATGCTTATCTTGCTGGGATTTTATGACCCCAGCTGACTTCCTGCCCTTTGGGCAGGGGGCTGGACTTGATGATCTTCCGAGGTCTCCTCCAGCCCTAATGTCTATGAAATCTATGAAATATATTAACTGAGTGTAAATTAGCATTTTCATATGTACCACAATAAACATTTTCCCTTAAAGTCCTTATAATTATTCTGATACCATGTCAAGAAACTGAAAGTAAAACTGTGTAGAATCAGAAGTGAAACCACTAAGTCTGGTATCACTGTCCAAACTCAAATTGAATTTAAAAAAAGAAGAAGAAAATCAGGAATAATTAAAATTTTGATTAGAATTTTTTTTTGATTTTATTAGACTTAATTAACTTCAGTGAGGAAGAAAATTCACCTTTAACATTATTTCAGTTCTAAAATTTAAACATTAAATTGCATAACAAATTAAACAAAAAGTAAAAGCACAGACAGATGTTATGTAGATATCATCTCTACTTTAAGGTCATAGCATATATTTTATATACCACATATGTCTTTCCTGAATTTAGTTTCTGTGAACTAACATGGGACACAGCATGTTTGTATCTTATTACTGTTCCAGCTCTTCAGAACCTTTCTGTAATAAGTTAAAAATAAAATATTTAAACATTTCTAACATTAAAATCAGACCACCAAATTAGAATTCAAGGAAATTGCACTTCATAAGCTTCTTAGAAAAATATTTCTATGGACTTATGAGAAGAACATTATGGAAGCAATATTATCTTTTTTTGTTTCTTTTGATGTTCCCAACAATGCATGCTTTAGCTTAAACCTGCCAAGCAGCCAGAGAGCTCTGACAACACTAGCTGAGGGTCTGTCTCTGGACATCCTAAATAACAGCTACAAAGTTCTAAGACCTGAAGCCAAATGTGACATAACTGCACATCTTTTTTCTTGAAACTTGGCAAAATTGTATTGTTTCTGATGTCTGGATAGCAGATTTAATATAAGCTTATTAAGTGTGACTCTGACTGGTGAGCCTGTTGTTTTGGAAAGCAGTTTAAAAACATACCTAAAATCAGAGCACATACTTATACTCACTGCCTAGACAGAAACTCTTTTAAGTGACCTGCGCTTATGATGAAAACTTTATACGTTATATAAAATGGCATAATATGTTAGCAAAAACCTTGTAATATTAGTGTAAAATATTTTATATATGGATAGTAATGTATGAAAAAGTGAATACAAAATTGAATAAGACTGTAGACAAATTCCCAAATGGCAAAAGTAAATAGCTTTCATTCTTAAATTTTCATTAATAAAACCATTCTTAAAATGGTTTTATTAATAAAACCATTTTAAGAATGGGATTTTTATGGTGAGCATTACTTAGCCAGTGCTTTGGATAAATATGTTTTATGATATCACACCCTAACTAGCACAGTAGAACTATAGACTTGACTGAGTATAAGGTTAAAAAAAGTTGTTTTTATAATAAATAATATATAAGAGCATAAGTCTAATAATCTTTGTACATGACCCAAAACACACTGAAGTCAAGGAAAAAGCTAATTGACTAGCCAGCATCTGGAATTAGGTTAATAAAGAATCCTAAAAAAACCCAAACCCTTTCCTCTTTTTCTGAGACTAAAACCCACCGTAAACTATCCAAATGTTACTACAATAAGAAATAATCTTCTCCCCACCAAGACAAACTTAACTGAGCTAGATGTTCCAGCAGTGAAAAGGTTACAGAAAAAAGACTCCCTGCCCTATATACTTTAAAGGATAACACTGCGATCTATTAAGCACTTCCTTTTTTATAAATTCCAAACAGAAAAATTGTTACATATTAAACATATTTTGCCTTGTTTTTTTCTCTTGGGCATCCTATTAGTCATCACTCCTTAAACTGAAAAATTCTAGATTCATCTTTTACATGTCTTATTTTCCAATCTGTTTCTCTACAATTTCCCTATCAGAGAAAACAAGAACCATCACCTAGCTGAAGTAAAAAAGATTCAGTATAGTATAATATAAATATAATAATAATAATAAATATAATCACATAAATGTAAAATTCCTCTGTTGGTTGATTCTGTTCAGTTCCATGACCTTTTAAATAATCCATGTATTCCCTAGCAAAATAAAATCTGTTGGAAAGGCAGCTGATCACCAACTTTTTTTGCTGTTTTGGGATTCTTTTGCAATATGTTGTGGTAGGAGGTGAGATATGAGTTGCAATTTTCAAATCAAAACCACCATCTCCATTATGTTCAGCACATTAAGTAGAACACCATCTCTCAACCAGGATGCCACAAAATTGGTGATGCTTTAACCAGGGTGCAACAACACACACTTACTGCAGACACGGATTGGGAGTGGGAAGCAACTATAGTTGGAATCTGTGCTCTTCCTACAGCACTGCTTGGTCTGATCCCACATGCCCCTCCTGGAAACAGAGGGGGAGAGGCAGGCTGTGGGGAACAGGGCCAGGAGGTTGCTGTTTTTCATTTTCTTCCCCAAGGGCTGGGGAGAAGCATGCAGTGGGAAGCTGCTGCTTTATTTTTTCTGTTTCTCCGCCCAAGAGCCAGGGGAAAAAGCCAGCAGTGGCCAGGAGGCTGCTATTGCTGCTTTTATTTTTTTTTCTTTCTCCTCGAAGGACTGAGGGAGAAAGCCAACAGTGGTCAGGAGGCTGCTGTTACTGACTCCCAGTTAGAACAGGGGGTAGTGGAACAGACATCCAAGAAAGCTGTGAACTATCCAGCACTGGAGGTGTTCAAGAAGAGGTTGGTCAATCATTGACTGGGGATGTGCCAATACTCCTGCTAAGACTCAGCTCTGGAAGGTCCTGGCTAAACGGTCCTGCCCCTTCAGCTCAGGGTCAGACCAGCTCTGCATTGGGGTCAGGAATGAATTTTCCCCCGGTCAGATTGGTACACACTGGGGGTTGTGCCTTCCTCTGAAGTTGGGGCATGGCCTCTCCCCCATGTTCCAAGGCTTGCCACAATTTCCTCCATGGTGGGAAGGCTTCCCACCTTTTTCTGCTTTGAACTGGGAAGTCCTCTCCTTCCATCAACAAAATCACAGGGCTGGCTTGCTTTTTTTAATGGAAAACATTTAATTTAATCTTTTCCATGAAAAAAAAAAGTCACAAATTGAGTCAGTCCCTATCAACAAGGAGCTAATGTTCTGATACATGTCACATTTTACTTCAGTCTCCAAACATCACATTCAAGTCTACAAAAGATGACACAGATTACAAAAGTCACCCCTAAAGACTGTCACTCAGTTTGGCAAGGATACATTTCATACCAATGGTACTGTGCTGTTTTGCATTGCATGTAACAGGGCTGTAGATCATGTTTGAAAGCAGACAGTTGTAGAACTTATGGAAAGTGTTAAGCACAAACAGAGTGAAAAGATATGATGAGAAGATGCTGAAACAGTAGGGCCTTCAACAAGAATAAAGAAACAATTCACATGACTGAAGCATTCCAGCATTCTACAGCTGCCAAAGACCACTGTGACACGGTCACTTTGGGTTTTGTTTGAATGTGTTTAAAAGCAGACTTTCTTCTGCATAACATGGATTCACCTGTTAGGGATTTTTTGAGCAATCCCTTTAGAAGAGGCAGTGCCATTGCCATTTGTAGTCTCACCTACCAGCACTTTAGAGAGAAAAAAACAGCGTCTTAATGACTTCGAGGGAAACTTCATTACCAACGATCACCAACGAAACAACTGACTTCCAAAATACACCAGTTTTCAACATTTTATTTCAGGTGCTCAAGTTACGTCCTTTTAGGCAAACTGACATTCCCACACCACAGCTAGTAAAGACAGTGTGCCTGGGGAAAATTAATCATGCCACCGTTCCACAAGCCTTGATGTCTTATATGATTGAATTCAGCATCCCACAAGCATTTGTAATAGACAGTGCGAGTTACATGGTAAAGGCTTGCAACAATATGCTTTGCAATCTGTGTTCAAACTGTGTACATATTCGTTGCTATGTGCATATAGTTGCTCTGGCTGGAAATACTTCACAAGATACCTTCAAGCAAGTGGACTGCTTTGTAGTTGATGAAGTCACTTTTAGTTAAAGCTCTAGCTCATTGTGCACGGTTCTTGAGATACCTAAAGGGATAGTGTTGATTCACCAATGCTTCCACCTCAACCAGGTGTGACCAGGTAGAATACATGGCTCAACTGTGTAAAGTACCATGCACAGTACTAGAACTCTACCCTGGGTTTTTGGAGCATAAGGAAATGCAACAAAGGGATATATCCGTTCTGCAGGAACTAACCAGCCTGTTAGTGCTAGAAGATCTGCGCACAGACCTGAAGTACATTGCAGAGAACTCTGGACACCTGATGACAGCACTAGGCATTTTACAGTCCCCAAAATGCCAAATACATAAAGTGTACAACACTGTCCGGGATTTTAATTTCATGGCTTGAGCATCTTGCATCATTCTAATATAATAAAAGGCGTTGTCTGTGACTCTGTCTGTCTGTCCATAATGCTGTTGGGCAACTCTGCATGCGCTGTCTCCTAAGGCAGGGAAGGAGCAGCTGCTGCCTCAGGCAGGGAAGCAGGAGCCCCGCTGATCCACGGAAGAAGGTAGAAGCGGGCGGGCAGGAGGGAGAAAACACCACCACCTCCTCAGGCGGAGGGAAGTCCCACTGCTCTGTGGGCTGAAGGCAGAGGTGGAGAAGGACACGGGGAGTGAGCCACTCTGCCAGAGGCCGGAGAAGGAGGCAGCAGTGGCAGAGGAACTGTTTACATTTCCAGCCCTAAAAGGTGAGTGGGGGGCAGGCAGGAGGCCATTTAAACACTCCCTTAAATACTCCATCATTCATGATGGGCAACTGCTAATGTGAAAGGGCTTGCAGCTGCTCAAAGCACTGTTGATAAACGGAGACAGAATTTTTGTTCATTCAGGACACTCCAGTTTAAATCTAGTTGTCCCAGGTTTCTGGGTGGGGGCTCGAGCTGAAGTTAAACTTATTTGTGGCTCCCTAAAATTTGAACTTATTGCTACCAACAGACGCAGGGAGAAGAACAGCAAGGGCTGGCACTGCTCAGAGCCACAAAGCAGCAAGGAGGACAGCCACTGCTGGACCTGTGTCCTGGTGCAGAGGGCTAGCTGCTGCCAGGAGGGAGGAAGTTGGGGGCAGGCAGGGGCTGCAGGTCAGGAGTGATGGGCACCAGCATATCAGGGCTGCTCCAGTGCTCAGCTCCACAAAACAGTGTGGGGGATAGCCACAACTGGACTTGCTTCCTGGTGAGCAAAGTGGGAAGGGTGGGGGGAGGGGCTCTGATTTTGCATAATAAAAAAAAAGTCAAGTGCCAAACTATAAAGGTATTTTGAAGTTATTTTATTATAATCCTTGAGGCAATGGTAGGTTTCCAAATGGCTTTAAAATTGTAAATAGATCAATAAAACATTTTGTTCAACTGATACATATATATTTAGGGGTGTTTTACTGTGGAAAAATGTGGACTTGGGGTTTTTTCACCTGAAAATTTTGGGTTTTTTTTTTTTACAGAGAAAACCAGGATTCCTGGCTACTTTAGGTTTAGCAGAAAAACTACAGGCAAGAGCATGTGGCAGCATGCTGGCTGAGAAGCTCTGAGGTAACCGCAAAAGTGGTTCTCAAACCAAGGGTTCCACAACATTCACAAAAGTTGAGGGGTGCAAGGACTGAAAAGGTTGACAACCACTGTAAGAGGAATTGCACATACATGGAAGAAGAGGAGAAGAAAGAGAATCAGGATAGCACCTTCTGATGATCAAGTATCTTTGATACTCTAGATACTTCCTCTGTTCTCAGCAGTAAATGACAATAAAGTGAAAGTTGTACTGAAAAACTAAGAAGCAAGATAATGAATACCATCACCTTTCCATCAGCTGTTATCAGCCAAACGACCAGTGACTACAGAGACAGTTTTCATTACCAAGCCCACAAATTATCCCCAACTGCCTCTTTCTATGCATATATATTCCCCTTCTTTCAGCCATCATCCTTCTTTGCCAGCTGCTGCTCCTTTTTCCATCTTTCACTTTCACTCTCATTCAATTTTTGTTTTTAACTGAAAAGTAGGCTTTTCTCTTACCCTAAAAGGTTTGATACCTTCTGTGCCCAGTTTCCTCAAACTCCTTGTGATCCCCAGATCCTCCTCATTTATCTTGCAAACCTCAGCTAAATTGTTAGGACTTGATGTCTATTATCAGAGAATTAAAATAAATAAATAAATGCTCTCATCTATAAGACTGAAAGATTTTCCCAGAAATGGTACAAGATCCAAGAGAATTTTAACTAAAACTGTAAGTAGAAAGAGAGAGCATTTGCACACATGCAGAGATGGCCAAAGCTAAACAATTAAACAAAACCACTTACCTATAACTAGAGACTTCCCTCAAGCCCCTAAAGGTACAGAAAAGAAGTCATAGAGTGTCTTAAAGATGTAAGGCTGGAAGGGACCTCAGGAGATCTTGTCCAACTGGAGATTAAACCTAGGACCTTGGTGTTATTAGCACCATACATTTACTGAACTAAATGGCCATGATAGAACACTAATATTTCAGAAATTCTCATCTTTCAAGATGAGAAAGGCCTTGTCTACAAGACCACCATTCTATCAAGTCCCTCTCTTGCATTACCCTTTTGTGTCCCTCTTTTTGACCATTTTTTATAATAAGGCCTTGTTATATATTACACTGTGAGCCTCACAAATATTGATTGGTGTTAGTGTTAGCTTGAATTTGCAGCAGCCACACATCCAGGCCAGTGGGGGCCTGGAGGACAGAAAGTTAAGAATCACCCCCTCTCCCATTCTGGGTTTTTCCAGGCAGCAGGGGATAGGGGGGCTCCCCTGGTTCTTTTGGACCCAGAGCTCTCCCCCTGCTCCTCAGGGTCCCCCCCCTGCCCCTCCGCTCTCATCCACTTTTGGCTGCCCACACAACCTGTCCCAGGGGGGCAGGAAAGGCCACTGCTAGGCTACTACTCTCCTCCAAGCTGAGCCCACCCAGCGAGAAGAAGCAGTGGGGTGGGGATGGGAGGGAGGCAGGCAGGTTAACCTTTCCCAGCCTGCACCCCAGGACAGACAAGAAAGGCAGCCAAAAGTGAGGGGGAGGCAGTGAGCGGGAATCAGGGGTGATGGGGATGGCAGAGTGGCAGGGGAGCAGTGGGCCCAATCCGGGCCAGTGGGGGTAAGTGAATGAGTGGGGTGTTTACAATAAGGTGTAGCCTATAGTAGCTACACCGTGGAGTAACAGGAATAGCACAAGCAGGGTAACACGGATCAGAGATAATCGTGCCCTGGAGTGGCATAACTTTAAGCTGCCTAAGGAGTTCTTAAAACTAGTTTCACATGTTAATGTGTTAACAATCAAGGGATTAAGAAATCAAAGAGCCACCAAAAATTACTGTGAAACAAGGGCCTTAATTTCAAATGCTCCTTCAACTTGATATGGTGTCAGAAGTGTCCTGATTTTACTCAACCTCTTGTTCAGAACTACAGCCTTTGCACAGTTATAGTGATCACTTTTATGCAACAGTGGCTGTCTTTCTCTTTGCTGAAGGATAGGTTTTGTTCTGACAGTTGTAGTGTTAAAGATAGTGACCATATGTTTTCCATAACTCTAGTTTATCAGCTATTCCCAGAAATGTAAAATATGGGCTGAAGACAGATGGTATTCTCTACATCATGATGTTCTCCTAGCCCATGTGTCTCAATAATATTTGAGTAATCTTTGCTGTATTATTGTAAATCAGTTTTATTTGTGCAACAGCAAATAACACTCACACCTGAAAACTCGACAGTGCCCTGAATTCTGCAGTAAGTGGCTGTCCAGTATACACAGAACAGGAAAACATGTTCATATGTTCATCATGGCAGGAATCCCCCCTCGTAACATCAAGGGTCTGGAATACTCCTTGACTGGCAATCAAAGTCCAACAGGAAAATCATCCACTACATGACATAATGGAAAAATACCTAATGCAGAAATATCTAAGAAGCAGAAAACCCCTACCAGTATCCACTAGAAACATCAGAGAGGAAGCAAGAGACAACATACTGTTATCATGGCCCCAGAGAAGATGGAAAGACCAATGGAATAACAACCACACCCCACTACACAACTACATACAACTACCATCCTCACACCTTCCTGGTCATAAACTCATATGTAAGGCATAGGTAAACCTGAATCGACTGTGATCAGGCTATGGAGTCTTCAACAAAGTCAAAAATAAAATGGGCCTTACAAATATGAGAGTTTTCCCATGCTTCCTTCCAACATTTTATTCTTTGTCTCCTACAGCATTCAGAGACATTTTTACACTTTTGTCTCCATCTCACTCCCCAACTATATCTATATCAATCTAATTATTTAAAGATTCTGTAATCCAAATTGGTAAAGACCCCTCTGAATCTCCCCATCCTCCCCAAGTTGGGCTGTTCATAATGTTTGCCCTTTGAAATCTTTCCTGCCACTACTTAGATTCTTTCCCCTCTCAGACTTCTCCATATTCTCCTCAGTACCCGACAGTATTTTATCCCCTCCCTACCCCTTTGCCTCCCCCCAGAATCCCACAGCTCTTCAGCATCCTAATCTCTTGAATCCACCACAGTCCTCCTGTAGCCCCAAGAACTCAGTACTTTCTCAGTATCCTCTTAGCCATTCAGTCCTTTCGCAACCCTTCTGCCACCCAAACTGCTAGTATGTCTGTCTGTCTCTTCAAAGTAGCTCACGATAACTGGAGCTGGGGCAGGAGAAGGGAGAGTATGACTAGGTTTTTTAGTCCTGTCTTCTTCCCTCTTTACTGAGTTGCTAAAGAAGGTTGAAGAGCAGGTAGACAGCAGGCACAGAGATAAAGCGGAACCTGTGTAAAGTTGGGACCCATCTCTCTCTGGAGTCCACAGAACATTCCCCTGGTTTCTGGTCAATGCTGGAAGGGTACAGGAGACAGCTAACCAATGCAGGTCTTTCAAGGACTTCCAGAAAGAAAATACAAGCTAGACTTCTGGAGATCCACCAAGCCTGGAAGCAAGCTCCAGATACTATCCCAGGTGATAGGCGGCTGTGCATTTACCAACACTATGCTAGGAAAGGAACATACAGTAATCATTTGGTTACAGCTGTGTGTTTATCATTGAGAAAGAAAATTAATTGGGGATGCTAAAAAAAAAGACGATTCTGAAGATTTTCTCCTCTTCAAATGTTGTTCTTCCTGAGTATAAGTTCCTATTTTTAAGTATCTGTATTATTCCACTTATTTTAAAAAATGCAAGTTTCCTTCTCCTTTGAATAGTTCTTAATTTTATGGTTGTTCTAAGCCAAGACTGAACAATTTTTTGCCAGTTGTCTGCCATAAATGTAGGAGGGATTTTTTGCTGTATCAATAGCTTGTATTGATGCAAAAAAGAAGTGGCAATGAAATTAATATAGAGGAATGTTAAAGTGCTAAAATGATTCTGCTTAAAGCGGCCAGAAGACTCAAAGCAGGAGCAAATACCATAACAGTACCATAACAGGGCATCTATTTAAAATATCAAGCCCTTGTATGTCAAAGGGTTTTGCTTAGGAGTTTATTGTTTGCTTGCTTGTTTAAAGCGCTCGGCTGTTGGCTTTTCAAGGGCTCATTTGTTGTTTTGGGGGGGGTTGTTTTGTTTTGTTTTTATACACACACACTCTTGATAATCTAGTAAGAGTGTTGATGCCTAATGATCAAATAGAAAAATTATGAAAATTATGATCACAAAGTTAAACATATACTTTGCTGCATCTCAACAGGTTTTGTAAGAGCACAGGAAAACAAAAAAAAGTCAACTTATATTTAATGGTATCCTTTTTATAAAGGTTACATCCTTGTAGACTTTCTTTTAATTATGTAGGGAGGAAAATGGTCATTCCCCTCTATTTCTTGTTCCTAAGTAGTAGCTGTTAAGGAGATTTGCATAGGCTAGAAAATATGCAAAGTTAAGACAAAACAAAACACTAACCAGGAAGTAGGTTGACTATTACACTACAACTTCTAATGTATTACTACACTGATTTTTGTTAATTCTACTAAGAGTTCTCCAGCTTTATTTAGGACTTTCAGTTCTTTTTCTTTATTTCAAAGCCAGCAATTCAGTAAAGAATACTGTGGCTCTAAATACTTTATTTTTTAACCAAAATCCTGAATTTAAAACAAAGCATCATGTTTCCCAGAGTTGGTAAGATTGTATAAATCATGACAAATGCAATTGTCTTAAGAAGTTAAAAACAATGTCATGCAATCTGATATGTGACATTTCACAAACACTTCAGATGGAGAGGATGTCAAGCTGACCCTTCATATGACTATCTTATAAATCCTCACAAGGCATAGATACAGCCAGAATTTTAGGGTCAGTTTTTGTGCTCTGATAGTATCTTTTCCCATGCCATAAATAGGACTAACTAGAATCTTTTCCACATATTCTACGGAAAAAAATGGCAAACAAAGAAGAAACTGTAGAACCAGGAAGCAAAGTGTCCATCCTCTTGCTATACATAAATTATCTGGAAAGATCCTTCATGGTCACCACATAGACCTGAAGGGCCAAAATGGAACTCCCAGCAGCTTGACTTAAAAGAACAGAGGTGGTGGGGACTGGGAAGGGGAAGAAAGTGCAGAAGTCACAAAAAGGACCACAAAAACAAAAAAAATCAACAGACACAAAATACCCTAAGTCTAACCCTAAGATTGAAGTTTTGTGTAGGTGCAGTGAGGCAGGGTTTTTCCACCTAATAGAGTGATGTGGTAGAAACTCCAACCGAGACTCTTCAGTGATGTTTTCTTCCCCTAAATCCTTTTATCTCCCATGGATTTTAAAATGGAAGAAGAAATGTTTGACTTTTTAAGACTCAGCACCTGCAACTCAAGATAAGCCATTTAGAGAAAGATTAATGCTTAGGTGCTTCTCCTAAAAAAAATTAAAAAAAATAAAAAATAAAAAAATAAAAAAAATAAAATCCCCCCCCCAAGAGATTCTCTTTTCCTTGGGTGTCTAAAATACCTTTAAAATAGAATCTGGCCTTTGGGCCCAGGTCAGGAAGCCAAGGTATGGTGTTCACTATCTGGCATAATCCTGTTAACTCTGTTCTGTGGGATTGGCTACATCTGTGCTGCTGTTCACACAAATTTTGTGTAGCCTGCTCAGGTACTACTAGTGCCATAGCAGCATGTAGCTCAGCAAAACCCATCTGAAAAGCTAAATAAATACTCAGACAGTCAGTCCATGTTGTGCTGCTACCCACTACTAATGTGGTTATTCATAGTTAGCTGTGCTAAAGGTCCCAATCTTATATGACTACATGAGCTATAGTTGCTGCAGCAAACACTCCCGATGCTAGATATTTACAGGATTCAGCTCTGAATAAGTCAGCTACATTCTTCTTTTTTTTAAATATAAAAATGTGACAACCTGACTTTGGACTGACAACTAGTAACTATTTATCATTATTAAAAGTGAAATTCATACTTGTGTGGCTGCACTATAGGAGTGATAGCTGTGTCTCCATAGTTAGGATTGAACTGAAGTTCATGTAAAGCAGAACTAAGCTCCCTCTAGCTCCCAAATCAGTAACTGAAGATTTTTTTTTCCTACTATGTATTACTCATTTCAGATCTCAAGTGCAATATGTTTTGTTTTGTTTTTAACTGAAGCAAAGAAAGTGGTAATTTCTTAAGTCACTTACTTTTTCACACCAGCCATAGCTACTTTCATGAAACCACAAACTCCAAATGAGTGGGTAGTATCCTTCACCTCTCTCCCATTTTAATACACACTGGCTATTTTTTGATAGACAGAAGGCAGGCTAGATTTGCAGCTTTACAGACTAACTAAATCAGAGGTGCATAGCATAAGCTTGCGTAAGCAGAGGGCTTACTTCATCAGATGCCATGAAGGGACTGCAGGAAGTAGAGCTGCTAATCACTGAAAGCAGTGATTAGAAAAGAAAGGGTAGAGAAGGAGGCAGGAAAAAGAAGGTAGCACTGCTGAGACAGAGACAGGTTGATAGGAGAGAGAGAAAAAAACCAACAACAAAGCACGTAACCCTTTGAGGAACATAAGAGTCATAAGAGCTAAATTCAGGTAATGGGATAAGAATGTGTCGTGTCAGTTTGGATCATATTTAAACACAACCCTGATAACAGATGATTTATTGTTCGTCCAGTTCAAGTTCATTTTGCTGTCTAAGAACAGAACTCTGAGATCAATGATCTAATATCCACATAGGTTAACATGTTCTGCCGTAGGTTGGTCCATCTTTCTGGTATTGACGTCAGATTGGCACTTATTCATTCATATACATACTAATCTCCTCATCTATCTAATGTAGACTGGAGAGGGGCACTGTAAACAAGTGATGGCATGTATAACATTGATAAAGGTGTAGATAAATTAATCTTAGATGTTATAAACATTATGAATAATGTTTATTTGGTCCAATGAGGGTGTAGTTTGCCTTGATGGAGATCACAGCTAGCATCTAGGTTCTAAGCAAAATCTCGTGTCTTGCTGAGAATAGCAGTTAGGTAGTCAGTTGTTGGAGAGATGCTGTTTGAGGTCAGGAGGCTGCCTGTAAGCCATGACAGATTTGTCCCCATGGCTACCTTGAGATGGCTGTCACTTTCCAGAAGGGATTGGAGGCCATTAATGACATGCCTAAGGTGTTAAAGGTGGGGGCTGTGGGTGGCAACCAGAGAGATTATGTTGTCCTTGTTTATCTCAAGGTTGGTATTGTAGTAGGTCAGAGTGGGCTCTGAGTCTGGCTCTTTTGATTTGAGTACTTAGAGCAGTGGTTCCGAACCTGTGGGTTGTGACCCCAAATAGGGTTGCAACATCAGTGGATGGGGTCACAGAGGTGGGTGGGCTGTGGGTTGGGAGTGAGGGGCCATGCTGAGGAAATGGAGTCATGCTGAGAAAGTTTGGAAAGCACTTGCCCAGAGTATTAAGATTGCATTGCAGTTGCAGGAATGTTATCATTGCATTAATTTCTGTTCAAGGCAATGGCATGACCTTCCACTCACAGAACCTATTAACTGTAACTATCATCAGAGAGATCCATTCTTCTGTAGGCATGACCCTGTGGCATGAATGGGTACAGGGTCAAAAGTCTGCTCAAGCATTGGTGACATATCAAAGTAGCATGCTAAGTCACACAGTAGCACAACAAGATGGGGGCAACGAGCATGGCACTAACCCTGGGAATCAATTGTTAAAAGGTCACCAGTATGATGGCCCCCTTCCTCCCAGGAATCTTTACCAAGGCAGGGGAGCCCTGTATCACCCAGCTGTAGAAACCAGGCAGGCACATCCTCATGCTCAGGAGTGTATTTTGGGCAGGGAGAAAGGGATAAAATGACCTCCCCACAGGAGGTCTTGCCATGAGAGACACTACCCAGCACCTGAGCGCAGCAAATGGGGCACCAAGAATGGCCCCCAGTGAGTCTACACTGCTGCCTGTCCCCCAGTGGCAGTGGCCCAAACCCATGCTGCTGCAATACAGCTAGGTGGTAGGACTCTTGTTCTTCCTTCCCTCTTCCCCGTGTCCTCCTGCTATCCATTGCTCAATATAATTCCCCCACCCCTTCAACTCTTCCCCAGGCACTCAGAGAGCTGACTATGCCTCTGAAGTCACATCAGCTCCTATGAGCTTGATCAACCCTTGCTCTAGATAAACACCAAAGGCTGCCCCTGCTGTAAGTGTGTGTGTACCTATCATTTGGGGCTGAAAGTCAAACTCCTACTGCATTTACTGATTCTAATTTTGGTCTATAAAATGGAAAGCAGAATATTATGCAACACTCTTCCACAGTACATTGTGGGCCAAAGTTAACATTTCTTCTCTAGAGCCTGGGTGAAATACATTCTTAGGGTTAAAGGTCAGTAGAATGAGATCACCAAATTTATTATTGGTCACGGATTCATGCCGCACAGGAATCGTACCATTTCATGCAACTGATGCTCTTTATTGAAAAAAAGCACAGATGTAGCCAGTCAAGAACTTAAACGTATTAGCAGAGCTGTTTAGAAAAGTTTGAACAAGAGTAGCCTAGACAGCTATTAATCTTTTGTTTCCGGAAACACAAAGCTTACACCCCAGAATGACTTAAATATTTTAAGTGGTGTATTCTAATTGAAATGCATACAGATGTGAATAAATATTGGACTGCTTGTGATAGCTGCACTATATGCCTTCTTCCCTTTCTTAATGTTCTGTGCAAAGTGTTTCTCATCCACATTATTCCATATTTTGTACCATAATTACAAGCTACTCACTTTAATATCTAACATCATAATACTAATAAACTGCTGCTTCTACTGGATTGTATTACATGATTAAATTCAGCATTGATGCATTTATGTACACAGATTAGAGTCTTCATTGTCTTCATCAGCTTCACACACATCTTACCGTACCTACTCAGAATACAAGCCAACTGTGAGCAGGTCCTCATTTTGTAATACTAATAGAAACAAAACAGTTCAGACTACTTGGATCTTGTTTTAAAACTTTTGTCATGTCAGTCACTGAACCACCATCTTTCCCATTCGCAGTCACATAACACATTACTTTTTAAAGCTGCTTTACAAGTCACATTGTCTGCTGAAATCAAGAGGCAGAAGCACCATGTGACTGGCCAGCTCTGCTCAGCAAGCATGTAACTATCACAGTTAGTAATAATCTGTCAGCTGTCCTCCGACCCTGCAAGACTAAGACTTCTGATATTTATTTAGGGGAAATTTCCATTTTAATCACTGGAAGTTTTGTCTGAATACAAACTGTACATTTAGTCCCCACGTTTAGTCCTGCCAATGTTCATGTTAATCAGGCTAGAACCAAATAGTAACATATAATGAAACAAGAGCTAGGATACCTCTGAAGTTAATATTATTTAAAAGCTTCTTTTAAAAAATAAAGAAATAAAGGACCAAGTTTTATATGCTTAGAAATGGACCAAAATTAATACTAAATACTAATATCTAGAACCGCAATGCAAGATATTTTTGAACACCTTATTTTCAATATTTCATATGATCGTGATTGGTTTTGATCATGTAATTCTAGTTCCAGAAATATTAATAATACTGTATATTATGTAGGCAAGCAGGTGGTAGAATATGCCTTACTTAAATTAAAATGAAATCTCAATTTCAGGCAGTACAAGAGAGAGAAAATGGATTGCATCTGATATTACGTGCTAAACTTAAAAGACAAGTTTAGGGGATGTAAAGGAAATCGCTTCTAACAGGATATATATCTGTGCGAAAATAATTCAGAGACATGAATGTACATGTTAAAACACTTTCTAGGGTAAATTAATACATATTACTTAAAAAAAAAATAAAGGCATCTTTCAAAGATCCCAGCCAAATATTGTTCAAGACTGATCAAATATGAAAGCACAAAATTTAATTTCAGGGTGTCGTAACAGAAGGCATTAAGGTTAAAGAGCACATCCGAAAGAGGAGGCACAGAAACTACAACCTGGATTGGTGAAGCTGGAAGCAAACCCGCTATTCCATAATAGCGTTTGCCTGGATTGTGTCATTAATGTTGTTATTAGCATCCAGGCAGATTTTACAAGTCAAACATTTTACGTGGATGCTTTTCACTAGTTCCCTTGAAATGAGCCAACCGTTCTCAGAAAGTCCAAGCCACCACAATAAAAATGAAGCTTTTGCACTGAGATAGCACGAACTATAAGAGCTAAACTTTATATCACCTCCCCCCGCTAATAAAACCAGAGAGCTTCAAAGTCATCCAGGGATTCAATTCCCTCCTCACACCAAAAATGGGGGGTAGGGGGAAAGGAACAACCAACCAACAAAAACTTCCAAGGACCCTGGCAAGACTTCCACGCCACTCACACTTGCTCCTGTCTGAGTAACCAGCATGCTTCAGAGAAGAGGCATATATATTTACACCTCTGTATATATATACACCTCTGCTTTTTCAAGTGTGTGTGTGTGTGTGTGTGTGTGTGTATGCCTGTGCTCTGAAGCATGCTGATTACTCAGATAATATATATACTGTCTAGAGACATATATATATGTATGCCTCTGCTTTCCCAAATATATGTATGTGTGTATATTTTGAAAAGCAGAGGCATATATCTATCTATCTAGATAGATCTCTCTCTATATATATAAATATATATAGATACACACACACACACACACAATATATATATATATACATGCCTCTGCTCCAAAGTGCGCTGCTTACTCAAACAAATATATATCTGCCTCTGCTTTGAAGCGTGCTGGTAGCTATATATATGGAAAGCTACAGAACTGGCTAGCCTTATGGAAATCTCAGCGCGACCACCCTGTGGTTCCAGGGCAATTCCAGCAAACTAAACACTGTCCGACCAAACCCCACAGAGGCAGATGGAATCAAGCCACAGCCCATTCTTCAGGGGCTCCGCTGTCTGACGCTCCCAGGGGCGTTTGGTGGCTGACACAGGGTGGCATTAAGCCTCCCCCCGCCCCACCCTATTTAGGGGGGAGGTGGTGTCTTTCCACCCAGCTCGGGAGATGACATTTTCTGCCTCTGTGGCTACTTCTATATAAGGCCAGCGCGGACAATTGCTGGGGCCGCGGCGTTGGTTTCTTTCTTCCCTTTCCCAAACACCCACAAGTCTTTGAGGTCAGGAGGGAAGGTGAGCCGGCCGCCGGGGCAGCCCCGCGGCTCCCAGGGCTCCGTCCCGCAGCCTCCTCGCTCGGCGCCCGCGGCGCTAAGTAAATCCCCGGCTCCGCCGGAACCGCGGGCTGCCCCGAGCCCGGGCGGCGGGCGCGTGTCTGCGGGCGCTCCTGGCAGGTGCGGGAGCCGGGCTGGGCGCTGACCTGGGGGTGACCCAGGGGGTGACCCCCGCGCGCGCGCACACAGCCTGGCACACACACACACAGACACGCACACCCAGGCACAGACACACCCAGATATACACACACGCGCGCACAGATGCACACGCACACCCAGGCACAGACACACACAGACACATACCCGCACCCACACAGACACAGATACACACACACCCAGGCACAGACACGCACGCATACACACGCACGCACCCAGATACACACACTTCCCCCCAGGCGCGCGCACACTCACACACACGCGCACACCCAGAGAGACACACGCGGCCCGGCGGGAGCGCACCCCCGGCCGGGCTCCCCGCCGCCCCCGCCCTGACTTTTCCCGCAACTTTTCCCCGGCTCCTACCTGGCTCGCGCGGCGGGTCCAGGTGCGTGCCCCGCTCCGCCGTCGGGGGGCTGCCGAGCCCGGCGGCGCCTAGGAGCGGGCTGCCCGCGGCCGCGCCATGCCCCGCTCAGCACCTGTGCCCGCGCCGCCCTCCCCGGCCCTCGCTGCCCCGCGCCCCGCGCCGGAATGTGCGGAGCCGGCGCTCCGGCAGCAGCTCGCACCCGCCCCGCGCCGCCAGGCAGGAGCGCTCCCAGCGCCGCGCTCATTGGCCGCCCGCCGCTGACCTCACCGAGCGCAGCCCCCGCCCGCGCCAGCGCCAGCGCCCGCGCCCGCCGAGCCTCTCGTCGAGGGGCGCCTCAGCCGCCGCCTCGCTGCCCGCGCCACGCCGGGCGGGCCAGGCGCTCGCCCCTGCCTTCTGCCCCATGCCTTGGAGGCTTCCCCTCTCCTTGGAGTCCACCCCACACCTCCTGGAAAATGAGGGTCGGAGGGCACCTCAGGGGGGGCAGGGAGTCCCACCCCTTGCCCAAAGCAGGACCAGCCCCAACTGCATCAGCCCCGACAGGGCTTTGTCTACCCGGGGCTTAATAACCTCCAAGGATGGAGATGCCACCACCTCTGGGTAACCCGTTGCCTTTACTCCCCTCCTCCCGAGAAAGTTTGTCCTCGGTGCTAACCTAAACTTCCCCTGCTGGAGCCATTGCAATGCCTTGTTCTGTTATCTCCCTTGCTGCAACCGCTGCTCCTTGGTCGGCCATCTGCCCCCCCCCCCAACAAGTTAGCTGTATCCTTTTTCCAAGCTCCCCCTGTCAGGTACCCAGGTTGTATCCCTATTGGTCTACAGGCAAGAGCAAGCAGGACTCCTGGGAGAGGTGATATCTTTGGTTAGACCAACTAGATTTTTCAAGAAAGAAAGAAAGAAACAAGTTTGCAAAAATCTAGTTGGTCTATGACCTCTACCACAAGTCCTGATTCCTTAAGACCCCTTCAGTTAGTGGAAGCCTGCTATTAAATCAGCCCCCAGTCCTCTCTTCCGCAGACTAAAAAAACCCAGGTTGTTGCCCTATAGGTCTAGGGGCAAAAGCAATCAGGACTTGTGGCAGAGGTGATATCTTTTGTTAGATCAACTACATTTTTGCAACACAATTGTTTTTTTGTTTTGTTTTTGCAAAAATCTAGTTGATCTAATAAAAGATGTCACTTCTACCCCGAGTCCTGATTTCTTAACGCCCCTCCCCTTCAGGTATTTGTAGGCTGCTATTAAATTCCACTTCAGTCTTTTCCTTTCCAAGCTAAAGAAGCCCAGTTCCCTCAGCCTCTCCTTGCAAGTCACATTCCCATTTCCTGCTGCACCCAGTCAGTCCTGTCGCCTCTCACTTCTGTCCTCCCTGTCTCAGCTCTGTTGTGTTTCCCAGGCACCGCCTGCCACTCCCAAACTTGCCACTGTGTTCCTTCCACTCCTTCCACTTCTCTTCTGTGTCCATGACATCCTCCTCCTAGCCCTGCCTTCACTATATGATTCTCCTGAAAGCCCATTCATTTCCATTCCACTTTCCCTGCGGTTGTGATTTAGTTTTATGCCACCTTGCCCCCTAAATGTTCCAGTAAGAGATGAGCCCATCCAAAAGGAAGTATAATGAAAAAAAAAACCCAACAATTCTTGCTCCAAAGAACAAAGTACAAATATAAGATGAGAGGACTGGGGTACATGACTTCTGGGGAGATGATGAGGGAACTGGGCTTATTTAGTCTGCAGAAAAGAAGACTAAGAAGGGATTTAATAGCACCCTTTAAGTACCTAAAGAGGGGTTCCCAAGAGGATGGAGCTAGTCTGTTCTCAGTGGTGGCAGATAACAAGGAGCCAGGGTTTTAAGTTGCAACAAGAGATGTTTCAGTTAGATATGAGGAAAAACCTTCTCACTAGGAGGGTAGGAAAGCATTGGGACAGGTTACCTAGAGAGGTAAAACCCCCTTCCTTGGAGGTTTTTAAGACCCGGATAGACAAAGTTCTGGCTAGGATGATCTAGTTTAGGATGGTACTGCTTGGAGCAGGGGGTTGGACTGGATGACCCACTGAGCTCCCTTCCAACCCTAATTTTCTATGATTCTAAAATGACAGACATCAAATGGATAAAGCAACCAGAGAGATGGGAGCCTCAAGAGCACAAAATAATGTGATGCCTAATCATGATGATGATAAGTGTAGTTAAATGCAGTCACAGCTCACAAACTGCCCGGCTAATTTCAAGTGCTTTGTAGCAATGCGGAAGTGAGCTTTAAGATGACTTCTGAAAGGAGAAATTTGGCTTGGATTTATTCTTTACATTTATAGGAAATGGCAAGGGAGAAATAGGTCTGTGGGAATATTTCCCCCCATAGATTCCAGTTTTATAATATTTAAAAATATGTGGGGGGGGGAGAGGGGATTATTTCCCAGTCAGTGTTGATGAAAAAATGTTTATTTTGACTGCAATTATAATATATTATATATGCACAGCTGAAACTTGCCATAAGAATGCCAGAGGCTCAGAATATATTTTCATATATTTACGATTAGCTAGTCTGCCCCTTGTTAAATTTTAAAAGTAAAAATATAAATTCTGAAAGATATTTGTTAAAAAAGTATTGATCTGAGGTTTTCACCACATCATTAAAACACCAGGCGAAACATTTAGTAACAGAGTACAAATGACTCTACCCATGTGTGTGCTACATTATTATGGTATAGTATTGTCTTATACACATTCACAGAAGATCAACTCTGTCATAAAAGACAATTTACCCCTTCAAATGATTTCAGTATAAAGGAAACTTAGAAAGAAAACACTCTTTAACCTCACACTTTCTATGGCTTACTCGGAAGTTGCTGTGGTTAAGACACAACAGGGTGTGCTCTATTTATCCATTAATGCACATCTTGGATGTATGTAAAGCAGAAGGTTTCAGCACCATAAAGCCTATATTAATATGATCAAGAAAGTGCACCTTGACATGTTTTATGTAATAATTGCCAAATATATACCACATTTATCCAAAGTTCCCCACATACTGACAACTTGGAGCCCGAAACTACAACCTTGATACACAGAATCAGTTTCATAAGTAAGGAGTGTGCAGCCACCCAGAGTCTGCAGTGAAGTGCAGCCAGCCACACTGCTAGGAGGTAGATAAATGATATAGTTATTCAAGCTTGAAGCCACTGAGTATACCATAACTAATAATACAGCACTAGTAAGTTTATAATAATACTTTTTTATCTTAAAACATACCATAGGAACTTAAATATCAAGTGGTTACAATTGAAGCTGGTTGATTTCTTGAAAATATTAACCCAACATTTGCAAAACTTATTAAAAATTTTTTGAGTTATTATTTACTATTTCTATTAGTTTGTGAGTGACTGACATTTTTCAAGATCCAGTATTTATATGATTTTTAATGTGAAAAATGTAATTTTGTTGTAAACAAGTTTTCTATACTTTTAACTTATTCCTGTCATGACCTGTATTTTACTTCCCATCTAAGGAAAGTATCAGCAATAACGACAAGTCTTATAGCATTAAGTTAGTATTCCTAGGAATTTTGGAGTACCAACTATTAAAAAATCCCTGGAAATCCTGAAGAGCACAGATTGTCCTTGGAATTTCACCACCTAAGCACTGTGCAAGCTCAGTTGTGCTTACTAAATGAAATGTGACGAGTCACTGCCAAAGGTCTCACTACAGTTTCTAAGACTGCATTTAAAACATAACTCCCCCCCCCTTTTTATGCTGCTCTTACTTTAATTCCAAATATCAAATTGGTATACAGATGATTTGACTATCTTTTCTCTACTGAGTTTTGGGGTTTTTTTACTTCAACCATTACATTTATATAATAGCTCCATTGTGAGCACATAATATGTAACTAAAATTATCTAATGGCATATACCAACTATACTATAGTTGATGATATACCATAGGGATATAAAATCAACATAATTTAAAAAGGGAAATCAGAATGTGATTTTAGGATAGTGATATCAAACATTCACTGATTTATATCCAATATATGCTACTGATTTCTGAAGTCAGGGCAGAGATGGGATCTTTTTGTACAATAGGGCATACAGCATACATGAAATGAAACATACTGTATTATCTCAGGCAAATGATCTGAAGTCATTCACTTTGGCATTAACAGTGATTTTTTCTTGCTTTTAGATACATAGCAATAAATCAAGGCCTTGTTACTTAAGGCATATTCTGTAACAAATATGTTTAACCTTGAGACAGACAAAATGAGCATTTAATGCAAGTGTATGCACATTAAAATCCAAGAACTTCTTGTTCTATACTGTCTTATATTAAAAAAAAGGTAAGTATCAAGATAGTCAAAAACTCTCTAGGGAAACAAGGTGGGGGAACAAATGGTGCCTGCCATCATAGTTAAAAAATATTTTAAGATGTATCAATTAATTTTAATTATAATTTTGTCCAAGCAGGGGCTAAGGATCAGGGCCATGTAGTTAAATTATATGCGTCTCTGTAAAGTTTATTGGAAAAAGGTCACCAAAGAAGCAATTCCTCAATTAAGACACCGGGGCTATTTAAAGATTTATTTAAAATTTGAGTTTCAGAAAAATCAGTGGGCTCTCATATAGCAAATTTTGTACTTAATGAATAGTTTCTCATGAAATACCACTGGATATATCACAGGCCAATTTTGGGTTAAAATTGATTACCGTGTTTTAATTATCTGGCTTGACTCACATTTCACTTATATAGGAACTTAAGAAAGTGACTTCTTGGGTCACTGAGTCCAGGTAAAGCTGTCAGATAATCCATAATAATATATTTTTTTCAGGTTCTATTTTACAAGCAGTTAGGTTTCATTCCCCACTCCCATTTCTATTAGGAGGGTGCTCCAGAAACTCACTACTCAGATTTTATAAACCTTTCCCTCCCTAATTTGCAGTTTAAATAAATCCATAGCCAGATTATGTCCATTTGTTCTTATGCCAACATTGTATTTTAGCTTAAATAGTTCTCCTTCCTCCCTGGTGTTTTCCCCTAGTGTCTTTACAAAGAAGCGACATATTCTTTCTCAAACGTTGTTTTGATAGTCTAAATATACAAAGTGGTTTTTTTTAAGTTTCCTCTTATAAGATGGCCTCTCTGAAACCCTAATTATCTTAGTAGTCCCTCTGTGCACCTGATCCAGTTTGTATTCATCTTTAAAGGATAGTGGTGAATAGAATTATACACAGAATTCCAGATGAGGTCTTTTCAGTGCCCTGTACACTGGCGCCACTAATACTTTTCCTCTCTGCTAACCTGATATATTATAGGATCACATTTGTCTTTTTCATAACTACATCCTATTGGCAGCTGGTAGTCATTCTGTGATTGACTAACATATCCAGGTCTCTCTCTTCTTCTGGGTTTTTTTTTTATATAACTGATAAATCCAGGTTATTAGCAGAATTTCCTGGTATTAATCTCTAAGTGCACAGCCTTGCATTTTACACTATCAAATTTCATCCCATGGGTATATTCTAGTTCAAGATTATCCAGTTTTTCCTATATGAAATTCTGATGCTCTTGTGTACTGGCAGGGCCTCCCAGTTTTATGTCAGCAGCCAATTTCATTGCCAAGCTCCCGCTTTTTGTCCAATGTAATTGATGAGGATATTAAATAAGATTAGCCTTCAGACTTATCGTTTAGGAACTGCACTATAATATCCCACCAGCCTGATACTTTCTCTTTCACTACAGCTTATTCATCTCCACTTTAACCAGTTCCTTGTCCACTTTATAATGTTTGCATTCATTTTGCTTGTCCTCAATTTAAGTAATAATTTATCATGTGGTACCATATAAAATGCTTTACATTAGTGCAAAAAGGCACAATTCCATCAAAGTTTATGAATTTACACTAGGAAACTATATCTGAAAGGGGAAAAAAGGAATCAGGTCCTATCATTGGCTTAGTGTTTATTGAACTCCAGATAGATTAGCTCATTGGCATAACTTGTCTAGCAATGCATCTTATCTAAAAAAGCTATCAGGTTAGTCTGGCACGATCTACCTTTGGTAAACCCATGTAGCATTTGATTCCACTTTCTATGCTTTACATTCATGCTAAAAGGCACAATTCCAGCAATGTCAATGAAATCATACTAGGAAATTATACCTGAAAGGAAAGAAAAAACAAGCAGGTCCTATTATTCACTTAGTGCTAAGGGAAAGCAAATATGCTATATGCTATAGTAAAAGACAAGTAATACTGCTGAGTCACCTTTTTCATGTTATGGATCATCACTGCTGCAACACAAAAAGCAAAAGAAGAATCCCTCTAATTTGTGGAGTTTTTCATTGCTTAATAGATTTAGTGAATAAGTTTTAATTTAATTTTCATATTGAATCACAGAGAATATCAAATAATTATTACATTGGTACAAAATTCTTTTTGCTGGCTAGCAGAACTGGTAGCATTTGCCATTATACACACACATACAGACGTGCATGTTTGTGTGTAGGGGGGTACACTTAGAGATTAATTACTATATATATGCATACTTAGCTGCCAAATGCTACCAACTATGCTATCAACCACAGATAATCTTCTAACACAGAAAATTGTAATGTTTATTATAATGGTATACAATTTTCTGTGACGGCAGATTATCTGTAGTTGGTAGCAGTTGGCACTATATTCACTATATAGAGAGTGACAAATGCTACCAACTATGCTAGCAACCACAGATAATCCACCACCACAGAAAATTGTATAACATTGCAATAATCATTTGACTATATACATCTACCAGTTATCAATATGTAAAGATAAAAATTGTGTATGTGGAAGGAGTCTTGGTTACATAAAAACAGTTTAATCAATAGCTGGCCACTTAAAAATGATGGGATCTGCATTTTTTGCAGGCTTGGGGAGAGGAGTCAAATTTTCAGCCCATGAGTAGGATTTTCTTTCAATTAGTGTAATATATTTAGGGTAAATGAAATAAAAATATTTTGGTACCTGGAAACTAGAGACATTTCCTGAGGAGAAAAATAAATCTGTAAAATGTTCAGAGAATCTAGGAGCATAATCTTATCTTCTTGGCCAACCTGCACAGTTCATGGAACATGATGTGAAGTGTATATTTAAAATCCCAAAACTTCATAAAACACTGAAACAGTCAACAAGAAGAAAATAGATTAAATGAGCTATAAAGAATATAACTGCTGATGTAAAAGTCCAAGAGGTAAATTAGTATGGATCTCCCCAGTCATTCAGAGTTACAAAATGTGTGTGTTTATATCCTGGCCAATATGCACACCTTATGGAACTGGAGCAGGGATGCCTACATTTACAATACAATCCCAAAACTTTAGCCATTCAAATCAAGAAAGTCAGACTCAGATCCCAGTCCAAAACCTGCTACGTCTGCCCCTTGATAAGGTCAAAAGAATGCTTTGTTGTCCTTTGGTTGTCACCTATAGCACTTAGCTTGAACACCTAAGACATGTCACTAAATGACCTCCAACCTCCTCTGGAAAATGACAACTATTTCAGGGTACATATCGTGGCTTACGCTCAGTGCCTTCATTTCCCAATCTCATATAGCATCTCCTTATATAGGCTACTGTGAAGGGTCCATCCACCGACTGACCATCTCACTGGGGACTCCTGGTGAGAGGGGAGTGTGTCGTCCTCACTGCGCTCACGCCAGTCTCGCCTGCCACGACTTTGATGGTAACTTAGGGGTTCATCATTGTGGCACATGCAGTCCGGAACTGGCACTCCGTCTCTGCGGGGTCCAGGGGTCCTGAGGGCTCCTCCTCCCCTACACTCTTGCCCGATCCTCCGGGAAAGTGGCCACCTCTCAGGGCGGACCACTCGTCAGGGCGCTAGCCCCAATAATGTTCGTAAAGGAGAAAAAAATACAAAGTCCAACACAAAGTTCCTGGCAGGGGTTCACTGGGGCCATCCCCCCCGATATCCCTTATCAGCTGTGGGCTGACCCCCTTCCTGGATCCGGGCTGGGATCTTCCGCCCTCTCCCACGGGCCTCCTTCTGCCCCTTAGTCTTCCCAAGGATCACAGGCGCAGTGGTTTCCCTGCCTGTGATTGCCCCTATATTACAGTACTTACAGTACCCGGCTCCTGCCAGATGCCGCCGCTTCCCGTGGCGTCAAGCCACTCATCTCTCCACCACCAGTCGGCCGGGCCTCCTCACTGTGCCGGGGCTTACCCCTGCCCCAGAAGGTCCTGCCTTGTCACCAGGCAGCTCGCACCTGCTCCAGGGTGTATTCCCCGACACCGGCTCTTCCCCCGCTCACCTCCGGATCCACCGCTCCCATTTCGGCATCTGCCGCTCCTGCCTCCGCATTCGCCAGGGCCCTCTCCTGGTCCACCGGGCTCCTTTTATCCGTCTGGGTAGGTTTCGACCCAGGTACTTCCGGGTTCCTGGAAGGGGGAAACTTGAGTGCTTGGCTTTCTGCCCAGACCCAGAAGTCGGGCCAGTTTCCACCGCCGTTGACGTCGCCCTCGCCCAGCACCTTCTTCACCCCCTCACAGCCAGCTAGCATCTATTCTTACAAAACCACCAGCCTTGGAATGGAACCTAGATGTCAACTGTGCCACATCATCAACATAGACCACTTTGTGATTTAACAAGAAGAAATGCAAAGTGCTGCACTTAGGGAGGAAAAATGTCTGGCACACCTACTACCTAGGAAATGGCCTGCTTAGTAGCACGGAAGTGGAAAAGGATCTTGGAGTCCTAGTGGACTGCAAGATGAACATGAGTCATCAGTGGGATGAGGTCATCAGCAAAGCTAACAGCACTTTATCGTGCATCAGCAAATGCATGACAAACAGAACCAAGGAGGTGATACTTCCCCTCTATCAGGCACTGGTCAGACCGCAATTGGAGTACTGCATCCAGTTTTGGAAAGATGTGGATCACCTGGAGATGTTCCAGAGAAGGGCCACTCATATGGTTAAGGGCTTGCAGGCCAAGCCCTATGAGGAGAGACTAGGGCACCTGGACCTCTTCAGCCTCTGCAAAAGAAGGTTGAGAGGCGACCTTGTGGCTGCTTATAAATTCAAGGGGGCAGAGAAGGGAATTGGTGAGACTCTATTCACCAAGGCGCCCCCAGGGGTTACAAGAAATAATGGCCATAAGCTAGTAGAGAGCAGATTTAGACTGGACATTAGGAAGAACTTCTTCACAGTTAGAGTGGTCAAAATCTGGAATGGGCTCCCAAGGGAGGTGATGCTCTTTTCTACCTTGGGGGTCTTCAACAGGGTTAGAGAAGCATCTGGCTGGGGTCTTCTAAACCCAGCACTCTTTCCTGCCTATGCAGAGGGTCAGATTTGATGATCTATTGAGGTTCCTTCCAACCCTTACATCTATGAATCTATAATTACTGGACTAAGTAATATGGATTTTAACTTCTGAGGTTCATTCACCTGCTCCAGTACCAATGTTATATGTGCCATTACCTGCTTACAGTGTCCCTCTGCTATCTACACTGAACAGACCAGGTAATTCCTATGAGGAAAAAATAAATGGACACCTTGGATTCTACAGATACTATTAATGTGCTTCAAGCTTCCTATACAGTAAAATAAGGCATAATGGGTGTGGTCCCAGAGGCACAGTCCTGGTGGTACACAGGTTGTTTCCAACTGTACCGCACAGTAGCAATGGTTCATTGCTACTGTGCAGTAGAGTCAGCATCACAGTTTGTGCCCACCAGTGCTACACCACTGTAGCAACAAGCTATGTCACCGTATCTCATTGCTACACTGTCTTGTGTAGAAGCGCCTAGTATGCTTTCCCTAGGAGCACATCTACAAGTGCACCCACTGGGACCAAATTTGCTTCCAATGGAAGTAGTTGGTGCAGGGCTACTCTTCTCCTGCTCCACCCCCCTTCAGCAGCTAGATGCCAGCCCCCAGCTGGCAGGGGGCACTGGGTTCAGGCCTGGGCTCTGGGGGGGCCAAGGGAGCTGTACTGTCTCGACCAATCAGGGCAGGGGATGGGAAGCAGTCAGTGGCCTGGGGCAGGAGACAGTTTCCCAGTCCTCAACTGCTGATCAGGGTATAGGGCTGGGAAGCAGTGTGGGGGAGGGGACAATTCCCTGCCCCCTTCTGCCTGGGTTGACCAGGAGCAATTTGTTCCCATGTCAGCTGTTTACATGTGTGCTACTGCATAGTAGCTACTGCATGGTAAATCTACTACCTGTAGCTACAGGTAATAACCAACCATGCAGCAGACTAATTTACTATACAGTAAATTTTGAGCACATGTAGATGGTGACACTTTACTGCACAGTAGATTAATCTACTGTGCAGTAAAGTGTCTTGTATAGATGCATCCCTTGAGCCTAGCAATACACAACATCTGGTGGCAGAATACTTTAATATCCCCAGACATACTGTTGCTGACTTCAGAGTAGTCATTATCAAACAGACTTCAAGAACAATGTTGAACCCAAAATTGCAGAATAAGAAATCATCCACAGAGAGCATGTCTACATGAGATGCTTAATGTGCAGTAGCCTAGTAACACTACATAGCAGTGTGCTGGGCAAAACCGTGCTAATATGCTATTGCACAGTAGTATTACATTATCATGCAGTATGTGTCACTAAAAAACCATGTGCCAGTGCAGTTAAGCAAGTATTAAACTCAATGAGTAACTACTACTCATTAAATGTGTAGGTATGCCCAGATTGTATTATATATTGATAGGGACTATGGATTTTTAGCCCATTACCTGGATAAGCCTTTATGACTCCTATGTTCCTATGGGTTTCTGTTTTGTTTTTTTATTCTCTTTAACCAGGTTTGCCTTTCTCAGCCCTGCCCTTTCTCCTTCTTTCCACCTTCTCCTCTTTCCCTCTCTTCTGTATCCATTCTACTTGTTACCTTGCTCTCTCTTGCTGCTTGCTGTCTTTACAGGCAAGATCAGCTCCCAGGCTGCTGCACTGGGTAGCACAGTTTGGGGAGGAGGTGAGCAGCCCTCAGTGGTAAAAGAACAGGTTAGGGACTACTTAGAAAATCTGGATGTGTACAAGTCCTTGGGGCCAAATGGGATGCACCTGGTGGTGCTGAGGGAGTTGGTTGATGTGACTACAGAGCCATTGGCCATCATCTTTGAAAAACCACGATGATCAGGAGAGGTTCTGGATGACTGGAAAAGCGCAAACATAGTGCACATATTTAAGAAAGGGGAGAAGGAGGATCCAGGGAATTACAGACCAGTCAGCCTCACCTCACTCCCTGGAAAAATCATGCAGCAAAGAAATCTATTTCTAAGCACTTGGAGTTCTACTAAAAAGGTGATTAGGTACAGTTAGCATGGATTCACTGGGGGCAAGTCATACCTGACCAACCTGATTGCCTTCTATGACAAAGTGACTGGTGCTTTGGATGCAGGGAGACTGGTGGCTGTGGTGTACCTTGATTTTAGCAAGGCTTTTGATATGGTCTCCTACAAAATTCTCACAGGCAATCTAAAGCAGTATGGGCTGGATGAATGGATTGTAAGGTGGATAGAAAACTGGCTGGAGCATCAGGCTCAGAGAATAGTAATCAGTGGCTTGATGCCTAGTTGGCAGTTAGTATCAAGTGGAGTGCTCCAGGGGGAGGTCCTGGGGCTGGTTTTGTTCAGTGTCTTCATCAATGTCCTGGAAGATGGAATGGAGGGTGCCCTCAACAAGTCTGCAGGTGACACCAAGCTGGGGGGAGTAGTAGTAGATACACTGGAGGGTAGAGCTAGGATTCAGAAATTGAAGGATTGGGCCGAAAGAAATCTCATGAGGTTCAACAAGGACAAGTGCAAAGTCCTGCACTTAGTACAGAACAATCCCATGCACTGGTACAGACTGGGGGCTGACTGGCTGACAGGAATGCCCATGTTTAAAGTAAACTGTCATTATTTGGGGCGTTTCTTAACATCTGCAAGCAGCCTATATGTCCTTTTCTAGCATATGTTGAATTGAGTCATTGCTTACAAAAGTTTATGCACCTCTGCTTCAGTTAGATTATGGGGCAGATTACATGTTACAATTAGACCACATTAAGAGTACTTAAAACTTGAACAATTGTGCATTAACGTTCATTAACAGGTGTTAAGGGATCTCTAGACATCTTAAAGTTATGTTGCGTTGAGCAAGGATTATTTCTGAGCTGTGCTACCCACCTCAAGTCAAATAAACTTCTGCCTGTTCACTTGAGAGAAAACCACCATTTTGTGGTCCTCCAGTATCTCAGGAGGCACTACTCCCAGGTGGACTAACTATCATTCAGGACTCTACAGCCCTGTTAGCTGAGGACAGCTGGGCAGCCAGTGAGTGGGAAGGGAGTCAAAATAGGTGAAGAATGCTGGAGGGGCCAGAGGCAGTGGACCACGGGCAAGGGAAGAAGGAGGCCAGGTGTAAAGGAGGTAAGAGGAATGGGTCGGGGGAGATGAGGAGTGGGTGCTCAGGGAGTTGTTGGTCTTCCATCCTCTTTATCCCCCACATCACCTCAACACCCCCCAAACACCCCTACATACGTGGATCTGCCACCTGGATCACCAGCCTGACACCTTAATCAGCCTCCAATCTCCCCCTTTGCCCCCCAGATCATTCCATGCCTCCAATCATCCTCTCAATCCCCAGATAGCCCCACCACCCTGATTCCCCCACTCCCCAGATCACTACCCTGCCAACCCACTCTCCCTCTCCACCCCTCCAGTTGCTCCCTGCTCCCTGAATCACCCCCTCCACCCCCAATCAGCCCTTCTAGCTTGAGTCACTGTACTGCTTGGCCACTCTAATCAACTTGAGAGTGGCAAATGTGGTGGTGCAGGGTCCCCCTTCCTGCCTGCTCCAAGGTTCCCTGCAACCTCTGCTGACCTGTCTGCCTGGATCCAGTCCAGTGGGCCCCATTGATGAAGGGCGGGCAAGGAAGTAGGGGGATCAGGAGCTGCTGCACAGTCAGAGAGAACAGGCAGGGAGAGGGACCCCCCCCGCACCACTGCCACTGCCACTGCCACTGCCACTGCCACTGCCACTTTTGTGCTGAAAAGCAATCTGGGACTGGAGGAGCTGGTGGGGGCAGAGGTGGTGATCAGGAGGACAATTCAGGAGGTGGGGATGCAGCTAGGTTGTCAGGGTGGTGATATGGGTAGCAGGGGGAGAATGGGGTGTTAAGGAGGGGGAAAGACCAATCGGGGTGGCGATCTGGGGGCTGATGGGGATCAATGGTGATGAATCAGGGATGAGAGGGTGATCTGGTGCAAATGGGTAGAATGGGTGGGCAATTCAGGGTTGAGGGGTGATCAGTGGTTGGAGGATGGGGGGCAGAGAGGGCAATCTGAGTGGTACAGTTCCTCCCCCCAGCCTCTACTACAATTAGAGAGCTGGCAAGCAGAGAAGTCATGGAGCAGACTTACAGGTCCTCGACACCCCGCTGCGCCCCAGCCCTCTAGAAGCAGATCTAAGGAATGCATTAGAAAGGATATTAACCCTTAATGTGCTAATTGTAAAGAGTAATCACACCCTACAAGGAACTACTCTATCCTGTCTTCTTCAATGAATAAATGTTATAGTCATTAGGAGGCAGATTCCATTCCACTTATTGTGTGTCTAAATGGACACCTAAGGGTGATTCTATTCTATGCTATTCACATCCTGAAAATGCATCTACTTTGGTAAAACACCTTCACTTATCCCGAAGACTGACTCGCAAAAAACCAGCAAGGAGGAGAACTCACCCACCATTCTCATTATCTTTTTTCAGGAATGCAAGCAGGGCAGAAGAATCAAACTGGCACCTCAGTCCACTTACATGCCTAATAGGTGGATTAGGATCTTGCCCTAGGTAACTACAATACACTACTTAATTGCAGAGTATTTTCTGTTCAGAATGCAATGTTGGCATGACTTGAAAAATATTTCTACATGTTTAGTCCCATGAGAACACTTCTGCGTTAGACAAACAGTAAAAGGTACAGATTTTATGAAACTCTAAAATACCACAGCTTTCCAGGAAACTACAGCATAGATGTTAAATTCAGCTTAACCTGTTGCAGCGAAAAAAACCTTTTGTCAAGGCTGAGAAACAGAATATCACTGCAGTAGAAGCAAGATCAGCGGCTATAAATAAAGCACAATAAAGCATTTTTAATCACCTGTCAGGTTCAAGAATTACATTTCAGCAATTGCAGAGTCAGGACAAGGAATATGTTTTCTCTTTTCAACTTCTACAGTTTAAATCACAGTCATTCCTTTCAGAAGCAGGTGATCAAGAAACGAGAGTATTTTCCAATAAATTGATGCTGCTTCTCTTATCATCTATCTCAGAGTTCAAAGGATATCAACCAGATATAAATGATGTTACATTGATGAAGAAACTAACAGAGTATCACCCAGGTACATCATAGATGGAAATAATGTTGCCCATCATAATTTCTGAGTGTTTAAGGTGGCCAAAATATTTTATCCTCACTATCTCATATTGGTTCACATCTGGCTAAATCCAGAGTTTAAAAAAGACGATGCTATAATTAATTTAATTTCCAGGAGCACAGACTGCAACTTTAATCTCAGTGCACTTTATGAGCATTCATTGCACATTGGGAAGGTGTAGACTAGGCCTTGGGTACTTAAAGATATTTGACCCACACTGCTCTTTGAAATCAATGTGGGTTAGGCACCTAAGTAAGGATCTGAATCCTGCCAGCCTTGAGCAGATTTCAGAATGGAAGGGGAGAAAGGGAGAGGAGGGAGTTTGGTCTGAGGTTTTTTCAGCCCTTGCTGGAGGGTGGGGCGGGTGTATTGGATTCCCCTCCCTGCCCCGAGGTGGAGGGGCTCCAATTCACCCACCCTCCAGCACTGGTTGGGGATCCCCTAGAATGAGCTTTCTCTCCTTCCTTTTCCACTCTCATTCTGAAAACTTTGCAGCCTCACAGGGAGAAGGGGCCATTGCTAGGGGAAACGGGCTTCAGGCTCATAGCCAGCAGCTAGATACCCCTTCCTCCTGGAACCAACAGTGAACCTCTGTTTGGTCTGGGGGATCATTGTAACTCAGAATGCTTCCTGCAAAGTGCCCTCTGTTACAGAGGGGAGATGCACTTTTGTCTGAACCCCATATGACTGGGTAAAGGTCACACTGGAAGTTCATGGCATGAAAAAAAACTAAAACCAGGCCTTGCAAATCACATCCCAACTACCGTACTCTTCTGACAACCCAGAAGTCTGCATGTATAAGGAGAAATGTCAAAACATGTATTTAGAATTGTCTTTACTTCCAGTGTATATTTCTGAGTCCTGCTACGATAAATACATGTCCAGCTGTCTGTGGTATTGCAGGAGGCACAGTAGTCCATCTTGCACAAGGTATCTAGCCTACTTTACTGGGTCTTGGAAAACATTCCTTCAGGGAAGGTAGTTCTATAATGTTTATGTTAACTTTGAACCATTTACCTTATTGTGAGTACACTGGAGATAAACACTCATTGACCTACCCACATCTGTCTCTTTAGCATAACCATTCCTGAGGTGTTTGGTCTTCTTCAAAATGATTGGAATAGCTTTTAACTTGCCATGCCTTTATTTTTGATAGGTTTAAAGAAAGTCGAATGGCATTATTCCACAGGAACTAAAATGATTTTTTCCAGTCCTAACTTTTCCATTAATACAAAATAGATTAAGACCAGTTTTGACGTGGAGCATAGGTTGAAGAAATCTTTATATGGAGTATGAAATTATCTGGAAAAGATATTTCTCACATTTCAACAGAGGTAAGTCTGTATTTCACCCATTTATATAAGATTTTTCCCTTATATCTCATGAGAATATTTACTTCTATGTCTAGTATTTTGGATCATCAACCTTAAAATGTTTCAAAAAGTATTGGCTACTTCTTATATTTAAATATGTAATACTCCAGCATTTCTGTTTGGGCATATATATGGGCATATTTGAAACAGTGTAGTAACTTTCATGGGGTTTGAAAGAAAAGGCACAGGTTACAGGTGGGGAATAGTTTGGAAAAGCATTGAAATGCCCATCTGTATCTATCAGCCTGCAAACTTATCCAAGGATAAATCATTTTATCCCAGGGCAAAGTGCAATTGTTCAGATGTCCATTCCTGTTGTCCCAGGATAAATCCTAAACATGTTTCTTAGATGAGAGTTAGTGACTGTTTATCCCAGGACATTGCAATGTACATCTATATAGTTATCCTGGGATTGCATAATTGAATCAGTGGCAGAAAAATAGTACTGCATTCAACCTGTACTGATCACAAAGGTGATGTGTGTACCTGTTAATCCTGGGCTTTTTGTGTTCTGGGACAAACACAAGCACAACTTGTACAGAAGTATACTCAAAATCTGTTCCTAGCTTCAGAAGAATAGCAAGGCAACACTGCACCCAGATAAGACATGATGCATGGGACACTGTGGGATGTCACCATGCCAATTGTGGTGGTGTGATCAGCTGCCACTGTGGAGGTGATTATTTTGCACCTTTCTACAAAGGTGGCCTTCAGGGCTGCTGCCCCAGACAGATCACAGCTTGGCTAGGCTACTGGTGTCCATGTGACTGACATGGTAACCACAGTTTCAGTAAATTGTTATTTTACTCTGTAAATTGTTATTTTTATACAGATCCAATTTAGTTTCATAATCATGGCATCTTCTCATATTATTTCTCAGAAAAAAAATGGAAACACATACTTTTTCTAGTGTATAAAAGTTTGACATATACAAAACTGGAAGGTACATAATTTGAGAAGTATACTATTATAGCAATACTACATAAAGAACTACCAATTATTTCACTCTTATATGACTTTCTATATACAATGAACTGTACATATTGGCTAAATATTGACCATAGATATTCAACACTGAACAGACACTCACAGAAATTTTTTTTTTTGCCTTTATTTCAGAAAAAGAACAGGCGAATGTCAGTATTTTCCATGACTGAAAATGATCTATTTCATTTGGACAGAAGAAATGATTCAATGATTTAAAAGAATGTGATATGGATTAAAATGAAATAACCACAGGTTAATCTAAATGTCTTATTGGTCTTGTTCTGAAATGGTTTCTCATGTTTTCCTGTAATCCTGAAGACTTAAATACATACTTAACTTTATGCACATTAAGTAATCCTATTGAAGTAAATGAGAATATTTGCTGAGACACACTTAATTCTTTAGAAGATGAGGGCTTACATTGTATCCTTTGAAAATTTCCCCTTCTTGTTCCTTTGAGAAATTCTATACTTAAAAACAGTTTTCATTCAACATGGTTATAAGCAGGAATAGATCTGGGGAGCAGAAGAGGTAGGGGTGCTGTGGCATGGACACACCCCTGTGTCAGCTGACCACACCATGGGAGAAGCAGCTGAGGACTTTTTCTTAAGTCTCTAAAAGAAGTAAGAATTTCCACAATGAGAGTGGCAACTGTGGGCGGGTGTTTCCCCTCTGCCTGATACCCCCAGTGTTTCCTGCCAGCCTGGAGTCTTGGAGCCAAGTTGCAGCCACCCATGAAATACAGGTCACACTTTCTAAAATCCCAAATGCACTTATGGTTGTCAAATATTATCCGAGATGGAGTGGCACAGTTCAGAGTCAAGAGTTAATGCAGGCTGCTCTGTTGCCATAAAGTATGAAGTGAAAAAAGTAAAATTGATTTATTCAAGTATGAAAATTGATAGCAGAATTGTGGAAGTGTTCTTCATCCACTTCTGTCTTCAAATACTCAGAGGTTGACCTCCCAATGATCCTAATGTCTCCTACCCATTTCTCATTCATTATAAACTAGTAAAACAATGCATCAGCTTTCATTATTGCTTTCTCCATGTTATTGCCATCTCTTACTAGATATGACATAAATAGTCATTATTTTTTATCCATAAGATACACAACATCAGTCATTAATAACACCTAGAAGAGGTTCAATTTTCCTAGCACTAATCTCCACCAACTCACATTTGTAGGGAAAAAGAGTAGCTTTGCAGCAGTCAAAACTTCTTATATTTCAGGATATCACATTTTTTCCCAGACTTTTGTAAGAGAGACCTTAACTGAGCAAGCCATTCCTAGTTCTCTTTCAGTTTCTTTGGAACAGACTACTTGTTAAATAAATGCTATCCTGGAGAACTGAATTCATCTGCTGCCTCTACAACCTGACATTCAGATAAAGTCCATATTCTTCTCTAACTGTCTATACTGTTAAGCATTGGCTTAATTGAATTAATGGAAAATATGAGATAGCTTACCCTTCAGTGAAAGCTGGCAAGAAAGAATGCATGCGGACAGTTGCTATGAAATAGCTGATGCACTGTAAGTTCACATCCCAGTTTACATTACAGTAACTTGTTCATAGACTCAGACCTTGAATAGGATTAGCTTCTGTATGGTATATTTTGATTGCACTCCAGCTGTCTGTTATCCAAGAAGTGCTGTGAAACAGCTCATGGAACCTATGACTAACAGTTTCAGTAGTGAGCCTGGGATAGGGAGTTGAACAAAAGTTAATTATCAACCACCTGGTTGTACCAAAGGGAAATGTGAAGAATCTGTTTTTAACACAGAAGATGAAAGCCTCAAGCATTTTCCAACCTGTATCATTCGTATATATTGCTCTCTGTAAAAAGCCCGTATAAAATTGCTTGCTTCTGCAGATGCAAAGCCAAGTCTTTTCATATACTTTGTCATGCCAGCTGCTCAACAGTCTTTTTATGCATAATAACAAACAAATTATTTCCCAACTCTTTAACACAGGTGAGAAAATATTCCTGTGCCATATCATACCAACAGGGTATTGTAATGTGTAGACCACAAAGTAATAGGGGAGTCATTCCAGCTGGAACACTGCAAGATTAAACATGAAGATGATATTATTTAGCCCTTATCTTTAGGAAAACTCTCCTGAGATATTATTTGTTACCAGTCCCCAGGACAGTAACACTGCCATTCAGTTCTGTAGGAGAAGATTTGCCAGATTTCCTAAGACTCTTAAATTAAGATGGGACTAGCTAAAGGTGTATTCTGGCTGGTTAGGATTGCTTCTCCATGTCCCCTAGGAAATATCTGTTGTTTCATTTAATGGAATGTACAAAAAAAGATAGAAAGTAGTTTTGGGGTTGTATAATAGGGGTGTGTGAAATGCGTCCTATTTGACTTGGATTTGGCCCAAATCAGAGACAGTGATTTGATGCGTTGATGTGGGTCACTGTCCCCAGTTTGATTTGGCCAAATCTGAATCTAAAGATTTGATGTTGATTCAGAGAATCAGCAATATGGTCATAGACAAAGCTTTAAATGTTTTTTCTACATACCTTGAGATACTAGGCACAGCTTGTGAACGGTATGATGCTGGGGTGGATGGAACGTCTCACAGGAGCATGAGGTGGGGGGGAGGCGGGCTTTCCGTATGCTCGGCCGCGAACCCAGAAGTGGACTGGAAGTCATTCCGGTCCACTTCCGGGTCCACCAGGGAGTGTGCTGGAGGCCCCCCTCCCCCCTCCCCCCCCAGCTCAGCAGTCAGCTGTGGGGGGAACCTGGGTGCCTCCCTCAGACCCAGGAGGCACCAGTCACCAAGCTGACAGAGCATGGGGGGACCCCCAACGCGCTCCCTGGTGGGCCTGGAAGTAGACTGGCAGTACTTCTGTTTCACTTCCAGGTAAGTTGCTGAGCATGCTGGGGAGCCCCCTCCACTCCTGTGGGATGCTCCATACGCCTAGCATCATAGCATTCACGAGCCACCTTGAGGTATGTAGAAAAAACTTTTAAAGCTGTGTCTATGATTGAATCACTGAATCTTTCCGAATCTCTCTGAATTGATTCAGAGTTCCAATCTGATTCGCAGAGAGTAAAGGGTCTCCTGATTTGATTCATATTTGGAGATTTGGCCTGAATCTCCACCGAACTGAATCAGTGACCAAAGCTTTGCATAGCCCTGTTGGATACCTCCTTTTTAAACCCTTGTGTAAGGAAGGACACAAAACATAACATAACATAACGTAATATAACATAACATAGCTATTTACTATGTCCAACCATAGGTCCATCAAGGCCAGTATTAAGAGTGGATTCTCAGAGCAAAAATAAACAGGGCATGTCCAGAATTCTCTACTCCCTGCTCCTCTCCCACTGCAGTCTGCAACATTCAGAGGTTTAGGAAGTGCTGATTCAGAGACTAAGCCCCTATCTGCCATGTCAAGTATCTACTGATTGACCTTTCCTTTGGGAACTGACCCAGTCTCCTTTCAACTGGTTTAAGCGACTAGATCCACAACTTCTTGTGGCAATGAGTTCCACAAATTAATTACACACTGGGTACATTTACATGCTCAGTTAGTGCAGCTGAATAAACTCCGGCACAGTTCATGCTTGAGTCTGCTCTTTGGTGCAGCATCTTCACATGCACCTGGGACTGCAGCAGTTACAGCCAGGTTGGAGCTGCCCCCATGCTTTTGCACCCTTGTGCTGCAGCCAGCTCTGCTCACCATCTACATAAGCATTTTAGTGGAGTTAATTACTCCACTGTAAGATAGTAGTGTTGAGGACAGTACTATGTTATGGTGTAGTTAATTAATCTACTGCACCCTAATACTGATGCTTGTACAGACAGTGACACTTTATTGAGGAACTAATTAGTCTGCTCTCCTAGATGCACCCACAGTGTGACAAAAATTTTCCTTTTGTTAGTTTTAAACCTACTACCTAATAATTTCCTTTTATGTGCCCTACTTGTAGTATTGTGAGAAATTAGGAGCATCTACACATGCCCTTATGGCACTGTTGTTACTGCACCATCATTTAGTACTTCCTTTCAGAAGTGCTAATTGATGGTGCAATAACAGCCCATGCTGCACCATGCACACAGCAGTTATTTTTAGCCATTATGTGACCTTAGTGACATGCTATACTGAGGGAGCATATTGCTATGGTGACATAGCTTTGGCATCAGCGTTTTTGCCCACAGACATTATGTCGCCATTGTGCGTTGCTATGGCAATGTAGTATCACATGTAGATGCACTCACAATAAATAATAATAATAATTATAATACCAATAATTTACTTTTTTTTCACTGTTTAATGTTTTTTAGAGCCCTAGCATGTCACTCTCTAGGGTCTCTTTTATATGCAGAAAAGTCCTTGCCTATTTAGTTTCTCCTCATATGAAAGGTCTTCCATATCCCTGATCATTCTTGTCCTTTGTACCTAGTTCTACTATATCCCTTTCCTGGTGTGGGGACCAAAACTGCATACACTATTAAATTGGTGGCTTCACAATAGATTTATAAAGGGAAAGAGTGATATTTTCTAGTTTGTTTACAATTCCCATCTTGATAATTCCTAACATTTTATTTGACTTCCAGACTGCTGCTGAACACTGAGCTGATGTTTTTAGCAAAATATCCACAATGAGTCTCAGACCTCATTCCTGGTGGGTAACTGTTAATTTAGGTCTCATGATTGTATATGTTTCAGTTATATTTTCCCACATATACTATTTCACACTTATCACTATTGAATTTTATTTACCATTTTGTTGCCCGGTGACTCAATTTGGCAAAAATCCTTTTAGTCTGCCTTGGTCTTTACCACTCTAAATAATTGTGTGTCACCTGAAGATTTAGCCACCTCACTACTGAACTTGCAGGTCATCGATGAATATATTAAACACAGCACCGGTCTCATCACAGACCCCTGAGGGATTCTTCTACTTATGTCTTTCCATTCTGAAACTATTTATACCTACTAGCTATGTACAGACTTTCAAAAAACCAGGGGAGGAAGAGGAAGTGATCTAAGTTACATATTTTTCTGTAAGCAGCCTAGTTTATACTGGGAGTAAACAGTATGCATGTTCACTGTTGGGGTGGGGAGGCATGCAGGCAGCCTGTGCTGGCCGAGGTCCATATGTGGGAGTTGCTTCTGTACACCTCCCAATGTGCTTTGCAGGCTCCCTGGGATGCAGGATACTGAAGAGTACAGCTGAGCACCATGGAACCCCCTTATTGGCTGCCAGGCACAGACAAGCATGTCCTCAACTCCCTGACATGTCACTACAGACCTTCCGCCACAACCCACTCTGAGGCTTTCATGACTTGTAGATGCCTGCATTTTCTAGCTTGCCTGCACCCTGTGATGGCACCCCACTGCCTGTGCCCAAGTGTATAGACCCAGGAGCTGTGGCATATCCTGCTTGTCACCCTGCATGACTCTTGAAGGAGGCTGTGGGACATCACATCTGGACATAATTTGTAAGCTGGTCGCTATATGACATGTCTTCCTGTTCTTGAGCCAGCAGCTGGGCATCCCATGTGGGGACACCTACTGCACTCTGTGCTCACCAACTGTCCGGGACTAGATCACAAACTTCCATGTGGCCAACAAAGACAAGGACACCCAAAACACTATGGATGCAGGGTGCTCTAGCACTACTTCCTGAGCAGGTGCCACATGACTGTAGAATGTACCTTTGGCTGCCTCAAAGGGCACTGGTGGGCTCTCAGCACATGCCTTGAGCTGAAGAAGGGGAACCTTCCATGCCTTATTATTGCTGCATGCATTCTCCACAACATCTCTGAGACTAGGGGGAAGTCTTCTGTGATGCCTGGGCAGAGGAGGCATAGTACATAGACCACGCATGGTGTATTGAGCATGCATAGCAGAGGAACATTGTAGAGAGACAGCCCTCCACTGATGTTGGGGGCACTGGCCCCATACAGTGTTTCAGCGTCTGGGTCCATGAATCCCTGGCCAATTGCCTTTTGGCCCTTGGGGACCAGGAGTGCTCCCTGAATGGGACAGAGAGCTTTGAGTATCTAAGTGCCCAGGCCCTGGCACTGTACAATGGATCGCCTGCCCAAGGCTCCTCTGGCCCTACAGACCAGGCAGGAATGTCCACAACCCTATCTTCCTGGACATGGTTCTCCCCCTGCCCCAACTCCCCCAAGGGCCCAGGCTGAAGACCTCAGAAATCACTGCCACCAGCAGACCTTATGCCCCATGTGCCCTGGGGATCTGCTCCTGAGCACCCAGCTGTTCCATTGTCTCCAGGTCTTCCTGCACCTCCTCCTGCTGAGGGTCCCTGCTGGCAAATCCTCCCTTCCCCTGGTAGTACTGTACATGTGCAGAGTGGCAATGGTCATTTGTGTTGAGGAAGTGGTACAGTTCTTCATAGGAGGGCATGTTCTGACTCCCGGTCCCAGAGTTCTTATTAGTGTCGTGTATATGCTTGTATTGGATCTTCATGCAATTCATCTTAGCCTGCTACTACACCCAGTCCCCGTCATAGCCCCATTCTTGCATCTGTTGAGTAATGCACTTGAACACAACCCTGCTGTGGTGCACTTTGTGGAACTGGTTCTGGGTTTTCTGCTTACCCTGAATGGAGATGACTCATCTGCCCTTGGACTATGTTGTGTAGAACTGGGGATGGGGCCTTCCATGTCCATAGTGGTGCCTGTCAGGTCTTGGCCTCTATAGGTGGATGAGGGTCTGTTGTCAAGGACATGGATGGATGGATGGAAGAAAAGGTGCATAGAGGTGAGTCCTGGTGCTGGGCTCTCCCTCTCACTGCAGCATGGTGCTTTGTGATGAGGTATTGGGATTACAGGGGCACAGTCCAGGGACTTGGGTGCCCAGGTCTCAGGCTTTGTGCAGAGGATACAGATGCTTTGCCTCCCCCCACTGCCTGCCTGCATCTAACAGATGGCTGAAGGTAGGGCTCAGGAGAGGGGCTGCGTTTGCCTGGTGCTGTGACATCTTGGGGGCAGGGCCTGCTGGGTGTTCGACCGAAGCAGCTGAGCATGAGCCAAATGCTAGCCTGCCTCCCTTCAAGGGATGCTGAAAAGCAGCTGGGATGCTGGAGAATATCAATCTAACTTGGATCAACAGGGAAACAGTATAGAAGTTTGATGCATTCGTCTAATCTAAATCAATCTGAACTGAGTGTATCTCACATCACATCTATATTTGATCACTTGCATCATTTCTGATTAGTCTGTGTGCACCAAACTTCTGTACAGTTATGGGTTTAGATTGTCCTATGTTCATGCAGACTGGTCTAAGTGCAATTTTTGTACATGCACACACTGTTTTCTACCCTTATGCCATTTATGATCCACAAGTGGACCATCTCTCTAAGCCCATGGTAACTCAATTGCATTAAAAGCCTTTGATGTGTGACTTTGTCAAAGACTTTTTGGAGGTCCAGATATACCATGTCACCTGGCTCACTGTGTAAACAAGGAAATGGACCAACTCTATATAAAGAACTCTAATAGGTTGATGAGGCATGACCTTCCGTTAGAAAAGCCATGCTGATTTCACCCCAGCAAGTCAAGTTCTTCCATCTGGTGAACAATACTTTTTTAAATTGCTGTTTCTATCAATTTTCCGAGCACAAAAAATTAGACTCACTGGCCTATAGTTCCCTGGATCCCCTCTTGAGCTCCTTTAAAGATTGGGGTTACATTGGCAACGCTCCAGTCCTTGGGTGCGAGGCTGTTTTTAGTTATAGGTTGCATACCACAGAAGGCAATTCCACAGGGGCATAATTAACTAATATTTGGGAATCACTTTGAATTCCTTAGATAAAAGATGTGATGTATACATGAAACTTATCTGAGGAGAAGGTGGCTTACATTAATGAAGTAGATAATAGAATTCATGTGCATGTGTAGCAGTCACATGTTTATTCTACTCGCATAGGGAGATCAAGCATAAGATAAGTATATGTTTTTGTAGCCTCTCTACAAAGACCTTTGTATTCTCTACATCAAATGGAAACTGCTCATATTTCCAAATTAAGAGAGTCATGCAGCTAGGATTGATTTTTAGGTAAAATGGTGCCATCCCACACACAACAGTCTTTGTTTTCCAAATTTTGCATTATTTCAAAGCAAAACCAGAAGTTGCTCTCAAATACCCTTCCTTAGGAAACTCCAACCAAACTTAATGACTGCAGTTTAACCTATTTATTTTCTCATACTTATGCTCAAAACTCTGTGCACACAACATTATCTAGACAGAAGTTATTAACAGGGGAATTGCCTTAACAGTATCATTTGAGAGAAGAAAGAAAGAGATGATGTGCAGTTCTTTTTTCTATCCTTAGTATTTTAAGAGTGCAAGCAGATGATTATACTGATCCTGACATGAATATATTATGCACTGAGGCAAGACATAAATCATACTAGCAGATACAAACACAAGCAATTCAATCTTGTATTTGATTTCTTACTTTTTTGAAATCAGAGCTTAAAAACTATATTTTTAGTGGTGTAGGGTAGGCTGTTAAATAAAAATATTCATTGACTGAATAAGAATCTACAAATTAGTAGAAATTTACTGCCCTACAGAATTCTGAAAAAAAGATAAACAATCAACCTCCCTGACATTGCTGGCCTCAAAGCTGGGAACAAATGTGGTGGGAACTTTATAAAAAAACACCAAAACATGTCTTGTTTGAAGGACCTGAGTTAATGCTTGGTTAGGATATCCTGAACAAAGGTTATTAGCATAAACAAGTTTTCATTAGTCTAAGGATTAAATTGGTATAAATAACATATCTTTCTTCATTTTTTCATGTCTCAACATATCAGTCTGATATTTTATACCCCAGGTATTGAAATAAACATTACATTTTAGTCCAACATGGTTTACATGCTGCCTACTGTTGAGGATTCTGTGTGATGTCCACAGTAACAATGCTGTATTTTACCTTCTCAGTATGGAAAATGATAGGAAAAATTTGCGTTGTGATGTCTTCTTCAAAGAACTCCTTATATTATAAACGTTATCCTTCAAGCTTACTGATATCAATGTGCTTTTGGAGAGAACAGTATCAATACACTGTGCTTCACACTGTCTTTATGATTCTCATACCACCCTTCATACTATCCTTCTGACAGTAAAAATCCTTATGATAAATCATCATGTATTCACACTTTCACAACAGCAGAATGTCAGAGTAGATAGAAAGCCCAAGGGAAACAGTCACTAGAGGGTCTGTTGAGGAAGGGATCCTATAAAAGTCAGCCCCCTTAATATTGAGCTTGAAGGGGACAGAGAGGAATCCTGCAGAGTTTGTTCTATTCACAATATTGTACAAATACATCCCTTTCTTCCACTATGGACAATTCTGTAGCATTCTAGGTCTGTCTTGGATCCAGTGACCTAGGGGAAGCCAACAGCATTTGTGATTAAACATCTACCAGCTCTTTCCAAGATAGTGCACTGGTGTGTGCACTATATGCTGGCAAAAATGCTGCATTGCAGTTTCCTGTTGAGATGAATAAAAACAATCAGGATTTGGCAGAATGAGCTTCATGCACTGGGAATTAAAAGATAAATTCCCAGGTTTTCTACTGACCTCCAAACTCTTCAGAAACTGTCATTAGTTTTGCTTTACTTTGCTTCAGTTTTTTGGATGCTCAGCTTTATATTATAAAATATATCAAGAAAGGAAACAAGAGACTTGATTATTATTATTAACATAATTAAGTTATAATTATTCTGGTATTTGCAGAGCAGGAGATCATTTCAAACTTGGACTCTCTTATCATGCCAAGAAGCAGTGGGCGCATCTACATGTGCCCCTATGGTGCTGTTGTTACTGTACCATCATTTAGTACCCCCTTTAGAAATACTAAATGATGGCACACCACAATTGTGACTGTTACTACACCGGAGGTACAGAGTTATGTTTAGCCACTACATCATCATGGCAACGCGCAACAGCAAGGGACCGCATTGCTGTGGCAACATAGCTGTGGTATCATGGTCTTTGCCCACCAACACCATGTTGCTATAGCACATTGCTACGATGACGTAGCATCTCATGTAAATGCACCCACTAGCATGGCCAGGAATTAAAGTACCAATGATCAAACTTTTTCAATACATGGCATAGAGCATCAGAAAATGACTTTAAAGCCTTGTATAGCACAAGTTTAATCTAAGTCGTAAAAAAATTTGCTAAATAAAAGCAGCCTGTCCAGGTCAGAGTGCAATGGCAGCAGTTTATGAATAAGTTCCAAGATAAATTCCAGTGAAATCTTCCTACAACAATGCAGTTTCAAGCCATAGAGGCATCAACCACTGTATCAAGGTGGTCTGATAATTAACTGATAAACACAACCAGGAACTGGTCTCCAAAGTTGGGTAACATCCATTTCACAGAAGAAGGTTTGATAAGGAAATGATTATATAATCAAAGTATTTACATACACAATTTTGGTTCAGTAAGATAATTTCTTTTCCCAAGAATGTCATTTATATTCTTTTGCTATTCTCTAAATAGTGATTTAAAATGAAAATTGGCATTTATCATTGTCCACCACTCTATAACAGCATAAAAATATATTTGGGACAGACCAAACTTACACTCCATACAGATAGAAAAGTCCAGGTAATAAACTCTTCTCAAAATATGGATGACAATAAGAAATCCAGGAGACTGTCAACTACGAGACTGAGATCCCTCATGATAAAAGCTGTTTAACAAAGACTGCATGATTAGGTTCATCTGTATATCATCAAGTACTCAGTTCTTGATGATCTCTTTGCCATGCCAGTCTTTAGAGTAATCAACAATCTGATGAAGACTGATAATACTGCTTGATTGGTAAACATAACATTTAGGGGGGCAAAAGTACCTCAAACAACACATTTGGGCTTGCTTTCTTAAATCAATTGCTCTAACAGTTTTTAATCCAAGATTCAAATCGTTGATAATAAAGGAAGAAAAAATAATTAGAGAAGCTATCTGAGCACAGTTATGCTGTTTTTAATTGAACATTACAGTTGCACAAGGTGGAAATGTATCTGATTTGACATATTAATTAGGGTTTGTTTGTTTTTTGGGGGTTTTTTTACATTTTCTAAACTTATTCACCAGATTCTCCAATGTCATTTGTGTTGTTTTAGATGTCTCTGCTAAGTAAGCGCAAAGCATTAACCAATAAGAATTTGCATCCACTTAGCTATTACATCCATTTAGCTATATAAAGGCAGTGGAAAAAGTGAGACCCACTTTGTTTTAAGCCTTCATATACAACAGTGGTTCTCAACTATTTTTTTTTGAGCCAGCAATCCTATCCCCCTGCACAATCCATAGACTCCTGCCCCACCCACAGACCATCTCTCCTCTGTCACCACCTACTGCCCTCAACCAATTTCCCTAAAACTTCATGCACAGCTCTATAACCTGTCCATCTCCCAGTCTTCTTACAAGGCTGCCAACTCTGTATGCACCAATTTAGGGATGGAACCAACATTGTGATTGTGATTGCTTAGTGCTGCTACTAATCACCCTTGCTTTTCAGAAGAGTTAGTTTCATAGATTTATTTCATAGATTTCATAGACATTAGGGCTGGAAGGGACCTCGGGAGATCATCGAGTCCAGCCCCCTGCCCAAAGGGCAGGAAGTCAGCTGGGGTCATAGGATCCCAGCTAGATAAGCATCCAATTTACTCTTGAAGGTGTTCAATGTAGGCGCTTGAACCACCTCCGCTGGCAGACTGTTCCAGACCTTGGGGGCTCGGACAGTAAAGAAATTCTTTCTCATGTCCAGCCTGAAACGGTCTTGCAGGAGTTTGTGACCGTTTGACCTCGTCATCCCATGGGGCGCTCTGGTGAACAGATGTTCCCCCAGATCCTGGTGGTCACCCCTGATAAACTTATAGGTGGCCATCAGATCACCCCTGAGCCTGCGCTTTTCCAGGCTAAAGAGTCCCATGGCTCTCAGCCTGTCATCGTAAGATCTGTTTTCCTGACCTCTGATCATGCGTGTGGCTCTCCTCTGGACTCTCTCAAGCTTCTCCACATCCTTTTTGAATTGTGGAGCCCAAAACTGGACGCAGTACTCCAGCTGCAGCGTCACCAAGGCCAGGTACAAGGGGAGAATGACGTCCCGGGATTTGCTCGAGAAGCATCTATGGATGCAAGCCAGCATTTTGGTCGCTTTACTAGCCGCAGCATCGCATTGGAGGCTCATGTTCATCTTGTGGTCAATGATGACCCCCAAGTCTTTTTCTTCTGTAGTGCTAACCAACGTAGCACTGCCGAGCCTACCTGAGGTGATGATGCTCAGGGCCAGGGCCCAAGGAGAATCAGAGTATCTTACTATGATGCTGCATGATATTGTAGAAAAGTTCATAGGGTCAGTTGACTATCCCTATAGATCTTTAAAATCTTCCCTTGCTGCCTACCTGTGATACCTCCAAGTTCCACTGGTTGACAGTTATTGGTCTACTACAGAACATTGTACTGGGCAGTAGAGAGAGGAATTATATCTTCAGTAATTCAGGAGCAAGAGAACAGTCTTCCCCCCCCCCCCAACTTAAGCCTGTTAGGTTTAGCTTAACCTAAATTTAAAAAAAAATTAAAAAAGAGACTTCCCTTAGCGGTTACCCAAATGTAACTACATTTGTTTTCAAAGTAATTTAAGTGAAGCTGATGTAAGTTTCTTGTTAAGAAAAGATCTAAGCATGCCTAGATTTTATAAGGACATTTTTCTCCTGGAGTAACATCACTGAATTCACTGCGGTCCTATTGACATTCAGAGGTCAATGCAGGATCAGGGTCATGAAAGTTAAGCCCTGCCTTCTTATGCTACATTTAATTTTCTCATGACGATCATGAGCCTTCAGTAATCTAACACAAGTAAAGTGGGGGGGGGGTTACCTCTCAAGCTCTGAACCAGAACATCTGGGGAAGCTGCATCTGCATTCAACCCAGTCAGAATTCCCCTTTCATGCATTTTATTAGCTAAATTAAAGAACTAAGGAAATGCATAAAATAATTTATATATATATATATGAAGTTCAGCATATGAAGTTACATGTAATACTGTCAACATATGAAGTTACGTGTAATACTGTGAAAACTTGACATCTACTGCCTGCCAAAAAAGAATGCGACTCTTGAAATACATAGATTTTTTTATGTTCAAACAAACAACAGAACCAAGTATAGATCAGTATGTTCCTGTATTAATGAGGCTGAGTAAGAACTGTGGTTTTGGGGACTTTACATAGTCTCTGATTAGAGCTAGAATTATTTGTAGTAGTGCATTCACTGCACTACAAGAAAGGCTGCATGAAGGAGGCTTGTCCCTAGAAAAGATTGTTCAAATGGTTAGTACAGCTGAAGCTGTGAAGATCACGGCTGCAGAGGTAATACACCAGAAGGGGTTGTCTATGCAGTCAGCATGAAAGCATGGGTCCAGAAAAAGTCATTTCACTGGGTGGAATTTCTCACTGGAAAGGAGAATGATAAGTGGTGCAGCAAGTGTGGAAAACAACATGACCAGAAGCACTGTTCTACAACAAGAGGAACCATTTTGTCAGGTGCTGCAAATCCCAAACACAAAAACCTGAAGTTCACACAGCTGAGAGCATGCTGGAGGAACTTTATATAGATATGGCAGAAAAAGCAAAATCAGTGGGAGTATCTGGATTTTCCAGTAGAAGTACAAGGAACAATTGGACACTGGAGCTCATGTTAAAATTTTAACAACAAACATCTGACAAACATCAAAATAATTGACTGTCGGGAGCAAATATACTAGTGAAAGGGAGATGCATTGCTAGCATTCAGTATAACACTAAAGTATAGAAACTCCCATTCATTAAAGAAGTAACACCAATATGGGGTCTGGCAGCTTGTGAATCTAGTTAAGTATGTGCTTGCAGTACAAGAAGACATAATATTTATGATACATGATGATCCCACTTGGCCATGATGGCCCAAAGCTGTACAATCTTCTTAGGAAAAAAACAATTGTTCCAGAACATAGGAAACAAACATATCCATATGGAAATAAATGTACCAATGGACACAAATACTATCATACAGACAAGGGAAAAAAATCAGCCTTGGTGGTGTCAGTAGTGCCAACTCCCATAAACCAGTCACAAGACTCCCAATTTCCAAATCAAATTAACTAACTTACAGTTTGGGGATGAAACCCTCAAATCTCCAGATTTTCCTTTGGGTGTGTGTAGAGAGCACCTAGCTGGTAAGTGCAGGAGAAGGAGCTTGGGGGGACAGGAATGGGTAGGGGGGCAGATAGAGGCCCCCACAGTGAGAGAGTGGAGCTGGCGCTGGGGTGAATTGGCCCCCAGGGCTGCATTGGGTGATGTTGTGATGGGGGGTGTGGCTCCCCATCATAACATGCACCCCCAGGGGAGGCATGGGGGGCATGCACAGAGGCAGAGGCAGGTTGCCCACTGCAGGCTGGGGTTCTGTGCCCTGCTGCCTTTGCCCCAGGAGCTGAGCCATGTGATGCCATTGCCCAATGGCAGGAAGCACACTGGCATTGTGCAGATGAGCTCTTGGAGCAAAAGCAGCAGGTTGCAGAGCCCCTAGTCCACAATGGGTAGCCCACCTGTGCTCTGCAGGGAGCACATGCCCCATTCCTTCCCCTTGGGTATGCAGAACTACAGGGAGCTATGCCCCCCCCACCCGGGCCCATGGACAACACACCCTGGCCCCAGGGCCCCATCCACCCCAACCTCTGCCCCACTCCCTTCCACACCATGGGGGCCATGATCTGCCACCCCCCACCCTTTCCCTCTCCCCACCCCTTCCCCTCCACTTACCAGTTGGGTGCTGTCTGTATGTTTGTTCCTCACTCCCAAGCCACAACCCTTCTCCCCCCACCCCAGCCCTGCTGCTGCCTCGAACTCCTGACCCATAGTACTCCGTATCCTGTCAGGGTGTGTGGGGACCTTCCCTCCCTGGGATCCAACCCCCCCACACATAATCCCAGCCCCCTACACCTTCATAAATAACACCGGCTGCCCCCCACTTCAAAAATACATTCTCATGGTTTACATTCCAATCTTTTGATTTTTTAAGAATTCATCTCATGATTTTTGGCATGGTGGGGATGGCAATACTGTGGTCTGTTAATGAACTTTGTGCTATGTGCAAAAGCACAGCTGCTAAAAGTGCAATTCAGTTATATCCCAGTAGAAGGACTCAGATCTATCAAGATGGGGAAGGGAGGGAGGTTTGAGAATAAAGTGAAACCTTGATAGTCTCAGAAACTTGCTAAGAGAGCTTCAAAAAAGTGGGAATAGGAAAATGAGTGGTAAAGATTCACTCCAACGTAAAGTGCTAGTAACCATTCCTCTGTAGGATGGTAATTAATCTTGTATTATTTCTTGTTGTATTTACTGCTAAGAGGGGAGATATCATGATAGAAGTTACAGTTTAGAAATATTCCCTAACTTAGAGAAAGTTGCTAATTGGAAGATCCCTTAGTTAACCAGCTGTTAGTCAGTTAGAGTCAGACAGGGTCTGCAGAGGTTGTATGCTGCTTTATGATTAAAGTTTGTCATTCTTCTCATTCTTGTATGCCTGTATTTAAATCTGGTGATCATTACCCCCCATTCGCAGAAACTAGCGGAATTTATAGAAGAGAAGAATATTTCTTTCTGACCCCAAATGGCAGTCAGCAAAAGCCATGAGGAATGGGATTACCAGAGACCTTTCATACAACAGAAAATCTACTTCTGCACCACAGCTTGGGGACTTCAGGCACAACTCCACATATTATGCCCAGTGACTGCTAAACTAGAATTTCTTGTCCTATCACACTTTCCCTTCCATACAATAACCCAATTCTACCTTAAAGTGTTCCAGGCTTTTTGCTCCCAACACTTTTCTTAAAAGACAATTCTGAAGCATCATGCTTCCTTTAATTACCAACCTTCCTTTAATTGAAAATTAAAGAAAGATAAAAATCTTTCTTTAAATTTCCAACCTAAATTTGTCTGTAGCCAAGTTGTAACCATTTGATTCAGTGTCAGTGTTGCTTCTCAGTCCAAAAAACTGTTTTCCTTCTCTCATGAACACTGCATACCCCCGAAGGGCGGGGGGTGGGGAGGGAGGTACACAGTGAGTTCCCATAGGTGGTTGTGGCACTGTCAGCGACAGGGGAGCAGGGGGTAGCGAGCATCAACCAGCATTCAGCAACCACACACAGATGCCTCCAGCAGTGTCGGCAGCAGCCAGCAGCAATCGCGGACCACCTGCAGATGCCTCTGGTGGTGTCAGCAGCAAGTGGGGGACAGTGGCAAATGGCAATGGCCCACAGGCACCACCAGCACTGCTGGCGGCGCCTTTTTGCAGGGGGTGCACTGCCAAGCTCAGGGGGTGCATGTGCAACTGCATGAACCCCCATGCATCACTACTGCCTTCCCTAGTATTTAGTCCATGAATGTTTTTGTAAAGAGCAATCATATCCCGTCTCAATCTCTCTTTTTTAAGTTACACAGACAAGGCCCTTTAATCTTCTTTTGTAATTAAGGGTCATTGTTTTCTTAGCCAGATCATAACCCTTCTTTGAATCCATTCAAGTTTAAATTAGGTAGCATTGTTCTTATTTTTAACATTAGTGACATGAATTGACATGGTATTCTAATGTTGTTTTACCAATGCTGTGTATAATAATACTAATACTTTATTTTCTCTGGTGAATAGACCCTGCCTAATACTTTAAGATTTTGTTAGTCTTTTTCATAGCTGTACTTCATAATGATCCTATGGTTGACCAATATACTCAGGTCCCTCTCTTCTTTAGATGTGTCATCTATGTGCCTCTGTTTTACAGCCCAGGTCCTTCTTATTGATCCCCAAGTTCACTCTGAAATTAAGAATATAAAGATTATTTCATTTTAATGATATTTGACTCCTAAGCATAAAATATACAAGAAGCATATAAAACTCTCAATCCATGAAGGTGGCAAAATTGTTTAAACTTCTGTTGTAGGTATTGGAGGAACTATTCCAGAAACCACTCTTGAATGGAGCTGGTAGGTTCCACCTTGCATGTGTAAACAAGTACTCACTAAAAATTATCAGCTTCAGTTTAAAGAATACTGAGACAGAAGTGTCTCTTAATAACAACTGGAAAAGAAAAGAAACCCCAAACAAACATGTAAACAAACAAATAAAAACCCAATGGTGCTACAACTTTTGTTTTATTGAGTCTCAAGAAGTTGGTATGTGGTTGTAAACATTAAGATCTAGGACAGAATTTCTGTAAACTGGTTTGAGCTCAATCAGTTAAATCTGATACTACATCCAACCAGGTTTATCTTAAACCAGTTTTGGCCATTTTGAAAGTGGTTTATGTGCACTGAACTTCTATTCTCTTACAGGTTTAACCCATTTTCTGATCACTTAAACTATTTTATGCGTAACTTCTGTCCCTAACCTAGGTCTCCTTTTGTTGGTTCAGGTGTTTTAGTGTTGATGAATTTGCTGGATGACTAGAGGTTACATATTGGCCCAATATCAGATACTGCATATTGATAGACTCTTTGTCAGGTATGTTACCAGAAAGCAGGCCAGTCCCTTTAAGACCAGAACTTTCTGGGCACAGCCTGCTGGTAGGGTAGGGGTTAAAAACTGAGCCTTGCTGACTGGAAGGGGACAGGCCAGAACTATAAAAATCCTGGGCTTGGCAGCAGTTCAGGGGCAGCAGTCAGGGGGGAAAGAGTTTGTGCATAAGACCTCCATGGAGATGTGTGGCTTCCTGTCCAGCAGCCATAGGGGGAACTCCTGATGACTCCCAGAGAAGCTGTGGCAGCCCCACAAGGTGGAACATAATAAATGGTGGGAGGCAGGAGCACACCACCATAAAAAAAATCTGAGATGGCATACTGCTTTCTTTATTTTATTTTATTTTATTTCATGTTTTGTGGTTATAGCCCATGGACTTACTTTTTGTATTTTGACTGATATACTGATGGTTTGTGGTTGAGGCTGTAGGGAAGGAGGAACCCTCATTAGCACCTTGGGGCACAATCATAAAAGGCCAACATTCCTGTTGTGCAATTTGCACTAGTGGGTGCAGCTGTATAGGGCCAGTAGCCCAGAGCTGACTGCAGGACTTTGAAGCCAGATAGCAGTGAGGGGAACTTGGCTAGTAGCCCGAGCTATAAGAAAGGGCCACGCCTAAGGAGGCAGAAGACCCAACAACTTGGCGTCAAGGAGGCACAGGGTGAAAGGGGGACAGAAGGCCTGGATCCATAGTGAAATCAAAAAGGAGGGCCATGGGTCCAGAGAGGATTAAGGAGTTAGAGCCTTAGAGTCAAACCCTACCTGGTGGGTTTAGACTTGTAGGCCTAGCTAGAGAAGGCTAGGGTGGGGAGGGAGCAAGGCCCATGGTGGCTGAGAACCCAGCATAGAAGTACAATAGGCAGTCTAATCTAAATAATATGTACATCAAGATGTGGCAGGATAGTAAAGGTGGGATACAAGATGAAAGATAGAAGGGACTTCAAGGGTGCCCCTCATAGGTCACTAAAATGCCTCTGGGGAGGGCAACCTGTTACACATGGTCAGAGGCTAAGAGTAGCCACTGGAGTAAAACCAGCCCTGGTTTGAAGTCAACAAATCAGAAGAAAGGCTACCTCTTTTCCTTTAAATTTGGAAGCTGGTTCCTCCCCATTGAATTTCTCCCTAGAAGCGCTAGGAAAAATCAGAACAGAGCACTGTTCTGGGGACTACTGGCATCACCAAGTGCTAATGCTGTTTTGAATAAATTAAGAATAACTCTGTTTCAGTAGTCTCTCATATTCAGAAAATCTAAAAATAAAACCCTAACACTCTTAAAATATATCCCCTTAGTTACTTAGCAGCTTCATAGATATTTTGAGATCCACAGACACAATCCCAAAAGGTCCTGCCTCAATAACTTTAAAGTAACAATGTGAGGGGCTAGATTTTATAAGCCTGCTTCACAGAAATTTACATTCCTGTTGTGCAATTTGTACAAGAAAAATGCTTGTGTCAAAAAAATCATATTTTGGAAATACAGAATGGCTGATTTTTCAGTTTCTCAGTCATAATCTGAGACTATCTTCACTAGAGGTTTAACTCTTGAACTATGAGTTTCCTTATTCATAATTCCCTTATTCAGACACCAACTATTCTCACATGTACCATTATCATGTCACATAAGGCAGCGACTCCATCCAGAAGTAGAGAGCATGCCATCTTGTCCTGTTTTTTGCCAACTTAAGACATCTGCAATAAAAAGCATACAGCCACAACAAATCACTACTAATGATTACCTCTTAGACTTTTCTTACTTGCAATCTACATTTGCTCCATCCTCTGTCCAAAGGCCATCCATATTCATATAGTTTTACACTCTTTCCAGTACCATCAGTACCACAGAGCCAATCATAGAAGACAATCAGGTTGGCCAGGCATGACTTGCGCTTGGTGAATCCATGCTAACTGCTCCTACTCACCTTCTTCTCCAAGTGCTTAAAAAATGGATTCCCTAAAGATCCACTCCATGATTTTTCTAGGAACTGAGGTGAAACTGATCAGTTTGTAGTTCCCTGGATCCTCCTTCTTCCCCTTTTAAAAAAAATGGGCACTATATTTTCCCTTTCCCAATCACCTGGGGCCTCCCTTGATTGCCATGAATTTTTTTCAAAGGTGATGGCCAGGAGTTTTGCAATCACATCAGCTAAGTTGCTGAGCACCCTCGTATGCATTGCATCTCAACCCATGGACTTGTACATGTCCAGCTTTTCTAAATAGTCTGTCACTTGTCCTTTACCACTACTGGCTGCTTGTTTCATTCCCAAACTATGGTGCCAGGTGCAGTAGTCTGGGAGTTGACCATGCCTGTGAAGACTAAGATGAAAAAGGCATTGGCTACTTCAATCTTTTCTGCACAGTCTCTTGCTGGGTTGCTTCCCTCATTCAGTAAGGGATCTGCACTTTCCGTGATCTTCCTCTTGTTGCTGTACCCTGGAACTGTGCATGGTCAGTATGAATTGTATTCACCAGCACAGACTGCACCCATAGCGCGCTTTGGCTATGCACAGTCTGTGCAGAGGAGTGAGACCAGATATCAGTTCATGTTGCTTGGATCCCCCCTTTTTTTTTGAAGCCAGCAGGGTAAACACAGCCCTCCTGCATGACAGGAGGAACCACCTGTTTCCTTCAGAATCCACCCATATCATGGCAAGGTCTAGGCTGAGAAAATCCCAGAATCCATGGTACAATTTCTCTGTCAGCACATAAATGCCTGGAAACTTGTAGGTAGGCATCAGGTGGAGGGCTTCTAGTAAGCAGAACAAAAGGATCTTCTAGCCAGTGCTTGTCACCTGTGCTGTCCTATGGCACTGTCTCCCACAGGAACTTACAGGCATCAGCATCTGTTGGATCTTGGAGAAGAGACCGTCCCGGACTGTGAGAGCCAGCTGAACCCTGACATCGTCATCACTGACCAAAAGGCCAAGAAGATCGTGATCATGGATGTCACCATCCCCTTTGAGAACTGGCGCCAAGCCTTCACCGACGCCCAGACTTGCAAGTGGGAGAAGTACGCCCCACTGGCCGACATCCTGAGGGGCCATGCCTATGACATGACGGTGGACGTGCTCATCGTGGGGACGCTCGGAGCCTGGGACCCCAGCAACGAGAGTGTCCTCCGCACCTACCGTGTCTCCCGCTGCTACACCAAGCTGATGCGCTGCCTCATGGTGTCCAACACCATCCATTGGTCCCGCGACATCTACGTGGAGCACATTGCAGGCCACCGCCAGTACACCGACCCCACCAGACGAGCCACCACCGGACTGGACCCAGAGAACACTGCCTGAACGGCCCCCCCACTTTGCTTCACTTCGAGAGGATTCTTCCACCACGGATGACCCCACTCCACCTGAAAAGGACCCCCGTGATTGGACTTTATAGACTGAGACGCCTCCTCTGACCACTTCTCCACCATTGCGGACCATTGTAATGGGTTTGTGTGTATCTATCTCCTTTCTCTCTCAGCGTCGCGAACCCCCTCCTTCCCCTTCCCCCTTCCCACATCCTCCAACCCCCGAGCTTAGTTGGCTAACATTGTATCGCTTGTAACCTAGTCATGTTCCCCTCCTCTCCCCCATCCCTCTATTGTTAGTCCCTCGCTCGGGCGCTTCGTATTTCCATATCAGCTTTGTCATCTTTTTTCTGGATTCCCCATCCAAAACATCTACTAATAAAAGCCCTCACACTTTCTTTAAGCTCACTGAAGCCTGTTGATGTGCCATCCTTTGCCAGGAGGCAAGTGATGTATTTTGTAGCACCTCTCATTTTCCTTGGGGCGCAGAAGAAGTGGTAGCCATGGTTCATCTCCTAGAAGAGATGTAGTAACAACCATATGAATGTGCTCTGAGCATGTCAGTAATTTAGATCCAGGCTCTTCCTACTTCTCCCAATACCCTTTGAAGTGAGACAAGTTCTCTGGGTTGATGGTAAGGTGCTCTCCAGCTCCAAGACCTCCCTCTCAAGCTGTTCAGTGGTCATCTCCACATATTACGCCCAGTGACTGCTAAACTAGAATTTCTTGTCCTATTACACTTTCCCCTCCATACAATAACCCAATTCTACCTTAAAGTGTTCCAGGGTTTTGCTCCCAACACTTTGCTTAAAAGACCATTCTGAAGAATCACACTTCCTTTAATTACCAACCTTCCTTTAATTGGAAATTAAAGAAAGATCTTCCAGGCATGCCCATAAGTGTCATCATAATAAGAGCCTTAGAGGAACCCCATGTCATCATCTATGGGTTGAGGGAAATTCCAGCTGTCTGTGCACCAGGTTATCCAGAACGCCTGAGGGATTATACAAAGCCACATCCACCAGAAGGCTGTTGCTGAAGTGCAGTAAGACAAACGAGGATATAGCACTTTATACATACTTAGTTTCTTATAATCTTCCTCTAAAACATTTGCTTCCTTCCACTGGAAGAAGGAAACTAGGTTATTCCTTTGGTCCAAGCTGGGATGGCAAGTCTTCACACTTAAACTCATAGTCATAGGGACTCTTTGTTAATGGAGAGAAGGGATAAGTTACTTAAAGGTAAGTACAGACACCCCATTGAGGATTCTGTTTTGAGAAAGGAATGAAATATCCATTTTTCCATGAGTAAAAAACAAACCATAGGTAGAATACAGTACCATCAGCAACTCTTGTTTCATATAGACTTTCATGAATTGCCTATGGTTTTCCACAAAAACTTATATAATAAGGGAAGGGAACCTTTTGCTGTTAGTGTACTCACTTGCATAAAAATCTCCAGCGACACATACCTGGAGGCCCAATCTCATTGGTGACACATTAGGGAAGACATGGGGAGGCATGTTTCCCCCCTCCTCCCCCCAAGATTTCTATGCTGACAGCAGGGCACAGGGCTGGAGCCTGGCTGGAGCCAGGGTCTGGCAACAGAAGGGGTGGCAGTGGCAGTGTAACTTCTGCACCAACAGCAGGTCATAGGGCTGGAGCCCTGCCAGATGCAATGCCTGGCAGCAGCAGAAGCAGCAGAAGCACAGAGTTTTGCCCCCCCCCCCGACAGCACTTATGTGTCACCTATGACCAGTCTCACCTGCACATCTTAGAAACCCTAGATATTAAAAACCCCTTATTTTTAATTGGGGGGGGGGGGAGAGCGTGGAGCTGAGGCTGGTCAACATATTTCCAATACAATTTCATTACTAGATTTAAAGCTGACAAATTTCTCTCCTCACTGCCTTTTGAGCAAATTAACTTTTTTGTAGCATACGTTGAGGGGTTTTTTCATTTTTATTGGAAAAACAAAAACTTGAAAAAAAATCATGAATTTTTACTGAAAACAGACAAAAAGATATGCACTTTTATGTTGATATTTTCAGTCATAAACTACTGAGAACTAAAAATAAATAAATAAGTCTGGTTTTCAGGTATAGGGTGTGTCCCCCCTCCCTCCACCCTGCCAGTGAAGAGCTGCATTTCCCTTGCTTTGAAGCTAATGTTTATCACTTCACTTTGCTCCTCCTTCACAGCCATTTTCAGTTCCTTAAATGACTACTCTCATTTATTAATGCAGTTAAACACAACAATGTTTTGTTTTTTTTCCTTATTATCTTAGCCTGTCTCTACTAGTTTCTCAGACCTGAAGAAGGGTGCTTTGTGGTCGGAAAGCTTGTCAAACCTCTTACATTTACATAGTTGGCCCACTAAAGGGTAATCACAAAATCCCCTTTTGTCTCTTGTTTAAAAAAACGAAAAAACAGAAAAAACCCTAACTCATTTTCTGATTCTCTCAAGGCATGTAGCATGTCAAAGGCAGAATAGGAAATAAGAGTTCTAGCCACTAGTTTCATGTTTTGACCATTTAACTATGATCCCTGAAGCCTTGAGATCTTTATTTGAATCTTCATGACATCCTTGACACCCACTCCTGTCTGAAACCATCAGACATATCTTTTGCTGCCCTGAATTCTCTAATAACTCACATAATTCATCCTGACCATTTGCCAAAGGCAACAGTATAATTTTTTTCTGTAAATGTCACTGATGGCCTCACATAACTTTGGTATAGAAATTCTGTCTTAGATCACTTATTGTATGGCAAATTTTAAAAATCATAGGACATTTTTAACAAAACATAAATTTATACCTGGGTGTAAATAACTTTCTACCATTCTGCAAACTACTTCATTAGCACTGAAACGCACAAAAGCCTACTTGTTTTAATGAGAATAAGGAAGTCATCCCTCAAGGTATTATTTTATGAAATGCGAGTACAGCAAAACAAACTTCCTTATGTTAATGCTATTATGGAAGAATGCAATTCACTGTAAATAATGTGATTGCACCTGGGAAATCTGAACACACCATGTACTGTATGCTCAACTGGTACTTAGTATGTGCTTGGAAACAACATTACTGGCTGAAGTCTCATTACTGTGTTAAAATTATGAGGACTCAGCAATGTCAGGTAACTACTGATACCAGACCAATCCTGATTCATCTATCAGTTATGGTTTATGGAATTTCATTTTATGGGAATTTATATTAGTTGAAATTTAGTTTTTTTGGCATGCACTGGAAGAAGCCTGCCAGTGTCATATGATCTACCTGATATAGCCCCAGCATGAACATTACCTAAATTGGTAAATATCAGCCTTTTTAGACTTGAGACCCTTCTCAGTAGACTAAAAACACCCCTTGGAAAATATCAACTATTAGTTTTCACTTATTTTTTGACTACAGAATCCCCCCTCCAAAAAAAACCCCCCAAACAAAACAACAAATAATAAAAAACTAGAGTAATTCTTCTGTTGTAAATAATTAAGAAAGACTACAACAGGGCACAAAAAATGTCACACTATGGATTTCTCTTTGAAAACTCTGGTTTTATCTTCTGAATCATGTTTGTACACCTAACAGAGCTAACATTGTGTGGCACCTTGAAAAGACTTCATTGTACCCCAAAGTGCTGAAGCACCTGGGTTGAGAATCACTGACCTATACGGAAAAGAGAAAACAGGTTTTGTTTTGCCTTTTACGTATTAGTTTACTTGGCCTGAAATAAGTCTGTAATGAGACAAAAAAAAAGAAAAAAGAGAGAACACTGTGACAATAAGGAAAGATGGGACAATCAAATAAAATCACTAAAGCCCTATTCCTGCAATTGGATTAGCTAAAAAAGGTCCTTATTGTGAAGTGAAGGCAAGTCTATGCTAGATGATTTACTTGGAAGATCATTGCACAAGTCTAACTCTCTAGATAAGAAAGGTACAATTCAGACCCTTTAGTCCCTTAGACAGATCATGTTCTTTAGAAAGCAGATGATTTTAATGGTCTTCTTATGGATTTAAAGAGGAAACACAAATGGGAGCCAAAATTTAACACCCCACCCACCCACCCACACGCACTGGTAATGTTTGCCGTCTCCCCTGATGAATGGGAATGGAGGAAAGAAGGTGGGCGGGAAAGAAGGTCCCTTCCCAAATATGTATCATTAGGATGGCACAACTGTCATTTAAATAGCAAAACTCTCCTAATGTTGCAATACAGAAACTGAGTAATTAGAGCTGGGCAGAAATAATTTTCTGGTTCTATGATAATTTACCACATTTATTAAAGAAAATACGTCTGTACTATACTAGATCCATCTTGATCTCTTCTTTTCATTTTTGACCAAAAAAGGGCCCTTCCTCAGAATAGGTACTGTCTTGGGACAAGCAGTAAAGCAGGGCTTGGATCTAAGCTCCACATTCTAGGTGAATACTCTAAACACTGAGCTGCCAGCCATTTTTGGATGGACGTATCTCTGTCAAATTTTCATGAGAACCTTTCTAAGGATCTTGTCCCATCCTGATGAGGAATGGGGAAATATAAGGGGGAGAAAGGGGGTGGGGAATAGTCAGAGGTAAATCAGTCAGTACCCACCAGTACCACTTATGCTGCATCCACACGAGCATGGACGTTTGTCTCACTGGGCATACCTTGTGCCACGGCTCCGTGTCAACAGAGAATGCCTGTGCCACATTCCCTCTGTTAAGTGGCAGGTTACTCCAGGTAGCTGAGGCTAGGTCTAGCAACTGTGCTGGGCCCAGCAGCCTTACCTGGAGTCCTGGCAGCCAGGGAAGCTGCAGCCATGGCACTCCTGCCACTTGGAGCCTAGCCAGCAGCGGGAGTGTGGCTCCAGCTGGCCAGGCTCTGCTTTCGGGTGGTGCATGCTGCCCCCATGTGCGTCGCCCTATTTTTTGGCAGGGGGGATGAGAGGTTGATCCCCAAGATCTCCCAGGGTCCAAAAAATCCAGGTGAGGAGAGCACCTGATAGATCTGCAGCCCCACATACCACATGGTCACACACAGCTGGACACAACCATAATGTCTTTGTGCAGCAACACTGTGGCCTTCCAAACAGCTACCATGAGAGGGAACAACGGTTATTGAATTTCCCCTTAATAAAGTCATGGTTTGTTGAGTAAGTAGGAGTCAGCTGAGTAAAAAGAAAATCTATCAGGCAGTGGATCAATGAATTGCTTTTCATGCTGAGAGAAACTTGGCTGGCACTCTGAGGGTGACCTTCCCAAGAGTATTGATGCTGCACACTGAGGATCAGCTTTTGTTAACTGCATAGCAGGGACATTGTATGCATTAAAGTGTACGTATAGAATTCTTTTACCATACTTGAAATAGATTGCCTCAGATAACCTTCAAGATAAAACCCATAAATAGCCCAATAATCTTAGTTAAAAATCAAGATGTTAAATTTCACCACCCACCATCTATTTACATTTTCTAGGCTTTCTTCAGGAAGAGATGTATAGTAAAATATGCTTTTAAAAGACAGAGAAATATGAGAAAATTATAGGTGGAGTCCCAAAGGTTGCTTATTTGGGGTGTTAGACTGCTTGTGGTTACTCAGAAAAAGTGGAATCTATTTAATGCAATGAAACACTATGTGTTCTTGACCCTTTGTACTTTTCTTACCTTAATTAAATTTATCCATTTTCCTCCCTTTATCAGTTCTAACCATTCAAAAAATAATGATGACATAGCCATTTAATTTGAAATATTTCCTGAAGATTAGTAAAAATGTATGCTTTTCTCAGTACGTTACCTTTGTCTCTTTTCTATTCTTCTTTTAGTCCATCTTTTCATTTTATGTTTTTAAATGCATTCCTGAGAGTCTCTGCTCAGCTTCCTCCTGCTTTTCATTTGTCTCTCTTCCCCATTTTGGGCTGTTGCTAATATTTTAACTCCTGTTTAGTCCTTGATGTGCTGCCAGTGAGACCTAGGGAACTGGCTTGGTTAGAGATAGCATCACTTGTAGTTTGAGAGAGATCTCTCTGAAGCTGGATTTGAAATGTCTCTTCTTTTCTCATAGGAAGTGGTGAGTGCAGAGCTGCTTCAGCATGGTTTGCTAGCATATCAAAATGGGCTAGATGGGAGAGAAGAGGGAGTGAATGCACAAGATAGACCATGAAAATTGTGCAGTCCCTAGACAGGTTGCAAAGAAAATCTCAGTAGGAAATAAAAAAAACCCTCAAGTTTGTTTATCCCTGGTGATTTTTACCCTGTCCTCACTGAAGAATAAGACGACCCTCCAGTAATCAAAGCAAAATAAAACAAAAGACCTGCTTTTATACAGGAATAGGTGCCTAAATCATAGTCAGTGGTTCAACTCTGATTTTGGAAAATTCAAATTCTATACATCGATCAATACAGAGCCAGATTCTCAGAATAAATTGGCAAACCTCCATTAATATTAATGGAGCTATGCTGATATACAGCTGTGATTCTGGTCCTTTTAAAGTATACTGTGAAGTGCATATGCCTTGAAGTCGCACACAAAAAGGCTAACTGCTTCTTAGCTTGTTACTATTACATTCAACAGCATGTTCAGTGAGATTCTCAGCTGGTGTGTACTGACAAAGAAAAACTGAAGTCAATGTAGCCAGGCTGATTTATAGCAGCTAAGAATCTAGCCCATTAAATGTAGGTGAAAGAGACAAAAAACAATCATGTTAATGTTTTTAGAAAGAAAACCCATTATCCCTGCAAATAAAGTCTTTACCTCCCAACACTGATTGTGAGATTTAAAAATCCATTCCTGGCTTGACCTCAGAGGATGGTTGCATACCCCCAAAGAAACACAACGAACTAGTTTCCCATAATATATTCATATGTTAATTGTCTGAATAGCAGTAGACTCAATGATTAATTTTTAAAATTATTTTCTGTGCCTGCCAATAACTAGTTACAAAAGTTGGATTGATATTAATCTTTTTTATAATATTCAAAGAGTTATTTCTACTCCTATTAACTGTACACTGAAGCCCCAACCTATCAATGACATCGGAACATTGACAGTTCCAGGCTGATGCTGCAAAGGTTCCTGGCCCAGCTTGCCACCAGTCTCTAACCTCCTCACCCTCACTTCCAGGCTCTCTGGGTCCTGCCTCCTCACAGTTAACTCATCTGCTACATCTACATAGGTTTGTAGAGAGGCTGCCCAGGAGGCAGATGCAGGGATTTCAGTTTACTTCTAGATTTCAGTTTACTTATAGTTTCATAGTAGTTTGGGGTCAGAAAGGACCTGAATAGATCATCTAGTCTAACCCCCCTGCCACCGACCAGAGCACACTCTGGGATCACATGACCCCGGCCAGGTACATTCAATCTCTTTTTGAATTTACCCAAGGTAGGAGCAAGGACGACTTCCCTAGGAACTTGGTTCCAGATCCTAGCTACCCTATCAGTGAAATAGTGCCTCCTAATCTCTAACCTGAACGCATTCTCCAGCAGCTTCTGGCCATTGTTCCTCATCACCCCCAGTGCTGCTGGGGGGAATAGGATCCTTCCTATTTGCTGCTCATCTCCATTAACAAGTTTGTAGGTAGCCACCAAATATCCCCTCAGCCTCCACTTGCTGAGACTGAACAGGTTCAGGTCCCTCAGCATCTCTTCATATGGCGTGCCTGTTGCCCTCCAACCAAGTGGGCGGCCCTCCTCTGAACCTTCTCAAGGCAGGCCACATCCTCCTTAAAGTGCGGTGCCCAGAACTGGATGCAGTACTCCAACTGAGGCCAGACAAATGTTGTGTAGAGGTGGAGTATCACCTCTCTGGACTGGTTTGAGATGCATCTTTGGATGCACGACAAGGTGAGGTTGTCTTTGCTGGCTGCGGTCTGGCATTGGCGACTCATGTTCATCTTGGAGTCAATAATGACTCCAAGATCCCTTTCTGCCTCTGTGCTCTCAAGGGGGGAGCTCCCCAGCCTGTATGTATGCTGTGGATTCCTTCTTACCAGGTGCAGCACCCTGCATTTATCTGGGTTACCATCCTCCTACTTCTGTAGTCTGTCTAAATCTAATTGCATCCTCTCTCTCCCTTCGAGCATGCCTACCTCTCCCCACATCTTGGTGTCATTGGCAAACTTGGACAACGTGTTTTCCACCCCCTCATCCAAGTTGCTGATGAAGACGTTGAACAGTGTAGGCTCCAGGACCGAGCCCTGGGGGACCCCACTATTCACATCCCTCCAGGTCGAGTACAATCCATCCACCACCACTCTCTGGGTGCGCCCCATCAGCCAATTTTTGACCCATCCAACTGTGTAGGCATCAATGCCACAGTTGCCTAATTTGTTAATGAGAATGGGGTGAGAGACACTGTCAAAGGCCGCCTTAAAGTCTAGAAAGATTATGTCCACAGAGACACCATCATCCAGGGATTTAGTTACCTGGTCATAAAAGGCCATCAGGTTCGTCTGGCAGGACCTGCCTTTGATGAACCCATTTTGATTTCCCCTGAGCATGATCTCCCCTGCTGGTACCTCACAGATGTGACCCTTGATAATTTTTTCAGGGATTTTTCCCAGGACCAATGTGAGGCTTATGGGTCTATAGTTTCCTGAGTCCTCCTTTCTCCCTTTCTTATATATGGGAACCACATTAGCTAGTTTCCAATCTGTGTGCACCTGGCCCGTGGACCACGATCATTTGTACAGCCTGCATAGCTCTGTCTAGGTCCTGTGGCCCAGAGTTTACCACACTAGGACCCTAGGTTCTTGGTCCCCAGCTCTAGCTCAGTCCTCTGTGGGCTCTGGGCCACTCAACCCCTAGGTATGCCCCCTTTGCAGGCACATAGTTTAAACTCCCCCTTGGTCTTACAGGAAAATACCCAGTCTTCTGACATGCCACTGTCATCCCTGTTGCAATGTGTTTGGGCTGCTGCTCACACACATCACCCCAGGGTTCTGGCCCCAAGACTGAGTGCCACATTTGCACCTCAGTGGCCTCCAATCCACCCCTTTCAGCTACCCTGATCCTCTGGTGCAAGCATAAGTCAAAGCATAAGTATCCACTTCCAAACACCAAGGTTGCCGAATGCAAACTGCCGTCAGAGTTACCTCCTATCCTGGGGTAACACAAAAGCAAAAGGTACAAAATGTATGCTTGCAACATGGTATGGTTGCAACATAGGGTCTCTTCTGCCTTTATTGTGATACACTGTCCTTGTCTCGGGGCAGTGCAGACTGGCTCTCCACTGGAGCTCTTCCTCTGGTAGCTCCTACATCCAGACTACCTCTTCAGGGCTAAGCCCTTGGCTATTGAGCCTCTCCTTGGGTCACATGATCCTCTACTTCCACCCCAGGCCTGCCAATCATTGCCTACACCTGTGGTGAGTGGCTATTTTATTTAGAGCCCTTTCACCATTAAGTCTGTTCAAAGGGGCCAGCAGGTTTTGGACTCCCTCTCCCTTCTCTGTAATGGGACAGGGGCCCCATTACAGAAATGTATTCACGTACTCAGGCCCAGATCATTAAAAATACTTGGGTATCTCACTCCCACTGGAACAAATAAATGGTTTGAAGTTTGAAAGTTTGCATAACTACCATCTTCAGAACTTCTTTCAACACAACACACCCTATGAAGTTGGTATAGTCGTCATTATGAACTGGATCATGGGTGGCTGGCCTAATGATCTGTCCACTGAAGGGTGGCTGGAATGCCAGGGGCTGGGATAGAATCCTGGAGTCAAATTGCCAAGTCCAGAGGAAAATCCTGGTTCAACATCCACAACACTGCCAGGTTCAGGATTCTGAAAGTCAGAAGCTATTAAGTATGAGGGAAAATTCACAGGTCAAAATCTGAACACACAGCCAAGCTGGGTGTCAAGAACAAGAACACAGATCTGTAAGAAAATCTGAAGCTGAAGGCCAAGGAGAAGCTGAAAGTCAGGTTCAGGAACCAGGAAAACCAGAGAACACAAGAGTGAAGAGACTTGCTACAACATACTAAGTCAGAAATGTTGATTGGACTGGAAACTTGAGGCCACAGCTCAGCTTAAATGCATAGTGGTGCTCTAGCATCCAATCAGGATGCTTGCAGTTCCTAAACTATGGCAGTTTCTTAGCTACTGACTCAAAGCAGGTGTGACTGCCTAGATAATTGCCCCATGCCATGGGGAAAATCATGCCAGCTAGGATACAGAATGAACAAGTTTCAGATGACCACCTTCTTACTATTACTGTAGAACTGATGTGTGATCAGTTAAAGAAAGTGGATGTATATAACTCAGCAGGACTGGATGAACTTCATCTGAGAGTGCTGAAGGAGCTGACTGAAGTCATCACAGAACCCCTGGTGAAGCTTTTCCAAAACTCACGGCACTCCAGGGAGGACCCAAGGACTAGAAGAGGGCCAATGTTGTGCCCATCTTCAAGAAGGGGAGGAGAGAGGACCTAGGTAAGTATAGGCAATTAACCTAACTTTTATCCCAGGGAAAATACTGAAAATACTTGAGTAATAGACTTGCAGAAGGTAGGATTCTGAATGACAGCCAGCATGGCTTCATCGTGGGCAGGTCTTGTCTTACCAACCTCATCTTCTTTTACAATCAGGTGACTCACCACTTGGATAAGAGATAGGGGGTTGACATTATATACCTCGACTTCCAAAAAGCTTTTGATTTGGTCTCCCACAATGCTCTCATGAGAAAATTGGAAGACTGTGGGCTTAACTGTCAGACAGTCAGGTGAGTAGGAAACTGGCTGCAGGGGAGGTCATAGAGTGTTCTAATGAATAGATCTTTGTCTTCTTGGCAGGAAGTGGCCAGTAGTGTCCCACAGAGATCGGTGCTTGGTCCAGTGCTATTCAACATCTTCATCAATGAGTTGGTGGGGGTGAAGAGCTCACTGGCCAAGTTTGTGGATAACACCGAATTATGGGGAAGTGTGGTCACTCTTGAAGATAGGCTGCAGATACAGGTGGAGCTAGACAGGAAATTGGGCAGACCAGAACCAGATGAAGTTCAAGGCTGAGAAATGTAAAGTGCTTCACTTGAGGACAAACAATCCCCTGCACACCTACAGGCTGGCAATGCCAAGTTGCCCAGAACTATGAATGAAAGGGACCTGGGGGTAATAATAGGCCACAGTATGAATATGGATATGAGCTGGCAGTGCAATGCTATAGAGAGCAGGGCTAACAATAACCTGGCATATATCAATTGATACATCTCCAGCAAAATCTACAAAGTGATTCTACCACTCTACTCAGCATTCGTGATGCTGCAGCTGGAGTACTGAGTCCAGTTCTGTGTGCCACACTTTAACAAGGATGTGGTAAAACTTGAGAGAGTCCAGAGAAGGGCCACCCGTATCATCAGACATTTGCGTGGCAAGCCATACGAGGAAAGCTGAGGAATCTGGGGCTCTTCAGCCTGAAAAAGAGAAGTCTGAGAGGGGACTTGGTAGCAACTTACTGCTACATCAGAAGCATACATCAGGGGCTCAGTGAACAACTGTTCACCAGGGCACCCTTGGGAAAAACTGGAAGTAATGGTCACAAACCCCTGAAGACTGTTTGAGGATTAACATTAGGAAAACCTACTTCACAACTAGGGTGTCTAGACTGTTCAATAAGCTCCCTCCAAAAGTGAAACAATCACCTACCCTGGAAATCTTCAAGAGGAGACTGGGCGGTCACCTTGCTGGGGTCACCTGACCCTAGTTGTCTTTCCTGCTTGGTGCAGGGGGCTGGACCCCATGATCTTCCACAGTCCCTTCCAACCTTACAGTCTATGAATCTATGAAATTGGCGTGTGTAGACACTTCCTTTGAACCCTAAGTTTGCTTCTTCCCCATATCTAAAGAAGACCACATTGCATGCAAAACTTTGCCTAACATGTTTCCTAACTCTTCAGTTTGTCCAGATATTACAAAAGCAGGCATACAAACAAACAATGACTCCTCCATAATAAAAAAAACCAAAAACAAAAATTCTTGTTCATTGGAACAAAAAAGTTGCATGCAAAAAACAAGTGCATACCTGTCCTTGGGAACCGTGCCCTGAATTGTGGGACAATTATATAACAACCAAAAGCCCTACAACACTGTCTGGGAGTAATACATTCTCTGCTAGATAGTGTGGATATATTACATAATGGAAACTACATTAGCATGTTAAGTTACAAAGCTACAATTCTCAAAGTTTTAAAAGCTAAATGCAGGAAAAAGAGTGAATTTAGGTTCCTCATACAGGAAATTTCAAGTCCTACCATTAGGCCTTCTGGATCTCCAGTAAAAGTACTGGGGGATGTTAGGTACCTTAGAAAGAGATATAAAAAAATCAGCATGTTGAGTGGGGAACCATGAAGCTAGCCAGTTTGAAATACGACTCTGGGCTGGACAGCGATGCTGATTTCCACTCAGGATTCTCAGCTGTGAACCAATTTCTGGAGTTAGAACTCTAAGGCACCCCTTTTCAAGTAAAATAGAGAGAAAGGAGAGAGAGACTTAAACCCTAGTGCTTAGGATACTTCTCAGGTATATATGTTTTTAAAATACCAACTGTGATTTGGAGATAAACTTTGAACCCCGTTCTTCTGGGTTAGGAACAGATGTTGTCTTTTTTGGGATCAGCTGTACTGGGATGTGTTGTGGTATAGCTGATCTGACAGATGGGCAGAGACAGACATTACCTGGGACCACTGTCTTTTGGGATCAGGCCTAGGTTGTATGTCAGCAAGCTCAGAGCAGGGAAGCAGCTTCCCTAATACTTCAGGACAAAGACACTGGATGCCTGGCCCCAACTCAGAGCTTGAATCCATAGATGAAGAACAAGAAAGCCCAAGGGCTTCCCACTATGTGCTTGCAGACACATGGTCCAAGCTGGGGCCAGCACTGGGGCCATTATCCTGCAAGACAAGGCCCCCAAACCCTTAAAAGCACCTATCCATGGCAGCTGGAGAACACCAGCAGTGCAGGACCATAAGAAAATGTATATCCACCATGAAAGGTGGCACAAACTACTAGGAATCATTCTAGTCACTATTTTGGACAATTTGTAGCATAACAAGGAACAAGGATATACATTTGCTCAGATTTTTTTTACCCTTTTTTTTTTAAATGGCAGCACACAGGCAACATTGGTTTGCAGGCCTACATCTTAGGTGTGTGTCCTAAGAATCAAACTATGAAGCATTCTTTAAGGGTAGAATAGACATTGCCAAATGAAGCAGATCATCTGTGCTGGGATGTGCCCTGGAACAGCTGATGTGCGTCACTGGGTAGAACACATTTTGTCCATTGATGCTGAGACAAAGCACAACGTGTTTTCCCAGGACTTGAGTGGCCTGGTCCTGTGCAACCCTGGCACTCCCAGGCAGGAACAGGCCCTTGGAGCCCTTGGAGGGCCTGCATGTCCCTGTGATCTTTGGGGTGCATCTCAATAAGTCTGGAAATTGTGGTTTCCCCACTTACCAAGACATGGCCCTGGGATCTCCAGGGCAGGCCTTGGTACATGGGAAATGTGTCCTTGTTTACTAAGACACATCCCCAAGATCTCCAGGGCATTTTTGGGTAAGTGGTGGAGGCCAACTTTCCCTGATTACTGGGGCACACCCCAGAAATCCCAGGGATGCATCTTGGTAAGTAAAGAAACCCTGAGTTTCCCACTCACCAAACATGCCCTGAAAATTTGAGAGGCACATCTCAGTAAGCAGGGAAAGCTGGGCAAGAGCTTCTGGGGCCTCATCCTGCCAGGGAATTCCTGGTTCACGGGTCCAGGACCCTCATGCCCCCAGAGCACCTTCCCAAGGTGACTGGAGATGGCTGCCCATGTGCTCTCATGCCACAAAGCAGGTATACATGTTCACCATTAAATATCAACAAAAATATATACCACCTTTGTTGTGGCCACTATCTGTGGTGCAACAAACAGTATGGATGTATGTTTACTTGGCTTTTCTGCTGTCATAAAAAAATTTATGGCAGCACAGAGGCAACAAAAGATGCCATCTGTTTCTACCTTCTGTTTCTCCTGTTGAAGCTTTTTCAGTAACTCACTAGTTAACTATATATTGGAGAAGGGACTTCTCTACATTTCAGATGAATGCTCTATTCACTGAGTTACTGAGTAAAATTTTCTTCTTTATCTCTCTTTGCCACCCCAACCTTCCAAACTAATCTCTGATCCAAGGCTTGATACAGGAGGAGTGCTCTGAGAAGACTCTTTTAGATCTACTCTTGCAGGTGACTAGGTCGGGGAACATTTAATTTTAGAAACCTGGTAGGGTGCAGGTATGAACAGTAAATTTTGATGTTGGTCAGTCTCTTACCTCCCTGTGCCCTGGTATCTTCTGCTCTTAAGCTAATTTTCTACCCAGTACTGATTTTACCTCTTTTTGCAAATCTCTGCTTAGCCATGAATTTGATTTGGAACCCTGTCAAATGTGCTCTGAAAAGCAAAGGATGCTGCATATGCTGAATGGCCCTTACCTGTTGTTATAGTAGTATTACCTTCTAAGTTTCTCACCAGGTTATTTAAACATGCACACCATTGCCTATGTTCATCTAGCCTATCCTTCATTAAAATTTACTTTTCTGAGTATACTATTAACAAAACAGTTAAGGCTTTTTCCAATTTTTCCCTACAACTGTGGGGGAGTTATGGAATCAAGAGTCTTTCCCAGGTTGTTTCTTTATTATCATGAGCACATATATATATTTTTAAGATTGTATAAGTACAGTATAACTCACTACTTTACAATCCTCAGAAGTGTCAGTTCATCCATAGCCACACAGTGAGAACAAACATTGTTGACAGGTAAATATCAAGAGATGTAAGAAAAATGGATACATAATGCAAGTTCTTTATACCATGTACAATTATGGAGTAAGTTGACATTGATGACTCGCAGCATTAAAAAGCAAGGGTGTGTAGCCATACATGCAGCACTATAATTTGCATCACACATATGCTATCCAAGGCATAACCAAATTACAGGGAAAGCATAGATGTCAGGTTTGGCAATTTTCAGGGAACCTGAGTCAAAGCTGCAGAACCCCCCCCCCCAGAAACCAGAAGTGAGAGTCCCCAGGAAAGCAAAGACACACAGCCAGCAGACCTGTTCTTCCTGAATTCTAGGCTGAATAAGCTTTGTCTTTATTAGTACCAATAAATCTTTGCTATTATGTATCCTAATAAAGCTTTCCAGTTGTGACTGGAATGTTCTCATTGATTAATTAATATCACTCCTAATCACAAATCCAATCAAAAGGTAACAGGTGTGCCATCCATAAATTCTTAGCAGTTGGTAATACTTCCCATTTTCCTTCTCAATGGGCAAGCAGAGACAAAAACATTTTGGCCAATCTTTAGGATTAAATCCTATAGTCCTAACTCAAACAAAACTTTCATTGATTTCTGAATGGGTTAATGGGCCCCCAGTGTTATCTGTAAAAAGGCATGGTTGGTTTTGCAATTGGAAATTTGAGAAAATAAATTGATTTTAAAAATATTCTAGACAAAGCACTAGAAATGCTGGAGCAATGCAGTGTAAACCCCTGCACAATGTATATAACCATCATCCCATAAACTTGTTTAGCTCTAACTTCTCTCCATTAACTACATCTTTCTGTTAAAAATAATAGCAATAGGGCTTTCACTGACTTAATTAAATACTTGGATACATTTAATTATTTAATTTAATTTAAAACGTTGTTCAGATAAGTCTTCTGAGTCATAAGGTGCCAAGCATGGAAAATACTGCACAGCATTTTTGTTTGTTTTATTTAGATTTATGTTAAGTATCTCTGATACATAAAAGCAAGACACAATAGACATTAAAATAACCATAAACACAAACTACACTTTTTTTGCTTCTTAATCATAAGTGGGCCAATCAAAATTAACTGTCCCATTTCTGGTTTCTTCAGTCCACTTCCTAAAATCCTCTACCTCCACAAATGTTGTAGCATATCTGAAAAATTAACAAATATTATTTCTGATGGAACAAATTCAAAAGTACTATCACATGGAACGCCATCCCAATAGACCACAATCAACACTTTAAGCTACTTCTAGAAACCAATAGGCAAGTCAATACAGATTTCAAAGGAGTAAGTTCTCTTGGTGGATAGCTATAACAAGTTAGAGGTTTACTATTGTTAGAGGTTAATACTACAGACGTTTCAGTTCCCAAATTGTTTAAGGATTTAATTTAAAGAGGATAAAAAAATCAGTAATTTAATCTTGAGGTATTCAAAGGTACACACTGTACAAGGTTATGGGTTACGATCAAACAATTCATGTTAATATGTACAGGCAGACCTCGGAGATATTGCGGGTTCGGTTCCAGACCACCGCAAGAAAGTGAATATCGCAATAAAGCGAGTCACATGAATTTTTTGGTTTCCCAGTGCATATAAAAGTTATGTTTACACTATACTGTAGTCTATTAAGTGTGCAATAGCATTATGTCTAAAAAACAATGTACATACCTTAATTAAAAAATTCTTTATTGCTAAAAAATGCGAAGTGAGGAAATGCTATTGGAAAAATGGCACCGACAGACTTGCTTGACGCAGGGTTGCCACAAACCTTCAATTTGTAAAAAACGCAATATCTGCAAAGCGCAATAAAGTGAAGCGGAATAAAACGAGGTATGCCTGTATATGATTAGTGCTAAGGAGATTTCAGGCCATAAATTATCTTTTAAATTATTAAATTATTCATAATGGTTTTACTAGCAAAAACAAGTTTTTAGGATGATTAAAATATGAGCAAAATCCATATTTTTCAGAATTTTCTGTTTTTTTTATAAAGAAACTATCTGGAATGAAGCATTTCACTTAGAATCAGCTTTAAATGAAATATCATTGTGTGTTCACTTAGGTTGCTTTTCCTACTGTTGTTTGTTTGTGTGTTTGTTTTGGTGTTTTCTCCCTGTTTTCTTTTAAAGCCAAAAAGGCAGTAGAAAAAACCCCCAGAACATGTAAAAATTGAATTTAAAAATGGTTGGTTCAAATCCAAATCAAGTTTAAAAAATGAATTTCTTGAAACTGAAATGTCATTTAAAATATTTTTTCAAAAAAATTTTAAAATCTGCAAAAAATAGAGCAAAATACAAGACTCTTACTTTGCAAAAAAAGGAGAATTTTTTTTTTTAATTAACTCTACTTATCAACTTTGGAGTTAAAGAAGACATGGCTAGGTACAGATATTTTAAAAAGCCTGAAGTGGAACTGATCTGTAAGTGGTGTAGTCTAGATAGTAGCAAACAAAACACACATTTGCCCTTTGGTGGAGGGGAGGGGTCAAATCTTAGATTGGGTTCTGCCATTTTTTAATAAGTCTGTATGTCCCAAACATCTGCTTGCTTATGGGTATAGAACAGTTTTGAGTGCCAAACTTTGGTTCTGTTATGGGTATAGACTGGCTTCCAATCACTTATACCCGTATAAGTGTAATATCTATACCTGGCCCCTGGGTGTAGATGTCCAATGGACTGCAACATGTTCAGAATGAAAATGGTGGTCTCAGCAAATACTGTGACAATAAACTAAAGTAGCAAGATGCAATCTGGAAAAATTGATTCTTTAAGCACCTATTTTTGGTGGCTATTTGCAGATTTATAAGCTCCCTTTTGGCTTTGGCCTTGAAAAATATCTGGTTATCTGTTGCCTCTCAACTTTAGATTATGAAATCCCTATTAGGATTTTTCATGGAAGAACCTCCAAATGGTTGCTCTGTGGTTCAAATTGCAGGATTCCAAAATCTTGAACTTTTCCTACTAGGCTGTTTATTTCCTGGATCCTCCACTATGCACTTACAGCTCCTGTTGATCTTGTGCATGTCCTTAATAACGTCATGGCAAATATTTTCTCCTTCTGAAAAACATGTTCGGTGAACCAGAGACAATTATCACTTTGAGTTCTACAACTGAACAAAAATACATCTCATAAATACATGGACAGCTCCTATTCCACACATCTCAAGTGGTTCATTTTCAGTGAATTCTTACTTCAATCTATTGATCTTTGAAGTGTTTTTATTTTTTTTTAAATCCTCCTGTGGTCAGAGGTCTTTGATATACAAATATATACTTGTTCCCTACTGGCAGTTAATTTGAACATTTCTTCAAGTGACTGAGAAGCAAAAATGTTCAAGAAGAGAATCACTAGGTTTTTGCTGCTTCTACATAGTCTTTTAATTGCATTGCATATTGAGAGCAATCCTAAATCTGAACATAAATTCCACCCAGGGAGGTAATTTATTCCTTAATCTCTTTGTAAATGTTAGTAGTGTGTATGGTTAATATAAAAAGCTACAATTTTCACTCCTGTATTTAACAGGTTTTTTGAAAAGGACCTGGGAGTTAAAGGACCTGGGGGTTACAATGGACAATAGCTGAATATGAGCCAACAGTGTACCCTCGTTGCCAAGAAGGCTAACAGCATACTGGGCTGCATTAGCAGGAGTGTTGCCAGCAGGTTAAGGGAAGTATTTATTCCCTCTATTCAGCCCTGGTGAGGCCACATTTGGAGTGCTGTGTCCAGTTTTGGGCCCCCCACTACAGAAAGGATGTGGACAAGTTGGAGGGAGTCCAGTGAGTACAACAAAAACGGTGAGGGGGCTGGGGCACGTGACTTCTGAGGAGAGCCCAAGGGAACTGGGCTTATTTAGTCTGCAAAAGAGAAGGCTGAGGAGAGATATGATAGCAGATTTTAACTACCTGAAGGGTGGTTACAAAGAGGATGGAGCTAAACTGTTCTCAGTGGTTGGAAAATGACATGACAAGGAACAATGGTCTCAAGTTGCAGCAAGGGAAATTTAGGATAGCTATTAGGCAAAACTTTCTCACTAGCAGGGTAGTAAACACTAGAAGAGGCAACCCAGACAGGCTGTGGAATCTCCACCCTTGGAGGGGTTTTTTAAGACCCAGGTAGACAAAGTCTTGTCTGGGATGATCTAGTTTGGAACAGTCCTGCTTTGAGTAGGGGGTTGGTCTAATTGACTTCCTGAGGTCCCTTCCAACTCCAATTTTCTATAATTCTATTAAATTAGCAAAAAGAAATAATGTGGTGGGGAGGATGAGATATTAATTTCAAACCACATCTATCTTCTGAAGAGTAAAATAAGGAGTTAGAAGCAGCAAAATAAGGTTGAAGACACAGCTATTAAGGAGGTAAAATAAAAATGTACAGGTGCAAGAGAATGGAAACAGGTTATTCTGATGTGATTAACAATCACAGGCTGGGCAGGGGAAGCATGACATCATAACTTAATTAAATTATAATTTGCATTTTTGTGGCACATTTCTTCCAAAGATAGATTTTTTTTTCACATAACCCCATGATGATAGTACCAGTATTATACCCATGAATAAATAAGAATACAAAGTATCTAAGTTCCTCATGACTCCACAGGAAGTTGGATACATAAGTGTTAGAATCCAGAGGTCGATTCCTTATTGCCCTTCACCTCAAACAGTCATTTATATACAAAGGAAAGCGAAGACGCACAGATATTAAAATGCATTTTTGGTAGCATTTGCACTATGCTAAGTGACTATAAATGGTACAGGACAATGGGGCATTGGGCCCAAGGATTTTTGGCTAGCACCCCTATATTTTAACCATTAAACTGTCCTCCTGTAGTAATAAATAAACTTCTTTCTTTTGTACCCCTTTGCTGAGAAGTAAGTTACAGATACATTCTTCATCTTGTTCAGATGGAGGGCTTCACATACGAAGTGGGGATTGATGGCACTGGGATACCTGCAGGTTGGAGATGTGTTATTTTCCTCCCAGAACTGTGATTTTTGTTCCTGGAGAAATGGTATGAACACGAATCATACCAGGAGAAATGCATGTTACCTGTCAGCTCTGTGTTCTTGGGGAACCCTGGCGCAGTACCTAGCCTATCTGACTTACGAAGGACTCCCACCACCTCTGCCTGAACCAGAGCTGATCAGAAGAAGGACTTACAAAAGGCAATGAAGATGCAGTGGGAGACACTCCTAACCCCCTCTGGACAAGGGTAAGAGGAGTAAGGCAACAACCCTAGTCTGACTTGCATAAAAGATTGGACAGGGTGGCAATTCCACTAGTCTCATTTACATTTAAGATGGGACAAAGAGGAACCTCCATCAGCATTCATAATGGAGAAAAGAGATTCTAAGGCAAGGACTTCACTGAAATCTGGGACTAGAGAAGCAGGGGAGCACTGCATAATGGGGGATCTCTGCTCCAAATATTAATCAACCCACGTCTGAACATACCCAGCTCAGCATTTATCAGACCAATTCTAGTGATCGCTTCTTTATTGATGCCCAAAACACTGAATCTGCCTGTCTGCATTGTGAGCTCCCTCAGAGTAACAGCTGCCCATAGCCAGGAACAATCAGCTTCTGTTGTCCAGCATAACAAAATAACTCTGCTATACAACATTGAGCCATCTTTTACCATAAACAAGCCTAGTGTTCTCCCTTGAACCATTGTTGTTTCCCTATAAAATCCCCTACCCAAGCTCAAGTTCCTCTTCTGGTGCTTAGATCCAAATGCTGCACCAGTTCCACTGGGACTTCACCTTCTCCTTTCCTGCCTGGAATATCTTCACTGATCGTGCTGGGGGCTCTGCTTGTCTCAAGCACCCTGGACCTGAAACTGAACAGCTTGTCTGCAAGCTCCAACAAACACCTAGGACCCCTACCAGTTCAAGCTTCACAGAGTGGTGAGATGCCAACTCTCTCTCTCTCTCTTTCTGTTTAAGCCCACTTTCTAAGCCTCAGACTTGATTTATTTTATAGATTTCATAGACATCAGGGCTGGAAGGGACCTCGGGAGATCATCGAGTCCAGCCCCCAGCCCAAAGGGCAGGAAGTCAGCTGGGGTCATAGGATCCCAGCAAGATAAGCATCCAATTTACTCTTGAAGGTGTTCAATGTAGGTGCTTGAACAACCTCTGCTGGCAGACTGTTCCAGACCTTGGGGGCTTGGACAGTAAAGAAATTCTTCCTTAGGTCCAGCCTGAAATGGTCTTGCAGGAGTTTGTGACCATTCGACCTCGTCATCCCTTGGGGCACTCGGGGGAACAAACGTTCCCCCAGATCCTGGTGGTCACCCCTGATAAACTTATAGGCGGCCATCAGATCATCCCAGAGCCTACGCTTTTCCAGGCTGAAGAGTCCCATGGCTCTCAGCCTATCATCGTAAGATCTGTTTTCCTGACCTCTGATCATGCGTGTGGCTCTCCTCTGGACTCTCTCAAGCTTCTCCACATCCTTTTTGAATTGTGGAGCCCAAAACTGGACACAGTACTCCAGCTGCAGTCTCACCAAGGCCGAGTACAAGGGGAGAATGACATCCCAGGTTTTGCTTGAGAAGCATCTATGGATGCAAGCCAGCATTTTGGTTGCTTTACTAGGCGCAGCATTGCATTGGAGGCTCATGTTCATCTTGTGGTCAATGACGACCCCCAAGTCTCTTTCTTCTGTAGTGCTATCCAACGTAGCACTGCCGAGCCTATAAGCAAGCTGCAGGTTTTTCCTCCCAAGGTGGAGAACCTTGCATTTTTCGGTGTTAAACACCATCAGGTTCTCGTCTGCCCATTTGCTGAGCTTGCCCAGGTCAGCCTGGATCACCCGCCTATCTTCTGGCATGGATGCTTTGCCCCAAAATTTGGTGTCATCAACAAACTTGGCCAGTCCACTCCTGACTCCAATGTCCACATCGTTAATGAAGATGTTGAACAGTATGGGTCCAAGGACAGAGCCTTGAGAAACCCCACTGGTCACAGGGCACCACGATGAGTGACTGCCATCAATTACAACCCTCTGGGTCTGACCACGGAGCCAGTTTCCCAGCCAGCGGATCATGGTGGACCCAAGGCTATAACTGGGCAGTTTGGCCAAGAGGTGATAATGGGATACCAGATCAAAAGCTTTTTTGAAGTCAAGATATATGACATCAATCTCTTCTCCCTTGTCCAGGTGATAGGTCACCTGGTCATAGAAGGAAATGAGATTGGTCAAACAAGACCTACCCGCAACAAACCCGTGTTGGCTATCCCTTAGGACGTTAGCCTGGGCCAGTCCATCAAGGATGGCCTCCTTAATAAACTTTTCTAAGATCTTCCCCAGGACAGAAGTCAGGCTAATGGGCCTGTAGTTAGCCAGATCCACTCTCCTCCCTTTCTTGAAGGACGGCACCACATTGGCCTTCTTCCAGTCTTCGGGCACTACACCAGAGCGCCAGGAGTTTTCAAAGATCCGTGCCAGGGGCTGGGCTATGATGCTCGCCAGCTCCTTGAGTATCCTGGGGTGCGGATTGTCAGGGCAGGCTGACTTGAAGGTTTTCAAGGTGTTCCTTCACGAGGTCAGCATTTATGGAGGGTAGGGGATCCCCATCACCCAGATCTCCCTGTCCCATAGCAGGCATGGGCATCCCATGGGACTGATGAAAGACTGACGCAAAGTACCTATTTAATAGGTTGGCTTTTTCCTGGGCATCAGTTGTCAGTTGCCCCATCTGGTTTAGCAGGGGTCCAACGTTGCCTTTGCTTTTCCTCTGGCTCCCTACATATCTGAAAAAGGACTTTTTGTTGTCCTTGATGCTTGAAGCTAGTTGGAGTTCAGTTGCAGCCTTGGCTTTCCTGGTTTGCTCCCTGCAGGACTGGACCAGTGCAGAATAATCGTCCTTGGAGGTGAATCCCGTCCTCCATCCTTTGTAGGCTTTCCTTTTTAGCCGCAGGAGGTCCACTAGGTCCCTGGATAGCCAGGAGGGCTGCTGTGCCTTCTTGCTGCCTTTCCTCCGTGTTGAAATAGATTTGGCTTGTGCACTGAGGATCGCTTCCTTGAGAAGCAACCACTCTTCTTGAACTCCCATCTCCCTGGGGTCATGGTCCCTGAGGGCCTGACTGACAAGCCTCTTGAGCTTGTCAAAGTCAGGTTTTCTGAAGTCAAGGACTTCTGTGTTGCTGACTGACTTGCCAGCTTTACGGCGATGGTGAAGGTGATCAGCTCGTGGTCGCTGTCACCCAACTTCCCATCGATCACTAGGTCACTGATTAGGTCGTCCCCCATAGCCAGTACCAGGTCGAGCAGCGCTTTGCCTCTCGTTGGCCCATAGACTTCTTGAGTCAGGTAGAGGTCATCCACGCACGCCAGAAAGTTTTGCAACTGCTCGGATTTGGCTGAGTGATCTTCCCACGAGATGTCCAGGTAATTAAAGTCACCCATGACAACCAAGGTCCTGGAGCAAGCGGCCTCAGTCAGTTCCTGGGGCGAACTCCTGGTCAAGCTCAGGACTTTGAGTGGGAGGTCTGTAGTAGACTCCCACCGTTGTGCCTGTGCCGTATTCCCCATGAATTTTTACCCAGAGGGTCTCTAGCTGTCCATGCTGGTCGCCAACATCAGCTTGCAGGGACATGTAGCTTTCCTTCGCATAGAGAGCTACACCCCCGCCCCTTTTGTCAACATGATCCCTCCTGTACAGGGTATAGCCCTCTATACCTGTGGTCCAGTCATGGGTGGAGTCCCACCAGGTCTCTGTTATCCCAATGATTTCATAATTCTTTGCACTGAGCAGGAGGACGAGCTCGTCCTGCTTGTTGCCCAGGCTCCTGGCATTAGTGTACAGACAGGCAAGTGTCCCCTTGGGGGCTCTTGCCTTGCCCACAGATTGTGCCAGGGCTGGGGCAGGGGTGGGCTCCCTTAAGTGCCTTGGTCTGCTGGCTTTGCAAGGGTTGCTCAGCAGGCCAGCAGTGGCAGTAGTCCCCCCATCCCCCAGCGGGCTTAGTTTAAAGCCCGGTGGAGCAGGTCAGCCAGCCTGGCTGAGAAGAGCCTCCTCCCCAGGGGAGAGAGGTGGAGGCCATCTCTTCCCAGCAGCTCGCTGCCTCTCTTGCCAAAGAGCGGGCTGTGGTCATGGAAGCCAAAGCTTTCCCAATGACACCAGCGCCGCAGTCTTTCGTTCACTGCGTGGATCCTCCTCTCCCTCCTCAGCCCATAGCCCGAGACTGGGAGGATCGACGAAAACACCACCTGAGCTCCCAGACCCCTAAGCCCCGCTCCCAAATCCCTGTAGCACCTCATGACCTGGCTGGGGGTGCTCCGAGCCATGTCATTGGTGCCCACGTGAATAAGGAGCATGGGGTAGTGGTCTGTGGGCTGGAGGAGCTGTGGGATCCTCTCCGCAATGTCTCGGATGTGGGTCCCGGCGAAGCAGCAGACTTCCCAGGCTGATGGGTCGGGGCGGCAGATTTCCCCCTCAGTGCCCTGCAGGATGGAGTCTCCCACAACAAACACCTTTTGCTTTGACTTGGGGAGAGCAGGGGCAGTAGCTGTGGTTGAGCCTGGGTTGCCTGCGGGAGCTGGCAACTGAGCAGGCTCTGCTGGGGCTGCAAGAGGTGCAAACCTGTTGCTAAGCTCTGGTGAGGGAGGGGCCTTGGTGCAGTGGGCCTTAGGGCCCTTGACCACCTTGGTCCATGCCCCTGACTTGGCAGAGCAGGAGGTCCCAGAGTCCTCCTTAGTCCTGGAGGGAGACGGTGCTTTACCCTGTGGCTCCTGGGGGAGAAGGGCCTGGCAGTAGGAGTCTATCTCCTGCTCGCAGTCCCTGATGGCACGCAGTCTCTGGACTGTGGCGTGGAGCTCCTCCAGCTGGCGGGCCAGAGACCCCAGTAGGGAGCAGACCCTGCAAGGGGAGGTGGCCATGCTCCTGGGTCCCAGAGCCTGAAAAAGGGACAGGCAGCCCCCGCAGCCAAGAGCCAGGGGCTCCGTCTGCATGGAGCCCGGAACCATGGGCTCTGTCTGGGTGGCCATCTCTGAGGTGCCCAATGGGGGGGCCACAGAGCCCGAGGGGACCCTCGGGGTGCGGCGTGTGCCCTTCCGTGTCATGCCTCTGATAGGCTGGCTAATATTTCTCTCTTTCTCTCCTTCTCTCTTACTCCAGGCATTACTTTAGAAACCTGACTTTTGTTGATCGGACTTGAGCTAGATTTCCCAAAATACCCAACTGAAGTTATGTAATACTGTAACTGCTTTGTTTATTTTTTCCTTGTATGGCTATTACTACTGGTATCATCATAAGTTTCATATACCTGGTAATAAAATCACTTTTACGGTCAAGCTGGTTGCCATACTTTTTCTCCGTACCTCATTTACTCTTTCTTGTCCTCGACCCTCCCTTCCTGCATTTGCTTTGCAGCAATACTTCTTTTCTTTTACCTAAGCCAAAGATCCCTGTAAAGCCCCAAGACTCTGTGGTGTCTGCTCATCAAAGGAGCTACTCTGAGGACTATTGGGACAAAAGATTGGGAAGTGCTGAGCTGTGGCACATGAGGGAATAGGCCTAGAAATGTAACCCTGCCCACTCAGACATGCTCTGTTAACCTGTGTGCAAGTCTGACTGGATTTTATTGTTGCCCTTCTAAACTAAGTTGTCTGCTGAGTCCGTGGCATATGAGGGTGTCAGTAGGACTGTTCAAAACAGCACCATTTTGTTGTGACTTCTGTTTTACCATTTCCAAGCTTCATTTCTAAGTGTTTCATTTCACTGTTTTGAAGCACTTTCATTTCACCAAAACTGTTTCAGCGCTGTTTCGATGCGTTCCATTTTGCCCATAGGCTACAATGGGGAAGCACAAAAATTCCTATAACTTTGTTATTTCTTTCCTGATTTAAATGAAACAGCAGAGATGGTAGCCGCTTCTGAGATCACAAAGTCTGTCAAATTCCAAGGAGATATAAGTGTAGGGGTTTCTGGGAAACTGTACCTCAAACTGTTCAGAGCAAAACTCATGTCTCTTGTAACTGTGAAGGCGCAGGGGGTGAAAACAGCAAGCATGCTAGCCCCTGCTGAGGTCACACAAAGCCTTCCAAGTTTCAGGGAGATAGGTGGTGATGCTGCTGAGCTGCTGGAAGACGTGGCTCAGTAAGATGACCCCAACATACAGAGAATGCTCAGTTCAAACAGTGCTTTTTATGATGTTTTTCTATCCCTCCCCCAGAGCACTGGGATTGGAGGGGACCTCAGGGAAGGATCACAGTCACTGGCCAGTGACTGTGATACATGTCGATATCAGAGCAATTCTTTCCCCTTCCCTCTCCTTAGTTTCTGTTTAGCTGCAAGCAAGACTGGCTTCAAAACTCAACACATTTCAAAACTTTTGAAAAGTTTTGAATGCCGTCATTTCAAAGCTGTTTTGAAGCCTTTCATTTCATTTTGATTTTGCTGTTTTGAACCTGAAACACATCAAAACAGCTTCAAAACAGAACATCCATAGCAATTTTCATAGATTTCATAGACACTAGGGCTGGAAGGGACCTCAGAAGATCATCGAGTCCAGCCCCCCACCCAAAGGGCAGGAAGTCAGCTGGAGTCATACGATCCCAGCAAGATAAGCATCCAATTTACTCTTGAAGGTGTTCAATGTAGGTGCTTGAACCACCTCCGATGGCAGGCTATTCCAGACCTTGGGGGCTCGGACAGTAAAGGAATTCTTCCTTATGTCCAGCTTGAAACAGTCTTATAGTAGTTTATGGCCGTTCGACCTCATCATCCCTTGGGGCGCTCTAGTGAACAAACATTCCCCGAGATACTAGTGGTCACCCCAATAAACTTATAGATGGCCATCGGATCACCCTGAGCCTGTGCTTTTCCAGACTAAAGAGCCCCATGGCTCGCAGACTGTCTTTGCAAGGTCTGTTGTCCTGACTTCTGATCATTCATGTGGCTCTTCTCTGAACTCTCTCAAGCTTCTCCACATCCTTTTTTGAATTGTGGAGCCCAAAACTGGATGAAGTACTCCAGCTGCAGCCTCACCAAAGCCGAGTACAGGGGATAATGATGTCCCGGGATTTGCTTGAGAAGCATCTATGGAAGCAAGCCAATGTTTTGTTCGCTTTCCTAGCTGCAGCAACACATTGCAGGCTCATGTTCATCTTATGGTCAATGATAACCCCCAAGTCTTTTTCATCCTTAGTGCTAGCCAATGTAGCACTGCCGAGCCTATAAAGATGCTACAGGTTTTTCCTCCCAAGGTGGAGAACCTTGCATTTTTCGGTGTTAAACACCATGAGGTTCTTGTCCGCCCATTTTCTGAACTTGTCCAGGTCAGCCTGGATCACCTGCCTGTCTTCTGGTGTGGGTGCTTTGCCCCAAAGTTTGGTGTCATCGGTGAACTTGGCCAGTCCGCTCCTGACTCCAATGTCCACATCATTAATGAAGAAGTTGAACAATATTGGTCCAAGGACAGAGCCTTGGGAGGCCCTACTGGTCACAGGGCACCATGCTGATTGACTTCCATCAATTACTACCCTCTGAGTCTGACCACAGAGCCAATTTCCCAGCCAGCGGATCGTGGTGGACCCAAGGCTACAATTGACCAGTTCTGCCAAGAAGTGATTATGGGATACCAGATCAAGGGCTTTTTTGAAGTCAAGATATATGACATCAATCTCTTCTCCCTTGTCCAGGTGATCGGTCACCTGGTCATAGGAGGAAATGAGATTGGTGAAGCAAGACCTACCTGCAACAAACCCATGCTGGCTATCCCTCAGGATGTTGGCATCAGCCAATCCATTAAGGATGGCCTCTTTAATAAACTTTTCTAAGATCTTCCCCAGAATAGAAGTCAGGCTGATGGGCCTATAGTTAGCCAGATCCACTTTCCTGCCTTTCTTGAAGATAGGTACCACATTGGCCTGTTTCCAGTCTTCAGGCACTATACCAGAGCTCCAGAAGTTCTCAAAGATCCATGCCAGAGGCTGGGCTATGATGCCTGCCAGCTCCTTGAGTACCCTGGGGTGTAGATTGTCAGGGCTAGTTGACTTGGAGGTATCCATCCTTTCAAGGTGTTCCTTCACAAGGTCAGCATTAATAGAGGACAGGGGATTAATGCACATCCCATGGGACTAATGAAAGACTGACGCAAAGTACCCATTTAATTAGGTTGGCTTTTTCCTGGGTGTCAATTGTCAGTTGTCCCATCTGGTTCAGCAGCGGTCCAATGTTGCCCTTGCTTTTCCTCCAGCTTCCCACATATCTGAAAAAAGACTTTTTATTGTCCTTGATGCTTGAAGCTAGTTGGAGTTCAGTTGCAGCCTTGGCTTTCCTGGTTTGCTCCCTGCAGGACCGGACCAGTGCAGAATAATCCTCCTTGGAAGTGAATCCCATCCTCCATCCTTTGTAGGCCTTTGTTTTTAGCCTCAGGAGGTCTGCTAGTTCCCTGGAGAGCCAGGGGGGCTGCTGTGCCCACTTGCTGCCTTTCCTCTGAGATGGAATTGAATTAGCTTGTGCATTGAGGATTGCTCCCTTGAGGAGGAACCACTCTTCTTGAACGCCCCTCTTTCTGGGGTCATGGTACCTTAGGGCCTCACTGACAAACCTCCTGAGCTTGTCAAAGTCAGCTTTCCTGAAGTCAAGGACTTCCGTGTTGCTGACTGACTTGCCAGCTTTACGGTGGATGGTGAAGGTGATCAGTTCATGGTCACTGTCACCCAGCTTCCCATCAATCACTAGGTCGCCAATTAGGTCATTGTAAGAAAGAGAAAGAGTCACAGGGCTCCACAGCACAAGGGGCTAAACAAAGACTCACTGACCCCAGGTCCACAGCCCCAAAGAGCCCGGCAGAAATCTCCCTTACCCAGGTGTTTCTGGAGGGGAGGGGCAGGGAGCTCCAACGCCAGTATAAAGAAGAGCCTGGAACAGGCAAGAAGGGGGAGCATAGAACTGGAAGGAGGAGGAGGAGTGAGCCGACAGATGCTACAGGGAACTCTGAGAGTGATGTGGAGAGCTGGTAGGAGACTCTTGCAGAGAGTAAGTCTCACAGAGGGAACTTAGAGCAAAGACTGCTGACCTGGTGGGGCTCAGAACTGTTGGTTACCATGCCAGGAGCTGGTGGAGCCTGGCAGAGTTTTGTACCATAATGTCTCTAATAGAGGGGCACTATAGATTTGCAGTACCATAAAGCACGTAAAAGTGGCACAACCAAAATGGTGTCACCAATGGACCGAATGTGATAAAGGGAACCATGGCAACCTCAACAAGATGCTCAGAGAGAGCCACTAAAGAAAAGAGAGGGGCAGAAAAGAGGGACTGTCCTCACAAAAGTCAATTTTGTTTTGCTGTCAGCTAAAAGCAGCCAGAATAATAACCCAGGCCAGGAGTGCCTGGTTTTGTTTTCTTGTTTTTCCTGTTTTGTTTGGAATGGAGGTCACGTCGAAAGACCAACTGGCTGATCAGAAGCCAGTGGAATAGGCAAGGGTGTAAGGATGGCGGAGCCCTCAGAAACGTAGGGCCTTCGCAGGATGATGGTGAGACTACTAATGGAACTATACGCACAGGTACTGAACCAACTCCTTTAACACCAAGTCATGGCAGGTGAAAGTGGGTGTGTAGATTTCCAATTAGAAATGGTCTCACCCTAGTCGGCCGGCGGGAGGTGTCCTACAGGTCTGCAAGTGACTGAGATACTTGACAGTCATCCCCAGTAGCCAGTACCAGGTTGAGCAGCACTTTACGTCTCATTGGCCTGTAGACCTCTTGAGTCAGAGAGCGCATCTACACATGATAGGAAGCTTTGTAACTGCTCAGATTTTGCTGAGTGCTCCTCCCATGAGATGTCCAGGTAATTGAAGTCACCTATGACAACCATGGTCCTGAAGCATGCAGCCTCAGCCAGTTCCTGGGCAAACCCCTTGTCAAGCTTTTGACTTTGGGTGGGAAGTCTGTAGTAGACTCCCACCGTTGTGTCCCCTGTGCCATGTTCCCCACAGATTTTAACCCAGAGGGTCTCCAGTCATGCACCCTGGTTGCCAACATCAGCTTGCAGGGACGCGTAGCTTTCCTTAACATAGAGAACTACACTCCCGCCCCTTTTATCTATACAATCCCTCCTGTACAGGGTGTATAGACATCTTGCACAGCCCTAGGTGCCAGCCTGTAAATGCTGATTGACCCAGCCGGCTCACATATGCTGTGTTAATCTGAGTGTGTGTATGTGCTTCTTGAGTCTGGGTGGGGGGACACCTGGAGCATACCGCATGGAAGTTCAGCCCATATCTGGTCATGCAGCAGCATCTGTGCTGCTGATTGGCTGGTTAAGAAGTACAGTAGTTTCAACACTGCTGATTGGCCAGAGGAAGTAATTTCCATGTGGTCTGTGCCTGGCAAAAACCTCAGCCCAAGTCAGAGCCAAGCTGTTCCTGAAAGTAAGGTGGAGGAAAGGGGGTGGCCATGAGAAAGAAGTTGCCATGAGGAAGTGGAGGCAGGGTGGGGCAAGAGGCTGCTGTGGGTCTGACTCTGGTCCCGATCTTGGTTTAGGGCCAGACTCAGAGCCCAGTAGCTGCTTGCGCACCCCCCCCTCCCGCCCCTTGGTATGCAATTATGATGGGCTTTTTCCCTTGTGGATTTGGGATGAAGGTCACTACATTTTATATTTGAGTAAATATGGTGTGTGTGTGTAAGTATGTATATATGTAGGTGTGTATAAGCTTTGGGTCACCTATGGTAAGGTTTTGTTTTGGACAGGAAAACTATACCTTCTCCATCATAGAATTACCATTAAGTATGATTGAGAACATTTATTCCTCAGCCAATGATGAATTGGTTCATAAGTCTGAAGGGGAAAACATGTCACTTTGGCTTCTTTAAAGAACTCCTTTCCCTTAATTTTTTATTGGTCTGTTTACTCGTCACAGAATAGCCAAAAGACAAACAGATCTAAATAAGGGAGAAATGGAAAATATTTTTCTTTCTCATGGGGTATGAGAATTGCTGTGGGCTCATGGAGGCGTATTCTCAGCACAGATATATTTAGATATAAATTACCCTCTCCAGATTGTTAAGTGAATTTACTCTCTCTGGAAGTCCTCTTCATTTAATTTGTTCTTCTTGAGTATATTCATTAATCTGCAGAAAAACTGTCACATGTATTTTTCAAATCCAATGTCTTTGTACTTGAATAACTATGTTGATTCCTCAATTTTAAAAAAGTCAGATTTTTCCATGTTACGGTCTTTAACGGCAAGCCTATTCAGAAAGTGACTTCAGTAAAAATTGCAACACGGGGTTCTGTATATTTTCTTTGTGAATTTTAGATTATATCATAATGCAAGTTCAAATAAATCTTGCCATTTGCCAGAGGTAGGTTTACTGTTATATTTCCCCATTTTAAAGATACAGACTATGTCAAATACTATGGTCATGGGAAGACTGACTAGAAGGAAAAAGAATTTAAAGTACCCAAACTTTTCAGGATCTAGGGTAAGAGAAATTAAATTGAGGAAAACGGGATGGTATGGAAAGCACAATCAGCAAGAAAACAGTGCACACCATGTTCACCCTTGAACAAGTATTAAACTATATAAGTTGAACTGCACAAGGATCTGGTTCATAAAAGCTGGAGGAAGGCACCCAGACTCTAAAAGTATAATTGATGCAATGTGGCTTTCTGGAAAATCAGTCCTGTCAAACAAATATATGTTTTTGATCATATATAAGGCTTAGCTGGGAAAGGTAACTGATAATATACTTAGGCATCTCTAAGTTTTTTGACTCAAGCCTGGATGACATCCTGATTTAAAAAAAAATTTAATCCACATTGAATGGATTAAAAACTAGTTAGCCTATTTTAAATGGATAATCATTCTCTGATAGGACTATGTTTCCAGTGAGCTCCTGCAATAATCTATTCTTAGACCAATGCTATTGAATATTATTTACAATGATTTGGAAGAAAATATAAACAAATGACAGGCAAAATTAGCAGATGACACAAAACTTGATGGAATAGTAAAGATAGGAACGGGTCAGTTATAACAGATGAAATCAGGTTATTTGGCAAGTGCTCCAATTTGAACAGGATACCTTTTAACATTCAGATACAAGGCCATTAGTGTAGGAATAAGGATGAGAGAGTATACTCTGGTAAACAGTAACACTGCAAAGGATTTATATGCAGGGACATATCTAGAGGGGAGGCAGTGGTGTAACAAGAAGCCTTCTTGCCAGCACCCCACATTTTGTACATTTCTTTTCCTTCTGAGTACTGGCTGAGACCTGGCACACTCATTGCATGTTTGTGGCAAGGCTCCCAGCAAGTCAGAAAGCTGAAGTGGCTTTCTATACGAGAAACCTAGAACTTACATCTACTTATCAGTTAAGCTGAGTGTCACTAAAGAAAACAAAAGAACTAAATTATCCACTTCCAAGATTGTAAATATATCCTGGTGCTAATCTAACTCACTTACTGTACCCAGAAAACCATGATCCTCACTACCTCACATTGCATTTTTATATATTTCTCACAGTGCCTTTTTATATTTCATCTGTCTCATCTTTACCATGGCATTTTGTAATTTATGTTTTATACTTTTAAACCCTTAAGGAATGTACTTCCTGTAGAATAAGTTACACCCTGGACCATTATTAAAAACTGCATTGAAATTATAATTGTAAAGTGATAAAACTTTCTATATTAGGCTGGTCCCTTGAGTGAATGTGAGTATGTATGATGATCAATAGGTAATTAAATGACAATTGCCTAGCCAGAGGAATTTACCATTACAAAACTCTGCAAGCCATTTTGGTCTAATGAAGCTAAGGAACTGATTCCTGGGACTGAGCACCCACCCTATTGACTATTCTTACAACCCTTAACAATACCATTGTTAATTACTCAGAATCACAAACTGACTTCCAAAACTTCACGTACTGGCAGGTGAGACCCCTGTGACTAACAGCTCTCAGGCACTACTCAATACCCACGTGGGATAGTGACCTCCAAATTGGACAGCCAAAATGATGCTGGGGGATCACACAGGTTTGCCAGAAAGGGATAAAAGGCAGTGAAGCATAGCACTATCTGGCTGTGCTATCAGTTCCTCAGTGACACCCTCTTAGTCAGCACCTGACCTACCCAGACAGAAGGACAAGCAGGTGACCCCCTTCTGGAGAAGACATTGCCTTGAAGGAAGCTAACCATAGACAGCCAGCTCCAGGGCCTCAGATAGGTAGATATACTGACACCAGTGCTCTCACAATCACTATAGCAACTACTGTACACTATACTACATGGGTTTGAATGAATGTGTGTGTGTGTGTGTGTGTGTGTGTGTGTGTGCATGTGTGTGTGTTGGTATGTGTGTCAGGTAAGGTGACCATTACCCCTCATAACTCAGCTTGCATTTATGATTTTACTGGTAACCTCACATCCTGTCCAATAAACTAGAATTTATGATGATCCCAAGAGTTGGTTCTTTGTAGCCAACAGTGGCATGGCTGCATGCCCCTTTTGAACCACGCTGTCCAAAAGCTGGGTTCCAAAAGCAGGTAAGAATTCCCTGTCATGAATTTCCTTTCACTCCATGCTTAATAGCACCTCCCTCCCCTGCCCCCCATCCTCCACCTGCTGATGCCTCTAACTCAGGGGGGAGAATCTCCAGAGCCATTCCTGCCAGCCTGTGCAGGAAATTGGGTTCAGATTGGGTGGGCATTGGCAGTACTCCCAGGTGTTCTCTGCCATCCTGGGAACAGGTGCAGAGAGAAGGAACCCACCTTCCTGGTTAAGCCCACCTCACTATGAAGCTGCTCCTTGCAACTCCAGCTCAAATAAGGCAGGAGTTGAGGGGACAGTGGCAGCAGCAAGTGGGTTTCCCTCCTATGTCCTAAAGCATAATTGAAAGAGGGAGTATGGAAATGAGATGGGGGGGGGAGAAACAGGACAATTTTGCTAAACATGGAGGGAAAAGGAAGTGCTGCTGAGAGTGAGGCTAGGATTCTTACCTGATTTGGGAACTTAGAAAAGTCCTCTGTCGCTGCTCTTGATGCAACACATAATGGTATGAATTTTCTATACATAAGTTAGGGACTATTGGATAAGAAGAGGAGGTTAATATTACTGCTAATACTAGAGAAGTTGTGGACTCTCCATCACTGGAGGCGTTCAAGAAGAGGTTGAATAGACATTGGTCTGGGATCACTTAGGAGTAGCTATGCCTGTGCTCTAGTATAAGTATATCTCATACTTCTTGGCTTTGCCAGTTGCCACGTTGAGCCGGGAATGATTTTCTTCCCTCTCCTACTGCTACTTGTTTCTTTGTTTTTGTTTGCTTTTTTTTAAGCCTTCATCAAAAGTCTTTGGTGTCACCTTCTTGGATAGAGGACCTTGCCCGTCATATTAATCACCATAATGGAATCAGGAAGGAATTTTACCCCTTAATCATAATGGGTAAAATTAACTGTGAGGAATTTTGCCTGCCTTTTTCGTGGAGTGAGGGGGTGGGTCTTCCTTGGATCTCAAGCATTTTTTAACAAGCTTGCAATTTTCAAGATGTTGGCTGCTGTGCTTCCTCCTGATTTACCTGTGGCAGGCTAGAGTGTTATGTCTTGTAGTTGTTTTAAGGCCCTACTTCATAATTTTGCTAATATGTTAGACACTGGATTTGTAGAGGAGGGTTTGGATACGGGTAATTTTGCCTTAGCTTTGGGGATTGGACCTCTGGAGGTTACTTCCAACACTACTTCTCTATGATTCTATCTAAGATCATGAAACTATTGCTGAAATACCATGGCTGATTGTTGTTCTTGTTGTTGTTGCTGTTTAGACTTAGGGCATCGTTACACTGTGAACTGCTTAAACATTGATCAATGTTAGTGCTAGCTCTAATTTGGAGCAGTCATATGTTTAGGCCAGCAGGGGCCTGGAGAGGTAAGAAAGGTAAGAATCCTCCCCTTCTTATTCCAGGCTTTCCATCTGCTCCTTGGGATTTACCCCTGCTCTCCTCCAATTATAGCAGCCTATGCTGTCTGTCCCAGAGGAGCAGGAAAGGAAGGATTAATTTACCTGCTCACCCCCTGCCACTATGCTGCTGGGCTGCTGCTCTTCTGTGGGCTGAGCCTGGCCCAGACAGCAGCAGTGGTGGCAACAGCTGGGCAGTGTAACGCTTCCCTGTCTGCTTCCCTGTGGCACAATGCAGGCAGTCACAAAGGAGTGGCAGGAGGAGTGAATAAGTGGGGATCAAGGGTACTGGAGAGTGCAGGGGGGCCAATGGGCTTGATCTGGCCAGTGGCGGGGTGGGGGCAGATGGGGTGTTTACACTAAGGTGTAGTCTAGAATGTATCACCAAGTGGCTAAAATGGATCAGAAATAAATCTGCGCTGAAGTGGAGTCACTTGGAGCCACCTAACAACTGCTTAGAAATAGTTTCAGATGGTAACATGTGGACACAAGTGTTAAGAGCTCCGGGAGGCACCCCAAATTACTGTGCAACAAGGCCCTTAGATTTATGTCTCACCCTATGTTATCGACACTTAGGATGTGGCAGACTTGTGATTTGTGGTATAATTTATATTTTCAATTATTTTAACTTTCTTTTAACTTTGTTTTGATAAAAAGGTGCTTTGATTTTACTGTAATGGAGGTACATTATATGCACATTCAGGGGGTGAACAAGTATTTAAATGACTGGCTCAGATTAGGCAGCTTACTTTGAGCCACATAAACTCAAGTTGGGTTCTGCTGGAGGCAAGTATTTGTATGGGCAGCCAGAAGTAAGTTGGAAGGGAGGGGCTGGTGGGTTCGGGGGTGAGGAGGACTACATGGTCCAGTGGGGTACTGAGGGTCAGAGTGAAACAGCACAGCACTGGGGCTGTGGTGAGTGGCTGTGCTATCTCCGCCCTGGGGCTCTGCTGTATATGCATGCAGGCTTTCAAGAAAGTACTATCACACTGATTTAAGGGAGAAGCCAAATTAAATAAGAAACTTAATGAGCTAATGACATTTAATTGATTGAAAGGAAGAGCATCACTTGGCTTGATCATTATATGTAAGTATCTTCATAGGAAAGAGATTTCCAATAGTATAGTCCTTATCTTACCAAAAATATATCATGAGTTATAGCCATCAGAATAGAAGCTAGAAAAAATCAGACTAGAAATAGTCTAACTTTTTAACAGGACACAAAACCCCTATTAAATCAACATTTGTTTCTTTTCTAAATGACATGTAGCTCCGCTTAAAGTTACAAGCTCAGTGTAGAAAATGTTGGGTAATGTTATCAGGCCTATGTTATACAGAGATCAGTCTAAGAAATAACAGCAGACCTTCTGACCTTAAAATAACAGACATTACAAGAGAAAGCCTTTCTGCTCAGTCATTTGGACATTAATGATGCTTGTGTGTATGTGTATGTCAGTCTGGGTTCTGGGAATTGTTTGGGAGTCTCTTTTGCTTTGTTTTGTTTTGTTTCTTAAACTGCAGTCCAGTAAATAGTAAATGAGGAAATATTCGTGACGTTGCCTCTTATTATAATATTATACCTTTTAAAAGGCAAAAACATTCGGCTAGACAAAAGTGTTCTGAAAGCTGTTTGCTGATGCCCCCAGGTATAGAGCAAGATGGAGTTCCATATGCCCTGTCTTTATTGTATTTATTTTTACAAGGCTTAATATCTTGAATGTGGTGTGGCTACTTATTTGTGGAACATGTTTTCTGTGCTTCACATTTAAGACTTTGGTAGTGCTTCAG